>NC_086100.1:107306161-107619170 GCF_963921235.1 Mobula hypostoma | reverse complement strand
TCTCATAATCTCTTTTCCCTTTCCTAATTAAGCCCTTTGTCCTCCTCTGCTGGACTCTGAATTTCTCCCAGTCCTCAGGTGAGCCACTTTTTCTGGTTAATTTGTATGTTTCTTCTTTGGAATTGATACTATCCCTAATTTCCCTTGTCAGCCATGGGTGCACTACCTTCCCTGGTTTATTCTTTTGCCAAACTGGGATGAACAATTGTTGTAGTTCATCCATGCAACCTTTAAATGCTTGCCATTGCATATCCACCGTCAATCCTTTAAGTGTCATTTGCCAGTCTATCTTAGCTAATTCATGTCTCATACCTTCAAAGATACCCCTCTTTAAGTTCAGAACCTTAGTTTCTGAATTAACTATGTCACTCTCCATCTTAATGAAGAATTCCATCATATTATGGTCACTCTTACCCAAGGGGCGTTTCACGACAAGATTGTTAATTAACCCTTCCTCATTGCTCAATACCCTGTCTAGAATGGCCTGCTCTCTAGTTGGTTCCTCGACATGTTGGTTCAGAAAACCATCCCGCATACATTCCAAGAAATCCTCTTCCTCAGCACCCTTACCAATTTGGTTCACCCAATCTATATGTAGATTGAAGTCACCCATTATAACTGCTGTTCCTTTATTGCACACATTTCTAATTTCCTGTTTAATGCCATCCCCAACCTCACTACTACTGTTAGGTGGCCTGTACACAACTCCCACCAGCGCTTTCTGCCCCTTAGTGTTATGCAGCTCTACCCATATTGATTCCACATTCTCCTAGCTAATGTCCTTCCTTTCTATTGCGTTAATCTCCTCTCTAACCAGCAATGCTACCCCACCTCCTTTTCTTTCATATCTATCCCTCCCGAATATTGAATATCCCTGAATGTTGAGCTCCCATCCTTGGTCACCCTGGAACCATGTCTCTGTGATCCCAACTATATCATATTCATTAATAACAATCTGCAATTTTAATTCATCCACCTTGTTACGAATGCTCCTTGCATTGACACACAAAGCCTTCAGGATTGCTTTTACAAAACTCTTAGCCCTTATACAATTATATTGAAAAGTGGCCCTTTTTGATTTTTGCCCTGGATTTGCTGGCCTGCCACTTTTACTTCTCACCTTACTACTTTTTGCTTCTACCCTCATTTTACACCCCTCTGTCTCTCTGCACTTGTTCCCATTCCCCTGCCACATTCGTTTAAATCCTCCTAAACCAGATGTATACTGTCCTGTTTGTACCAGTCCCACCTCCTCCAGAACTGGTTCCAATGCCCCAGAAATTTGAATCCCTCCCCCTTGCACCATTTTTCAAGCCACGTATTCATCTGAAATATCCTCCTATTTCTACTCTGACTAGCACGTGGCACTGGTAGTAATCCAGAGATTATTACCTTTGTGGTCCTACTTTTTAGTTTGTCTCCTAACTCAGTAAATTCACCTTGTAGGACCTCATTCCATTTTTTTCCTATATCGTTGGTACCCATGTGCACCACGACCACTGGCTGTTCACCCTCCCACTCCAGAATGTCCTGCAGCTGCTCAGAGACATCCTTGACCCTTGCACCAGGGAGGCAACGTACTCTCCTGGAGTCTCGTTTGCGGCCACAGAAACGCCTACCTATTCCCCTTACAATCAAATCCCCTATCACTATAGCTCTCCCACTCCTTTTCCTTCCCTCCTGTGCCGCAGAGCCATCCATGGTCCCATGAACTTGGCTGCTGCTGCCTTCCCCTGATGAGACATCTCCCCCAACAGTATCCAAAACAGAATATCTGTTTAGGAGGGAGATGACCTCAGGGGACTCCTGCACTACCTGCCTACTGCTACGCAGTCTAGTGGCCACCCATTCCCTTTCTGCCTGCGTAGCCTTTACCTGCGGTGTGGCCAACTCACTGAACGTGCTATTCACGACTTTCTCAGCATCGTGGATGCTCCAGTATGAATCCAGTCGCAGCTCCAGCTGCTCAATGCGGTCGGCCAGAAGCTGCAGCTGGACACATTTCCTGCACACATAGTCGTCAGGGACACTGGAAGTATCCCTGATTTCCCACATGCTGCAGGATGAACAAACCACGGGGCCAATCTCAGCTGTCATGACCTACCCAATACGCTACAGCCTCGCCACCTTCCTTGCTGCAAATAAAATACTGTTGCAGACCGTTCTCCTTTTAAAGGAACTTACCCAGCCTTACCTCACTTGGAGCGAAGCTCATCCTCAGCCTCTGCTCACCGAAGCCTCTCAAGACAAAGCCTTCCTTCTCTGTCTCCCACTACTCCGTCGCCTGCTACAATGTCGCCCGCTCCGTCAAACTGCTCTCTTTTAAATACTCCTGCTGCCTCACGGACTGACTTACATGCACTTGCGCAGTCCTGCCCCGATCAACCGCTGAAAAAAATTGCCGTCTTCCACAAACTGCTCTCTTTTAAATACTCTTTTATAATGTGTGACAAAATGGCTCCAATGCCTTAAAGGGACACATCACACACCAGTCTGATGGGCTAGGATGGGTCATAATGGGTGAGCAGTGCATCGGATGTTATTAGTTTCATTGTTTCCTTGAATGTCCTTTCACATCCTTCTGACCATTCCCACTTTGCTCCTGTCTGTAACAGTGCGTTCAATGGATGCAGCACCGTAGCAATGTTTGGGTGATACCAGTGGTAGTAGTTTACAAGACCCAATGTGACATATTTTCCGGTTTGGCTGTCTGCAGCACTGCTTCAATCTTCTTTTGTGACTTATGTAAGCCATACCTATCAAAGACATGTCCACAATATGAGATTTCATTTTTGAAAAACTCACATTTTCTCTCTCTTTGTGCATAGATCATACTCACTCAGCCTGGTAAGCACTTTACCACAGTTCTGGAGGTGCTCTTTGTCATTCTTGCCAGTCACAATGATGTAATTAAGGTCACATTGTGTTCCTGGGATATCTTGGAGCACTTGATCCATTGCTCTTTGTAAAATTGCTCGACACCAAAGACAAGATGATTAAACTGGCACAGTCCCTTGCGAGTGTTGATTGTGAGGAACTTCCTGCTTGACTCCTCAATCTCCAATTGCAGATATGCTTGTGACAAATCAATCTTTGAAAACCTCTCCCCACCTGGTAAAGATGTAAAAATATCTTCTATTCATGGCAGGGGATATTGCACAGTACACAGCACAGGGAAATCCCCACATATATGAACAGCTCCAGCTTTCCCTTTCTTGATCACCGGGACAATGGACATGGCCCAATCACTCGTGGAGAAAAGTTCAGACTCCTCCAAGCTCTGCAGTTCAGCATCCACTTCAGGATGTAGTGCTTAAGGCACTGGATGGGCTTTATGGAATCTTGGTGTTGCTGTTTCATCCAGTTGAATTCTGGCCTTCATGCCTTTGAGTTTCCCATTACCCTTCTCAAACACCTCCTCATTAGCATTAAGCAGCTGTGCCAGTCTCTGGTTAGTGCTTCCATTTGGGCTGCTGTTGCCTGTTGATGACACACTGAGAGCTTTGACTGACTGCCAGCTCAGTTGGATTTTTCTCAACCATTCATGTCCGAAAAGTGCTGGCCCTCCACTTTTCAATACATAAAGCTCTAACCGTTGTGACTGGCCTCTCTACATCACATTTACTTTCAGTTTGCCTTTGTGAGACACTTTTTTGGCTGTATAAGTCTTTAGCATCACTGAGGTCTTCTCTAATGATATGTTAGAAAACAGTCTGTTGTAGGCAGCCTCTGGAATTATGGGCAAATCTGACTCTGTATCCAGTTCCATTTTCAATTTTACACCAGACACATCTATTGTCATCCAGATGATTTTGTGGTCTGCTTCGTGCTGCTGTGCAGAAGGACTAGGGAGTGCTTGTGCCTGAATCGCAGAAGGTTGGTTTGCATGTGCAGCAGGCTATCAGGAAGGCAAATGGAGTGTAGGCCTTCATTGTTAGAGGGATTGAATCTAAGAGCAGGGAGGTTATGCTGCAACTGGTGAGGCTTCACCTGGAGTACTGTGTACAGTTCTGGTCTCCTTACTTGAGGAAGTATATACTGACTTTGGAGGCGGTGCAGAGGAGGTTCACCAGGTTGATTCCAGAGATGAAGGGATTAGACTATGAGGAGAAATTGAGTCGCCTGGGACTGTACTCACTGCAATTCTGAAAGTTGAGTGGAGATCTTATAGAAACATATAAAAAAATGAAAGGGATAAATAAGATAGAGGCAGGAAAGTTGTTTCCACTGATAGGTGAGACTAGAGCTAGGGGACATCGCCTCAAGATTTGGAAGAGTAAATTTAGGATGGAGATGAGGAGCAACTATTTTTCTCAAAGAGTGGTGAATCTGTGGAATTTTCTACGCTATGAAGCAGTGGAGGCTACCTCAGTAAATATATTTAAGACAAGGTTGGATAGGGAAATTAAGGGTTATGGGGTAGACGGAGGTAGATGGAGATGAGTCCATGGTCAGATCAGTCATGATCTTATTGAATGGCAGAGCAGGTTCAATGGGCCAAATGGCCTACTCCTGCCCCTATTTCTTATATTCTTATGTTCAGTTACACTATGCAATTCTAGGCATGACAGTTCACCTTTGTCAGACTCTATGTTGTTTGATTGTGTTTTACATTCGGTAATTTTAGGTATTTGTTTAGTTTTGTTTGAGACTTTTCACTCGGTGCTTTTTGTCTGTCTTGCACATTCTCTGAATGTGACCTTGTCTGTGATACTTTCTGCAGACTTTTTCTTTGAACCAACAGTCATTTGTATCATGGGAGGATTTGCCCCATCGATAACATTTTGGCTCTTTACACCATTCAGGGATATTTTGTGCAAGTCACATTCCGACTTCTTTTTCTGTGGTTCTGCTTCATTCTTTGCTGCAGTTTCTAAGAACATTGCAATGGTCAATGCTCGTTCTAAGGTTAGGTCTCTTTTGGGCAATAGCCTCTTCTGAGTGCTTTGACTATGCATGCCACATACACATCAGAAAGTCTATCTCTAAGGTCACAGTACTGGGAAAGTTTGCACAGTTCTGCAATGTATTCAGAAAGGTTTTCATCTTTTGACTGGTCTTTTTGTAAAATCTGAATTTCTCAGCTGTTACCAGCAGTTTAGGGCTCAAGTGATTTTGTAAAATCGTAACAATTTTGTCGACCATCTTGCTTGCTGGCTTTTCAAGAGTTACTAAGTTAAATAAGAAACTGTGCATTCTTGGGACCGTTAAGCGAAGAAATGTAGGGACTTTCCTTTGCTCCTCCACATTGACTCCCAACCTTCATTAGCACTACCAAATTCATCAACTTTCCTGACTCAAGCCATCACCATGTTATTTTCACTTTAAATTCAGTGCATCTTTCACTGTTACTCACACGCTCCTTTGTTAACGACCTGAAAGTTTTCTTGTGCTGTTTCACTCTCACTATTACATCCCATAACAGTCAGTGCAGTCCGTGATATCTTCTGATGTTCTGGTTCTTACTCGTCATCAATTTGTTGTGTCTGTGCACAACTGCGTATCAATTAAATTAAAGCATGCACGTGGCAGATGGCTTTAACAGCTGTACTCATATTGCAGTGAGAGAGAGGGAGAGAACAATGCTCATGCGTAGACAGCAGATCAATACAAGTGCTGGGGGCGGTGCGGGTCATTGCTTTAAAAGAAATAGATCCATACATTACAGCTCTTTTCTAGGATATCTTGGTTAGTTTCTCCCTTACTGCAATTCCAAGGAAATTTCTATACCTGATTTTGTCTGAAAAATTCAGAGAGAATCAGTTTCAAACACTGGACAGAAAATCATTCATTTTCTATCACTTTTGTCCTGACTTCGAAGAAAATTTGGGGAAAACGCATAGCACCAAAACTGCTCAAAGCTTCTACAGGTTGAAACTCACTACACTAGTCCATTGGGACCTGACTGATGTTAGACCACAGAAAATCCAGACCACTGGTTTTTGAGCATCTTTCTCTGAGCGAGAGAACTGTTCCTTTTTAATAGCTTGATTTTAAATCACATGTGCATGTCACCTGTCAGTAGTCCAGGTCTTATCTTCTGGGGTAAGAAAATAAAATCAAGTGAAATTTCATAAGATCAAGTAAGTGTATTGAGAACTGTCTGTTACCCAAAGTTTCTGTACCTCCTTTAGATACCTCCTGTACTTAATAAAGTTGCCACTGTTACATACCCTGTAACTGGGTTGCCAAACCAGCAGAAATGGATCACTCAGTTGCAGTCTGGATTACTGGAACTAAGAAAGTTTTATTAAAGAAATAAGCAACACAGTACTCTAATAGTAAGGATATAAATGCAACAGGTTAGCAATGAATAAACACGCATGTACACAGATCTAGGATAATAGGATCAATCAAGCTCTATCGTCGTCTAGGGGTAAATGACCAGTTTCAAAGTGACGCAAAGTTCAGTTCAATTGAGTTCAGTTCAGTTCACAGTAATCACTGCCGTGGGAGAGAGAGAGAGAGAGAATGAATATTCAAATCGGATTCCAAACAGACCTTCGATATTCCTCACAGTCAGCTTTCGGGCGAGCCCTTTGTAATGTCTTCTGAGGTCACCGACTGTGACCCCTCCGTTTCAGATACGATCGTTCTTCTGCAGTGAACCTGGCACCCAGGCAAGGGCGGACACACACCAGGTTCCCGCCGATCGTACCTTTCCACCCTGTGTGTCTATGGCTTGGTCCCGCGACCAGCCCTCCAAAACTCCCACTGACTTGTGGGAGACACACCGCTTCCAGGGTCTCGTTACCTTGTGGTGTTGTGTGTGTGTGTGTCGCCTTAGCGAACCTGTCCCTTTTTATCTCCCTGTTGGGGTATTGCCTGTCCATCACTTCAAACAGTTCAGGGTTCAAAGAGGAGCCGATCTTGACAGCTCTCAGACTGTGTCTCCTTCCGTTAAACTCTCCCGTCCCTTCGTTAACATTTCCAAATGCTACTCCATTGTCTTCCTTATCTCTCTTTCTCCTGAAGACAGGTGGCAGACCAACTGCTGATCCCACTGGTGCCAGCGCAGGACAGCTAACATCTTAATCTATGTGTACTCTTTGTAACCCTCTTATGTCACACCACTGACTGTATATTTTTGGTCTTCTGCTGCTGTAGCCCATCCAATTCAAGGTTTGATGTGTTGTACATTCAGAGGTGCTCTCCTGCACACCACTGTTTTAACTTTGAGTTAATGTTACCTTCCTGTCAGCTTGAACCAGTCTTGCCACTCTCTTCTGACCCTCTCATTAACAAGGTTTTTTCACTCACGGAGCTACTGGATTTTTTAATTTGTTTTTTGCACCTTTCTTTCTAAACTCTAGAGCAGGGTTCCTCAATCAGGGTTCCATGAGAGATCATGATTTAAAAAAATAAACATTGTTTTTTGAACTTCACAGAACGCGCAATGCTAGCGATCTCATTGGTGGGCAGTGACCGAGCAGCCCCGTTCACAATCTCATTAGAGGTCTCTCAGCCCATTGTGACAGGGCGCAGTCGGACCCTTGTTCATTTTCTTGAGTCCGTTCTCAGTTTTTAACGCGAGATAGGGGAGGCCGTTGATAATTGATGAACTCCGTACTGCACGGAGGAGAGGATGGTATGCTGATAATTGGTGAGCGCTGTATTGCATAGAGGGGAGGACAGTAGCTGATAATTGGTGAGCACTGTATTGAACATCATGAAGATGAATAACCTGGCCTGCACAGCTGCCTGTCGCAACAAATTCCACAAATTCACCACCCTCTGGCTAAAGGAATTTCTCCACATCTCTTTTTTAAATGGATGCCCTTCTATCATGAGGCTGTGCCCTCTTGTTCTAGACTCCCCCACCATGGGAAACATCCTTTCCTCATCTACTCTGTCTAGGACTTTCAACGTTCAAAAAGGTTTTAATGAGATCACCCCTCATCCTTCTAAATTCCAGCAAGTACAGGTCCAGAGCCATCAAACGTTCCTCATATGATAACCCTTTCATTCCCAGAATCATCCTTGTGATCCTCCTCTGAACCCTGTTCAAAGCCAGCACATCTTTTCTCTGATAAGGAGCCTACAATCGTTCACAATATTAAGGTGAGGCTTCACCAGTGCCTTATAAAGCCTCAGCATCACATCCATGCTCTTCTATTCTAGACCTCTTCAAATGAATGCGAATATTGCATTTGCCTTCCTCACACTGACTCAACCTGCAAGTTAACCTTAGGGTGTTCTGCACGAGGGCTCCCAAATCCCTTTACATCTCAGAGTTTTTGGACTTTCCCCCTTTTATAAAATAGTCTGCACATTTGTTTGTTCTGCCAAAGTGCATGACCATCTATTTTCCAACATTGTACTTCATTTGCCACTTTCTTGCCTATTCTCCTAATCTGTCTCAGTCCTTCTGCAGCCTTCCTGTTTCCTCAAAACTACCTACCCCTCAAACAATCATTGTATCATCTGCAAACTTGGTAACAAAGCCATCTATTCCATCATCTAAATCATTGATATACAGCAGAAAAAAGTTCTGTCAGACAAGATTTTCTCTTTAGGAAACGTGCTGACTTTGTCCTGTCTTGGCCTGTCCTGTGTCACCAAGTACCCCATAACCTCATCCTTAACAATTGACTTCAACATTTCCCAACCACGAGGTCAGGCTTACTGATTTATAATTTCCTTTCTGCTGCCTCCCTTAAAGAGTGAAGTGACATTTGCAATTTTCCAGTCCTCAGGCACCATGCCAGAGCCCAATAAGTTTTGCAAGATAATTTCTAATACCTTCACAACCTCTATCGCTACCTCTTTCAGAACCTAGGGTGCAGTTCATCTGGTCCAGGTGACTTAAGCATGTTTAGGTCTTTCAGTTTTTTGAGCATCTTCTCTCTTGTAATAGTAACTGCATTCACTTCTCTTCCCTCACACCATTCAACACCTGGCACACTGCTAGTGTCTTCCACAGTGAAGACTGATGCAAAATACTCATTTCGTTTTTCTGCCATCTCCGTGTCCCCATTATTATATCTCTGACTTCATTTCCTGGCAGTCCTATATCCATTCTCATCTCCTTTTTTATTTTATATATACTTGAAAAAGCTTTTTCTATTCACCTTGATATTGTTTGCTAGTTTGCTTTCATATTTCCTCTTTTCCCCCCAATGATTCTTTTAGTTGTTTTCTGTAGGTTTTTAGAAGCTTCCCGATCCTCTATCTTCTCACTAAATTTTGCTTCGTTGTATGCTCTCTCTTTTGCTTTTACATTAGTTTTGACTTCCCTTGTCAGCCACAGTTGTACTATTTTCCCATTTGAGCATTTCTTTGTTTTTGGAATACATCTATCCTGGACCTTCCTCATTTTTCCCAGAAATTCAAGCTATTGCAGCTCTGCTGTCATGTTGAAATATTAAATATGCAACACTCCTCCAGCTCAATATAGAATTCAACTCAACTCAATGCTGTAACATATTGCTCTGTGGGTGTGGAGACTTCTTACTCCATTGGGATTACATTTTTCCTGACAAAGGGGGTCACTATGCTTGGCAGGTGAGACTTGTGGCCGTGAAATAATCTCAGGTTCTGGGGCCTCCTCGATGGTGATTGTAGGAGTTGATTTTGGGACTGCAGAAAATTGTTCTGACAGCTCTGGATCCCTTTCTTCTGGATGTGCTGATATTCTGAACAGTGCACGGCAACCTGCTCGATCTGCGGATCTGTCCCAGGCCACCAGACAAAGTTCTGAGCCAATGCTTTAATTTTGACTGCACCCAGATGACCGGCATGTAGCTCCTTCCATACTTTAGCTCTCAGCTTGGATGGTACAAATACTCTCAATCCCCACATAAGGTAACCTCTGTCAAGGTCAAGTTCATCTTGATGTTGGTAAAAATGGAGCAACTGAAATTTCTGCTGCACATTCCACCCATTTTGGGTTGTCATGTAGACCTGAGACAGTATGGGGTCTTTGGTGGTGTCCCTTTGGATCACCTTAGCTGTAATAGGGAGACTTTGAGTTGATTTAGGAGAATACGTTAAGAGGAGAGTCCCCTTTTGTAAGTTTTTCAGGTATTTCCTTTTCCAGGAGTAAACAGGACAATCCATTAGCATTTCCGTGATTATTTGTCCTCTTGAACTTAATCTTGTAGTTGTGTCCTCCAAGGAACAGAGCCCATCTCTGCATCCATGCTGGTGCTGAACACTCTTCTGTGGATTGAAAATGGACACTAGTTGTTGATGATCAGCAACGAGGGTAAACTCTCTCCTGTACAAGTACTGGTGGAAACATCTTACACCCCAAGCCAGACTCAAGAACTCTGGAAATCTGTGTGTATTTCTTTCTTTGCAGTGGTAAGAGAAGATGATGCAAGGTAATGTTTGGCAGGAACCTGTTACAGTAATAGACAAATCCTAAAAAGAACCACAACTGTGACACATCCTTTGGCCTTGGGGCATCCAGCACTGTTTGAATTTTCACAGCATGCTTTGTAAACCCTATGTATTATTGGTGTGACCACAGTAGCTGAGGCTTTGTTTAAAGAATTCATACTTGTTGCATTGTGCTCTGACCCACAATCTTCTAATCTTTTTAACATTGTCTTGAGATTTTGGAGATGTTCCTTGTCATCTTTACTGGTAACAATGATGTCATCCAGGTAACACTCAGTGCCTAGACAACCTCGCAGCACCTGGTCCATGGCTTTCTGCCAGAGTGCAGGTGCAGATGCTACTTCAAAAGTAAGCCTACTATACTGATAACACCCTTTATAAGTGCTTATGGTGAGAAACATGTTGGACACTCCTTCCATCTCCATCTGTAGGTAGGCCTCAGCTATGTCCACTTCACTGAAATGCTTCCCTCCAGAAAGGTTTGTAAAGATATCCTCTACGTTGAGCAGAAAGGGTTGATCTATTTTCAGCACTATGTTAATGGTGACCTTAAAATCACCAGAGATCCTGGCATAACCATTCTTCTTGGTGACTTGGACCACTGGCTTTGCCTGTGGGCTCCACTCAACCTTGGAAAGAATTCCTTCAGCTTCTATGCAGTCTAGCTCACTGGCTACTTTATCACGATGGTATAAGGAACTGGATGGGATTTGTAAAACTTCGGTGTGCCACTTTCATTTAACACTATTTTACTCTTAATATGTTTGAGGTTTCCAATGCCATCTTTGAACGTTGCTGCGGTGTTAACCAGTACCTTTCTTAATTTGATTTCAGTTCCTTCTCAACTGCCAAAATTAAAGGCTTTTGTGAGATTAAAAGAAAGCCATGTATATTGATTGGAGCTGCTTCCTGCACTTAGTGACCATGTTTGTTGTGCCCCAGCTCGGGCAGAATCTACACTGTGAATCAAGAAGCATCTCTTGCGCCACAGAGAGGAAGTATTTGAGAAGGGCTCTGGAAATGATGTATGCTAATAGCAGAAAACAGGAAGACCCTTCTGTTGTTATGTACATGAATTGGATCTGTCTCCTTTGTTTGTTCTACTTACAGCATCTCTGAAGTTCTGTGACATATTCAGCTCTTGCCATACTTGACAAGTGAAGTTGGGAATTCATGATCGAGGTTTCTCTCCAACATATTTTGTATATTTAGTTGGCATATTGTCTGCCCCCAAGGCCTTGTTGACTTTTGCTTGGTGTATTACCCTGGTCTGGGGCTGCAACAGGTCTGGATGGGATAATTTTCTTTAGGATTGAAAAAGGACACCTGCATTAAAGACAGACAGTTTAGGTGTTCATCAAGATCTACTTCCAATGTGTGTCGACTGTTTCTCTGTCCTTGTAAAGTTCACCTTTGTTCTTGGTTTTCAACATGGTGGATGAGTATTTGAGTTGTACATTGTCTCGGCAGTGCTGACGAATCACGACTGGCAGTGAGCTCAGGATTCCTGTGTTCTTGATGCTTTTCCTTTTTTTTTAATCAAATCAATCATTGCACTCTTTGAAGCAGGAAACTTACACTTAAATCTTAGAAGCTAACATTCTCTTCATAGTTTTTAACTAAAGTGAAATTCAGAGCAACCCAGATGTTATGGTAGCCCCTGTTAGTTAGGGGCCATCAGACTGATGACTCTGAAAAGCTCCCTTTCGTGTGTGCGTGTGGGGGCGGGGAGTGGAGTTGCAAGGGGAACAATAGGAAGGTAGTATCTTTGAGACCATCAGCATTGATTTTGTCTGGGCAACAATTCTAATGCCAATGAAGTATTGTATTGTGATTGGACTTCCAGGACTTTTCTTCTCTCAGAGCTTCTTGAAATTGGCAACCACTCCTATCTGTTTGCAAAATCTGTGAACTTTCTCTTGTACTTGCTAGGTGGAATTTGGGACTCTGTCCATGCTGACAGCAGGCAGGTACGCTCTTGACAGAAGGAAAGACATAAAGTGACACTGGAATTTTAAAATCTTTAAGTTGTCAAACACCTTTCCTGATACCTAGTATAAATGGAAATCTCCATAGTTATAATAGTGATAGGATCAAAGCCACAGGCAGATTCTGTTCTCTAGTCATCTTTCTCCCTGGAAGATACAAAGATCGAAAGTGTGAATCAAATGCACACCCTCACTAAGACAGTCTATTTTATGTCTGTAACACCATCTGATGTTATCTCTGCAAGGCTGCCCTTTCAGTCACCCCAAATGTATTTTTTCAACATTCATAAGAGTACAATCAGCTGCCAAGCCCTGGGAATTCCTCCCCAAACACCTCCACCTCTTTGCCTCTCCGTCCTCTTTTATGAAGCTCCTCTTCAAACAAACTTCTGTTTATCTGCTTTAGTACATTCTTGCATGTTTTCCTGATAAATCTTGATCAATCAAGCTCTTTTGAAAAACCTGAAATGTCTTTTGATGTTAATGCACGTTTTAATGTTATTACAAATTACTGTAGTTATGTTAGTAGCAATAAATGTACTGACTCTTTACATGCCAGGAATGTTAATAAAAGCTTTTGGTTGTGGAAAATCAGGTTACACTTAAAAGCAAATTTGGCAGTAATGTAACTCTTGCTAATTTGAAACTAAATAAAAGAACTGCAAAATAGATTGCAACATGCCCAGTGAAACTGTGAACTGTGTTGATTTCACAATTAGAGTCCAAGCTTCAGATGACAGTATAAACATGGGTTGGGTTTAAATGTGCATGAGGCATAATCTCTTAATATTTATATATCAGCAGTTCGTACAGCCCCTTCCACCTACTGCTGAACCTTGTGTTGGATCTAATCTCGACAGTTTAGAAGCTGCAGCTGTGTTTCTGTCTCACTGCCAGCCCTTTACCTTGGCAAGGAAAGTACTGTACTGCAGATGCTGGAAATGTAAACAGAAAACTAAAATGCAAGAAGTATTCAGCAGGTCAGCAGTATCACTATTTGGAATAAAAGAATAGTCCACACTTGCAACATTAATTCTGATTTTAAAAAGAGGATACAATAACATAAAAGATCTCAAAGTACTGCCTGACATTCAGGCAGATAATTCAGGACTGGGGAAATGGCAGTTTCCTCAATAAAATTCACAGCCAGCAATGCCTGTGATGGGTTTTGCTGCTAGCTTGATGTATGGCTTGTTCTGTAGCATATCTGGTAAATGTCTAGATTTTACTTGTCATGTAATTTACGAACATTAGTGGAACTCTATGTACATTGGGGCAAACTACAAGCCATAAACCCTGCACCCAAGCAAAGCAAATGTACTGTGACATCAGACCAAAGAATGAATCAAATCGGAGCCCATCTGCTGCATTAGAATTTGCATTCTTAGCCACTAAAAGGAAATTTTAATGCACGATGGCAAGCTCCAAACATTACTGATCTCTCATGAATTAAATATTTGCCATGTTTCCCTCTAGTGGTACATATTAGCAGGTACAGAATTACAAATGTATTAGTCCTTTGATTTTAATCTAAAGCACCTGTAAAAAAAATTCTGAGGATTCTTTATTTGAATCTTGAAGCATGTACTTGTGTGCTGTAACTGTCATTGTTATTGTAAGTAACCAGAGCTTATCAAGTTCCACCAGATCTCTCGTGGTATTCAAGGTCTTCCTGAAGATGCATTATGCTGATCAAGTATTAACAGCTAATATGAAAGTTCAAAGTACATTTATTATCGAAGTATGTATACTGTATAGAACATTGAGATTCATCTCCTTATAGACAGCCACAAAAAAAAAGCACAATAGAACCCATTAAAATAAGACCATTGAATACCCAATGTACAGAGGAAAAAAAACAAATCGTACAAACAATAAAAGTAAGCAAATTGCATTCAGAACTAAAATCCACAGCCACGAAGCCAGTCGCAGCCGGTTCAGGAGCCCGTGATTTGCAGGCTACAGCCTCAGTTCAGTGCAGAGACTAGTAAATCTCCAGGAGTAGCAAGCTAAACAGGCCTGTCCCTTGCCTCTGACCCAGACACTCTGACCTTTTCAATCTGGCCTAGCATTTAAATCATCCAAATTTCGGGTAATTCCTTGGTCTTGTATCTGGGCCCTGTCACTTTGATACGCTCTCAGGCCTGGGCCCTGTCGCCACTATTCGTCCCATACCTCACCTTTCCAATTTGGCATGGCACTCAAATCGATTAAACCTTGGCCCTTTCCTTGCTCCAGGGCCTGGGCTCCACCTCAACTCTGCCTCATCCCAGTTCTTCCACATCAAATCACCTCCAAGTCCACTCCAGCAATGGGCAAACATTGGCTCATTTCCTGCTCTCATGCCCAGGCCAAGCCATTTTGATTTGGCCCATACATGCCACGTCTCAAATGTCATGCACCTTCGAGACTTCAGTTCACACCGCAAAAATGTTAGTTTGTGCAGATGGTTCAAAAGCTCAACTCCAAAAGGGAAGTTACAAGCTATTGATTGCAGTGATCATTTACTAGAAAAGGTGTGATTAATAAAGTAGTTAGTAATTTTCTTTGCTTTGTTTGCCGCCAGTAAGGGGTCACTGAGCTTCACCAAGACCAAGGATGTGAGAAAAATAACTTAACATTCTAGCTGGTATGGTTGTATTTAAGCCATTTATACTGATTGCAACAACCACTTACTTCCTCCTGGTGAGAATCAGCCCACAGCATGTACTCTGGCCAAGACTCAGAGAGAGCATTCTCTCCTTTGTGTCAGAGCGTTTACATCCTGAAAAAACTAATGGATCAAATCTTTGTGGGGATCTACCTTGCTGGCCAGAATTATCCCAGACTTGAACAGCACAACCCAGGTAGTTCACTAAGCAAAATGTGTCAAAAAGCTTTGACATCTGTAAAAACCGTTCTGCAGCTTTACCAACTGTAAACGTGAGTGTTTTTTAATTGTGTTTCAATTCTGAAAAACTTTTAAAAATGAAGTAAATCATCAAATAAATGAACAAAGAATGATCAGATAAAACATATAAAAAGAAAAAATATTGAATTGATATTTTTAAAGTGAAAATACTTACTGAGGAGGTGGTAGACGAGGAAGAAGAGGTGAAAGGCAGAGGGAGAAAGAAGACAACCCAGATAATTCCTTTCTGCTCTCCGTTCTTGTGGCACAACTGATATTGATCCCATCATTCTAGTTTCCCCTCATTCTCATGCTTTACTTTAGGGAATTGTCGACAAAATAAACGTAAAAGCCTACACATAAAGCATCAAACATTGTACATTAAAGCATGCCAAGCTGTTCTGTATTTGTTGTCCCGTGGACCTTCTTCTATGTGCCTCCCATGAAGTGCCCCTCCAGTTGCCTCGGCAGGGTTGCTTTTAAAGCTACTAAATTCACCAACATCATTTTCAAAGACAAACACAAGCAGCTCCAAGTCTGAAAGGTCTGGATGCAGACTGCATTAAAGTAGCTTGGGCAGCAGCAGCCTAGGTATTCAACTGACTGGAACAGGAAAAGTACCGCTGGAATGACAGAAGGCATAACGTAAATGCTGTCATCCTGAGGGAAGACAGAACGGGGTGCTCCATGCACGTATTATTTCCTGTGATGCTGCTGTAAGAAGTAGCTCTGGATTAGTGGTTTAGAACACTGCCTTCCAGCAAATTATTAGGATTTTAAGGTTCTCACAATCCTAATAAGGTAGTCTTCTAAACCACTATCCAGAGAAACTTACCTACAGCAGCATCACATTGTTAGGGTATACTCTGAAGTTACGGTATATAGCAAATACTAATTTCAACAGCAGCCAGTCTTCAGACCTGAACGTGGATTATAGATTGAATTTAAAATGCAGCTCTGAACAATGGTCTTCCCGCAGCTACCTTTTGGGGTTGATTGCAAACAAAGAAACACCCCATTTGACCTCAGATGTCTGCATATGAATGAATGTGGCCCAGAGTCGGTAGGAATGAATATTCATTTCTGGTGTCTGGAGTGAAGATGGAGTTGTTTCAAATTAATATACAACTCAAAGGAAGCATTGTAGATACATTGTAACTATAGAATTGTCCTGCTGATACCTTTGATCTTTGCCATCTAATACTGGGTCAGACATGCCTCTTCTTCCCAGAGTATCTCAAATATGATGCCTGCTGCTTACTTTGCTGAATAAAGACTTCTAATTCCACTGGCTTCAGTGTCTTTCCTGTGACTTTGTTCACAGTCACAGTCCAGGGTACAATTTGTATTCCATTGTATAACGTGTGATCTCAGCATCCTAAGTGGTGAGCATTTTTTTTTAGATTACTACTCACACTTAGATCTGTTCAGATCAGTGACCATGGGATCATGAAGTATCATTAACATGGAGGAGAGCTGAACTAGTAGATATAAAAGTACTGTGTGTGTTTGCGTGCATGTGAATTTATGTCAGAGGCTAGAAATTTTAGTGTTGATTTAGTGAGAAGGGGCCAACAGATGCAAAGGGTGGTTACTGATCTTTCAAGATGCCAGTGGGATGGATATATTCTTGTTTGGGCAACTGTATAGTAGCAGACGCATTTGTGAGTATGTTTCCGTTTTTTAAGAATAAGCCTGTAACCTTGGTGGAACACTTTTAAATGCAAAGAAAAACAACAGGAATTATGAGTTCAGAGACACATAGGTGGCAGTTAGCAGAGTATATACTCTGTGGTTTTAAGAATGTACTGTTTAAATTTTATCCATCATTTATATTTTTCTTAGTGTGGAATTAGTGTGGAGATATTTGAGAGAGAGGTTAGATCCAGATATATCTGCCAGGATGGCACTGACTGAAGTCAAGCAATGTCAGGTCAAGAACCCTAACAACCCAAGCCTGTCCTGGACTTTGATTACAACCATCCATAAGCCCTTCATCCCTGGGAAGAAGCAAAACATTCTGTCAGAGTTGCCCTTACTTAATGTTGCCTGTGGCAATGCAGAATTCTGGTGCAAGCTTAAAAAAGTGATTGAAATTCACCAGATGCTCCCCAAAGATATGCATCTGTTGGTAAAAGTAAAGTGTCTGAGGAATATATGGGACAGTATGGCAGAGAGTGTGCAGAATGGTACGTGGGCAACTACAGGGAATGCCAGAAATGAAGAGAGATATCGCTTCTTTAAAGGGGAAGTGAAGCAGCGACTGGAGGGGGAAGTGAGAGTAACTGGGGAACGATAACGTCAGTGGTTCAGAGAGCTGATGCGACAGCCATGGATTATTCAGAATATAAATATCGAGTGTATGAGGAGTATTCAGGGTCAGATAATTCAGGCAGGGATGACCCAGTCTTCCTGAGAATGCTGAAGGAAGGCCTGAGCTCAGCCCACCAGGATGTTTCAGATTTGGGGAAAGTGGTGAGATCGACTCTGCCATAGTATCATAAGCCAGAGACAGAGACAGAAAGATTTAGAAAGGGGAGGGAGGTGTCGGAAATGGACTCCTGCACGCATGCAGAACTCGTTGACTTTATTAACTTTGCCTCCAACTTTCACCCTGCCCTCAAGTTTACCCAGCCCATTTCCGACACCTCCCTCCCCTTTCTAGATCTTTCTGTCTCTGTCTCTGGAGACAGCTTATCCACTGATGTCTACTATAAGCCTACTGACTCTCACAGCTATCTGGACTATTCCTCTTCTCACCCTGTCTCTTGCAAAAACGCCATCCCCTTCTCGCAATTCCTCCATCTCCGCCGCATCTGCTCTCAGGATGAGGCTTTTCATTCTAGGACGAGGGAGATGTCTTCCTTTTTTAAAGAAAGGGGCTTCCCTTCCTCCACTATCAACTCTGCTCTTAAACGCATCTCCCCCATTTCACGTAACATCTGCTGTCACTCCATCCTCCCGCCACCCCACTAGGAATAGGGTTCCCCTGGTCCTCACCTACCACCCGCCCAGCCTCCGGGTCCAACATATTATTCTCCGTAACTTCCGCCACCTCCAATGGGATCCCACCACTAAGCACATCTTTCCCTCCCCCCCCCCCTGCATTCTGCAGGGATCGCTCCCTACGCAACTCCCTTGTCCATTCGTCCCCCCCATCCCTCCCCACTGATCTCCCTCCTGGCACTTATCCGTGTAAGCGGAACAAGTGCTACACATGCCCTTACACTTCCTCCCTTACCACCATTCAGGGCCCCAAACAATCCTTCCAGGTGAGGCAACACTTCACCTGTGAGTCGACTGGGGTGATATACTGCATCCGGTGCTCCCGATGTGGCCTTTTATATATTGGCGAGACCCGACGCAGACTGGGAGACCGCTTTGCTGAACACCTACGCTCTGTCCGTCAGAGAAAGCAGGATCTCCCAGTGGCCACACATTTTAATTCCACATCCCATTCCCATTCTGACATATCTATCCACGGCCTCCTCTACTGTAAAGATGAAGCCATACTCAGGTTGGAGGAACAACACCTTATATTCCGTCTGGGTAGTCTCCAACCTGATGGTATGAACATCGACTTCTCTAACTTCCGCTAAGGCCCCACCTCCCCCTCGTACCCCATCTGTTACTCATTTTTATGCACACATTCTTTCTCTCACTCTCCTTTTTCTCCCTCTGTCCCTCTGAATATACCTCTTGCCCATCCTCTGGGTTTCCCCCCGCCCCGTCTTTCTTCCCGGACCTCCTGTCCCATGATCCTCTCATATCCCCTTTTGCCTATCACCAGTCCAGCTCTCGGCTCCATCCCTCCCCCTCCTGTCTTCTCCTATCATTTTGGATCTCCCCCTCCCCCTCCAGCTTTCAAATCCCTTACTCACTCTTCCTTCAGTTAGTCCTGACGAAGGGTCTCGGCCTGAAACGTCGACTGCACCTCTTCCTACAGATGCTGCCTGGCCTGCTGCGTTCACCAGCAACTTTGATATACAGCAGTGTCCTCTCTTTCTGATTTGACTGCTGATCAGATTATAGAACTGGTGAGGTCAGGCAAATGGCTGACAGCAGCCTCTGTCGTCAGTGGTGGTCATCCATAGATGTACACAAGAGGTTTACTAGGGGGCCAGTAATGTGAAATGTTGGTGGACATGGGATCATCAGTATTGATAACTGATCTACCCACGCCCGTAAGTGGAGAGGCGAGTTACATTACCAATGCAGAAGGTGAAACAATGAGGGCAGGGAGAAGTCAGCCCCAGGTACAGGTGTCCCCGCTTTTCGAACGTTCGCTTTACAAAATCTCACTGTTACGAAAGACCTACATTAGTACCCTGTTTTCGCTTTCAGAAGGTGTTTTCACTGTTACGAAAAAAAAATCAGCGTTTGAAAAATTCAGCACGCACCCTGAGCAGCCAGTCTCCCCCCGATTCGGAAATGCATTCTCACCAGCATTGCTTAAACACGTGCCTGTGGGCAGTCATTTGCAAAATGAGTTCTGTGGTAATTAGCATGTTTATTTCGGCTTTTTTCTTGAAGATGTCCTGGGTGCCTCCTGGCTACCGCTGCATTCTCCGTGAATCGGTATCTGTCTGCAGCCCTGGGGGTTGGGGTGCTGGAACAGTGAGGAGTCATCATCATCTTCTCATCTTCTCCTATGACTGCCCGCCTCGATGTCGAAGGTCGAAGTTCATCGTCTGCTGTGGCTGATGTGGAAGGCTTGCTTGACTGCTGAGCCTATCATACAGTTCTTTGTAAGCAGTCAAAGCATCTTGCAATTATGCCCCAAACCGACGCACCTTTTCAAAGTTAAAGTCGTACTTTATCATTGCAGCGAAAATCTCACGCAGTTGCTTCACGTTCAGTTCCTGGACGACTTCATTTTCGCTACTGAATTCGGTTTCAATTGTTATCCTTTCCTCTTCCAATTGCATCAGCTCTTCATCTATCAGTTCTCGGTCATGGTATGTCAAAACCGCCAACATCATCTTTGTCAACTTCCACAAGCCAAACTCACTTTGTCCTTACTTTGTTCACCACGATTGAAACGCTTAATTATGTCTAGTTTTACGCTAAGTATAACACCTTTACAAGCTCTTTTAGGCTTTTCCAATACCTTAGAACTTATCTTGCTAACGGATGCTCACAGGCATGTGTTTACGCAATGCCGGCTAGAATGCCGTTCTGAATCCAGGGGGAGAGTGTCTGCTCAGGGCGCACGCTGCCTTTTATCGGGCGCTGTTTTTTTCGCACGCTGCTTTTTTTCCGCGCGCTGCCTTTCTTCGTAACAGTGAAAACACCTTCTGTTAGCGAAAACAGGTAACTAATGTAGGTCCTCCGTAACAGTGAGGTTTCATAAAGCGAACGTTTGAAAAGTGGGGGACACCTGTAGTATCTTGATTCTTGGACAGTTTCTGCTGCTGTGCTAAAAATGCTGAGGTTGACAATGAGGCTTTTGGTCTAGAAAGTGAATGTCCATTAAATAGCCCGGCTTGTGGTGTTGCACATGGGCACAGAATACAGGTGTGCCCTGCTTTTCGAACGTTCGCTTTACGAAACCTTACTGTTACGAAAGACCTGTGTTAGTACCCTGTTTTCACTTTCAGAAGGTGTTTTCGCTGTTACAAAGAAAAAGCAGCGCGCGGGGAAAATCAGCGCATGCCCCAAGCAACCGCTCTCCCCAGGATTCGAAATGGCATTCTCGTCGGCATTGCTTAATCAAGTGCCTGTGAGCAGCCGTTTGCAAGATGAGTTCTAAGGTATTGGAAAAGCCTAAACGAGCTTGTAAGGGTGTTACACTTAGCACAAAACTAGATATAATTAAGCATTTCGATCGTGGTGAACGAAGTAAGGACTAAGTGAGTTTGGCTTGTGGAAACTGATGAAGATGATGTTGAAGAGGTTTTGGCATCCCATGACCAAGAACTGACAGATGAAGAGCTGATGCAATTGGAAGAAAAAAGGATAACAATCTAAACCGAATGACTAATGATAAAGTACGACTTTAATTTTGAAAGGGTACGTCGGCTTAGGGGATATTTGCAGGATGGTTTGAGTCCTTACAAAGAACTGTGTGATAGAAAAATGCGTGCAGTCAAGCAAGTCTTCCACATCAGCCACAGCAGACGACGAACCTCGACCTTTGACATCGAGGCGGGCAGAGATAGAAGATGACCTGCCTGCCCTAAAGGAAACAGACGATGACAAGATGACACCCCAGTGTCCCACCACCCCAACCCCCAGGCCACGGACAGATGCCGATTCGCAGAGAATGCAGCGGTAGCCGGGAGGCACACAGCACATCTTTAAGAAAAAAGCCGAAATAAACATGCTAATTAAATAGGTGCCGCCAACACGTAATTGTCGGCCTAGATCAGAGACGACGCAATTGGAAATTGGCACTGATCTGGGCCGACAATTACGTGCCGGGTGGCACCTAATTAATTAGCATGTTTGTTTCGGCTTTTTTCTTAAAGATGTGCTGTGTGCCTCCCGGCTACCGCTGGACCCCTGCATGCTTCGTGGCAATGTATCGTTTGGTGGCCTGGAGGGTGGGGGCCACTGCACCACCCCAACCTACAGCGACTCAGCCTAACACACCACCATCAGTGTGCTCGGCGCTGACTTCCCGATTCCGGTAAGTGATACTACACTGTACATACATTATTTCTACTTTATATAGGCTGTGTATTTTTACGTGTTATTTGGTATGATTTGGCAGCTTCATAGCTTAAAGGTTACTGGAGAGCGCTTGCGCCGTGTTTCTGCCAACGGCACTTGCGTGAGATTTTCGCTACGGAGAACAGTTCAGTAATGATTGTGGAAAAGTATTTCTACTTTAAATAGGCTGTGTATTTATCATATCATTCCTGCTTTTACTATATGTTACTGTTATTTTAGTTTTTATGTGTTTTATGGCATGATTTGGTAGGTTATTTTTGGGTCTGCGAACGCTCACAAAATTTTCCCATATAAATAAATGGTAATTGCTTCTTCGCTTTAAGACATTTCGGCTTATGAACTGTTTCATAGGAACGCTCTACCTTTGGATGGCGGGGGAAACCTGTACTTGAGGTCGAGGAAGTACAGCTTCCTGTAGATTTTTGGGTGTGCCCAAACAAAGAAGGTACTATCCTGGGGATAGACACTTTGAGTAAGGCCAGTGCTATCACAGACTGAGAAAAAGGAAAAATAACATGGATAAGACAGGAAGAGCAAACATGTGTGACCCACAGAGAGACAGCAGCCCCAATCAGGGAGGAGAGATAGGCCAATGTGTGGGAATCATGTCAGGACCTCCCCAGGGGAGGGGCCAAGCACAGTCAGGAGCCGTTAGAAGTAGCACAGCTGCCAGAGGAGATAGCAGTGATTATAGTAAAGGCTCTCTAGAAAGGGGATAGTAAGGAGCAGAAAGGAAACGAGTGGGCAGACATCAATGTGAGAGGGCAGCAGAAATGACAAGTGTACAGGAGGAAACTACAATGCCAAGTTAGCAAGATTACAAGGACCACTGCAATCAGGGTAACGCACTGAGGAATCGAGCAAAGCAGCAGCAACGTATTGTGGATCAGAGAGAGCCAGAGGGAAAGGATATAGTCCTCCCCACAGCCAGGTGGCCAAGTCATGGTAAAGCAGCTAGCTAAAAAGACGGGTTTCACTCCCAGGTGAATAGAATCACATGCGGTGCTCTGACCCAACGACACTTGGGTTGGCAAACAGTCCCAGTGAGATAGCTAGTGGAAACACTGGACTCAGATTAAATTGTTTGACTCACCTTCTTGCCACCCTCATAGACAGAGCCGGAGATCAAGTGTACACCATAACAGTATCATTGCAGAAAACGGAAGTGCCGAACACCAGCCGGTGCATCAGTTCTGTCCTCACTTGATGGAAGCAGATCCACAGCGAACGCAAAGGCAGAGGACGCAGAGAGAGCATGACAGCAAGTCGTGAATACCATGTTAAAGTATAACTGTAACTGTAATCTGTAATGAAGGCTGGTTGATGAAGGCAGGTAATTAGTTGTAGAGCTCAGAATAGAAAATATTGGGGAAAATAGATGGGAAGGGATGCAAGTTATAGCAGAAACATCAGATTCCACAACATTGATGGCATGGCAGACTGAGAAAGAGCAGAAAGTGCCCCACACGGAATAGGGAGTGAATACAAATGAGCTGGGCCCTTTCAGCAAATGGTTGGGCCAGCAATCGAATTCACAGTCGAGAATGGGGTGCCACCGGGGTGAGGTCCTTGCAGCCATTCAAATAGAGACCACCCCAACCCCTCCTACATCGATGAAAGTGTCTGAAAAACTAGTTTGTCTGATCATTCTGACAATCTTTTGCCATGAAATGGAGTGTGAGCTGTTGCCTGAGAGGATGACACATTCACCTTGCTTGTGCCCATGAACAGAGAGTAACCACTGATAGACACTCCTGAGTTTTAGCTATCAGAGAATGAAGAGATTAAGATAAAGAATGTGATTAAACTGCAATGGGCCAGCAGGGAAGGAGGCAACAAACATTTGAATGACAAAGCTGCATTTTAAAGACTGTTGGTCAAGTTTCTGAACAATATGTCCTTAGACTCATATAAGTAGGGATCCATTATGGATGATAGCATAGATGTAGATGCACAAAGATAGGTAATAGAGGGTTCAAAGTGCAGGGCAGTTTTTGCTGCCCTACTTAATTAAGTTCCCCCTTAAGGTTTGGCTCTTTCTGGATCAAAATTATTCTTGTCCAGGAGGGCCAAGAGGAGGAATTGTTAGGGCATTAGAGTTAATACAAATACTAATTTCAACAGTAGTCAGTCTTCAGACCTGAATGTAGATTGTAGATCGAATTTAAAATGCAGCTCTGAACAATGGTCTTCTTGCATTTTGGGATTTACTGCAAACAAAGAAACACTCCATTTGACTTCAGATGTCCGCATATGCACGAACATGGTCCAGAGTCAGTGGGAATTAACATTCGTTTTGAGTGCCTGGAGATGGAGGTGTTTGATGTCACATGACTGGCAACAATGAATATATAAATTGAGTCAGGTTTTATAAAAACAACCAAATATTTATTAAACTCTGATTAACAATAGTGAAAAAAAATATTCAAATGACTAATTTAACTGGAAGTTAACTGCTATACGGCAATTCTGGAACAGTTCTTAAAAGGGTAAATGCGAAAACAGTTCTTAAAGTGGTAAATTCAAAAGTCCAAGAGATTTATACAGTCAATTAGGAAAGACTTTCCTGAAGTAAAGAATTCCTCAAGGGTGTGACATTACTGTTGATCCCAGCCGGTACCTGCCTTGTCCGCAGGATTCACGACGACGGAAATAAAACGGTTTAAAGGAACTGACCTTTCCTTCTGGAGAATAGACACTGCACAATCCTTACTGCTTTAGCGGAGGTTATCTCATGCAGGTCACTATTTCTTGAACGAAGATTCAGTAAAGGTCGATCCTCTCCAATACCGCCGAACGACATCAGCTTTACTCGACTCTGCGAGTTCCTGTACTTTAGTAAGGTCTTCACTCTCCAACACTACTTACAATAGAAAGTAGAACTCCACTTTAAAACGAAACTGCATCATAAGATGAATACGCAGCATAACGAAGTATCTGGTGAATTAAATAATGAACTAAACTTAAAACTCAACTGGAAAAACTAACTGCGTCACACCAGGGGTCTCCCTTTATATACCTGGTGAGAACATGTCATCACCTGACCTCACATCAGTGGGAAAATTACATCACGTGACCTCCACAAGATCATTACATCATGCTCATCAGATACTCAATTACATCATGGTCATAAGACAGTCACAAGATACCCATGAGGTATGTAACATTGAAAATGATATGTAATTCAAAGGAAGCATTGTAGATACATTGTAACTATAGAATTGTTCTGCTGTTACCTTTGTTCTTTAGCATATAAACAAGTCTTGTGATATTGGGTCAGGCAGGCCTCTTCTTCCTAAAGTGATGCCTGCTACTCATTTTTGCTAATCACTTCTATATCCATTTGCTTCAGTGTCTCTCCAGTCACTTTGCTCACAGTCACAATACATATAAGCAGCCTTCACAAAGAAAACATAAATTATACACAATTTTTACAAAAAAAGGAACAAATAAAGTCTCCAAAACTGTCAGGACTAAAGTCATGGATCTTCTAACTAGCAGACAGGTATCTCCCACTTCAGCTAATTTCCTGCAGCCTGCAACATCCTTCCCAGAATAGTCCACATGTCCTAAATAAATGAAGTAGAACCTCCCTATTTTTGTATTTAATTTCTCTTGCAAAATTACAATAGCATTTGCGACGTACCCAGTAACTGGGTTGCCAAACCAGCAGAAATGGAACGCTTGTTGGAGTCTGCGATTACTAGGAACTAATAAAGTTTTATTAAAGAAGTAAGTAATACAGTACTCTAATCGTAAGGATATAAATGTGACAGGTTAGCAATGATAATACACACATATACACCGAAACAGGGTAATAGGAATCAATCAAGCTCTATCGCAATCTAGGGGTAAAATGATCAGTCTTAAGTGAAGCAGAGTTCAGTTCAGCTTAGTGCAGTTTGAAGTAATCGCTGTTGTTGTACCATTGGGCGGGGGAGAGAGAGAGAGAAAGATAGAGAGAGAGAGAGAGAGAGATGCAATTCGTTTCAGGCAGACCTTTTGATGTCTTCTAATCCCGCTGTGGTCACCGACTGTGACCCCTCCATTCTGGATATGATCGTTCTTCCGCAGTGAACCCGGCACCCAGGCAAGGGCGGACGCACACCCCAGGTTCCCACCGATCGTACCTCTCCACTCTGTGAGCCTCTGATCAGTTCCCACGAACCAATCCTCTGAACTCTCACCACTTGTGGGGGCACACTGCTCTTTCCAGGGTCTCGTGGTGTGTCTCGTGCCTTAGCAAACCTGCTCTTTTTATTCCCCCAATGGGGTATCACCTGTCCATCAAACTTCAAACAGTTCAGGTTCAAAGCAACTGGTCTGTCAATATCTGAATTGTGTTTCTTTCTCGTTAATCTCTCCCTTTTCTCTCATTAGCATTTTGAATGTTTCTCCATTGTCTTCCATTATCTCTCTCATTAGCATCATCTGTCCGGTAACTCTGCTTGACGTCACACATGATACCCCCACCCCTAAAAGGATTTTTACTGGGGTAAAAATAATAGGCATGAATGCACATTATAAGATACCCACTAATATACAGGTAGTCATCAGCTATTCAGCTAATACAGAGAACTTTAAGTTTTAACACCTCGACAGCCGTTCCTTTTATATGTTTTATCTTAATATCAAATTCCTGTAAGACCAGGCTCCAACTTAGTAAGCGTTTGTTTTTATCCTTCATTGTGGCCAAACATACTAATGGATTGTGATCAGTGTAAATTATCAGTGGTTTCCATGCCGGACAAATATAAACCTCAAAATATTGTAATGTCAGAATGATTGCCAGTAATTCCTTCTCCACAGTGGAATAATTTCTCTGATGGATATTAAACTTCTTAGAAAAATAAGCCACTGGGTGGTCAATCTCCTCTTTGTCTGTCTGCAACAGCACCGCCCATGCTGCTTCGTCACTAGCATCTGTTGCTAGGGAGAAGGGTTTTGAAAAGTCAGGCGCATTCAATACAGGGTGGTGACACAGAATTGCCTTCAGACTCTCGAAGGCTTGTTGACAAAGGTCGTTCCACACAAACTTCGCATTCTTCGGCAAGAGCTTAGTAAGAGGGAGGGTAATATCCGCAAAGTTTTTGCAGAACTTCCGATAGTACCCCACCATCCCCAAAAACTTTCTCAGGGCTCTCTTGTCTGTCGGGATGGGAACTTCAGAGATAGCCTGCACCTTAGCCTGCATCGGTGCCAGCTGCCCCTGTCCTACCACATACCCCAGATAAGTGACCTTAGCATGGCCGAAATAACTTTTTGTGAGTTTCACTGTCAGGTTGGCTTCAGACAGCCGTTTAAACAGTTCCTCTATTGCCACAATGTGCTCCTCTCACGTCTCACTCCAGACCAATAAACCGTCAATATACGTTTCTGAGTTCTTTAACCTTTTTATCACTGAATTAATCATCCTATAGAGATGTTGCTTAATAGGCTGATCTGATGTAATGACAACATCATGTACCCTCCCCTTGCCTCGCCTTGGGACATCCAGACATACATCTGCATGCTGGTTAATTAGCTTTATCAGCGGCTCGCTCTGTTCGGGGGTTAAGTGAGAGACCTTATCAGCAAAGTTGGCCAAAACAATAGAGTTCTCCAATCTGGTCGGCACCATATTTATCTCTTCAAGATGGGTTTTCCCCTTATCACTTGGCACCCCAGCCTCGTTAATTTTCGTTATATCACCAACTAGATCTGCTTTCTGATCATGATAAGTTTTAACATATTAATGTGTACTAATTGGGTTGGTTTACATCTGTCCGGCATTTTGATAACATAATTCAAAGAGTCTATCTTTTTAATCACTTTGTACGGACCGTGGAATCTCGCCTGGAGGGGTTGGTTACCACTGGAAACAGAACTAAGACCCTATCGCCCACTGGTTCCATTTTTATTTCTGCTTCGGAGAGAGTTGTCTCCGTCGAAACCATCAGCTCCTCGTCTTGTTCCTGTGCCTTTATAAATTCCTTCCTCGCTAATGATAAATTTACCTCAATTCCCTCACTTCCTTCCGCTCCACTATGCTCCTTCTTCTCGCTTTCTAACCCCTCCTGGTACAAGGCTGGTAAAAACGTCTCAGCTAAGTCTACATTCGCTTCAGCAGCCTTTCTGGACATGTGCCGAGTCACTGCGCAAACGGGATAAACCTGTGAGTCCATGGGTGGGTCCTCAGTCCTGGCAGGCTTGCTTGTCAGCTTTACTGCTGGGTACACATCTCCACCTGGGAGGTCGTTACCGAGTAAGACATCCACGTCTTCCATCGGTAATTCAGGCCTCACCCCTATCTTGACCGGTCCGGAGACCAAGTCACCTTTTAGGTGTATCTGGTGTAAAGGTACTGCTTCAGTCCCTTTCCCAATGCCTTTTATCACACTGAACTCCCCAGTCTCAATCTCTGAACTAAAGTCTAACACCCTCCTTAAGATCAATGACTGACAAGCCCCAGTATCTCTCCAGATCTGTACTGGAACTGGGTTTGACCCCTCCTTCACTGACACCAATCCGGCCGAAATAAACTTCTCGCGCCCTTCCTGAACTCTATCTGATCTCTTTTCCCCTAGCAGTTTGTTTGCCGGCTCAATACAGCCAGTCGGAGTCGTCGCTTTTCCTTTCCCGTCTCCTTCTTTGGGGCAAAACACCTGGACGCAATGTGACCGGCTTTTCCACAATTATACCATACAACCCCAGGAGACTTCCTACCAAACTGCTTCCCACCTTCCTTATCCTTCTCACTAGTCCCCGGCTTACTTTCTGGCTTTTCCTGCGGACTTTCTCTGCCCTCTCAACTACCCTTCTGGTAGCTTTTACTCGGGGTAAACTTTGCTTTGTGTGTTAATGCGTACACATCCGCTAACTTAGCAGTTGCGGCTAAGGTTTCTGCCTCTTTCTCATCTAGATAGGGCCTCATTCCTTCAGGGACACAGCCTTTAAATTGCTCAATCAGTATTAGCCGTAGCAGTCTGTCATAATTTCCAGTGACCCCTTTCGAGGCGCACCAACGCTCACAATACATCTGCATCTCACGGGCAAACTCTAAATACTGCTTCCTCACATTCCGGAACCTTTGGAGTATGCCTCCGGGACCAATTCATAAATCCTGAGTATAGCCTCTTTCACTACATCATACCTCTAGGCATCGTCTGCGGACAATGCTGAGTAAGCTTGTTGAGCCTTCCCTTTCAGCACGCTCCGAAGCAAAACAGCCCACTTATCCCTCGGCCAGTCCTGACTTGCAGTGACTTTTTCAAAATGTAGAATGTACCGATCAACATTGGCCTCCTCAAATGGGGGAACCAACCTAACCTCCTGGGTCGCCCTGAACCCTCTACCTTGGTTCGGCATTTGGCTCCTCTCTAGCGTCATCCTTAACTTCTCCAGCTCAAACTCCCTTTCTGTCTCTCTCTCTTCTCGATCTAACTGCCTTACTCTCTCCTCCCGTTCTAACTGCTTCTCTTCTCGTTCTAATTGCTTATCTCTTTCTTTTCGTTCTAGCTGCTTGACTCGGAACTCGTGCTCGAGTCTTAATTTTTCCATCTGCAGCTGCACTGTTTCTCTACCAGGTTTGCTCATAGACACCACCTCCATCTCCCTGTGGGGAAACACACCTTTAGGAACATAATGCTCAACGATAGCTCTGTGCATCTCCGCTCTCCTCATTGTCGGCTTCCTCTTAAAAAGATTCAACCCTCTTGCCACAGTCGCCAATTCTGATTTCCTGGCATCCTCGAATGCCTCCAAGGTTGGCGCCTTTAGGAGTTCCTCAATCTCCATTTCTGCTGTTTGCCCTTTTATCCTTTCAGGAATTTTAACCCAATCAATTTACCTAGTCCCAAATTTTGGCGTTCAAAATCCCGGACAAGATCCCCACTTATGTTACGTACCCCATAATTGGGTTGCCAAATCAGCGGAAATGGAATGCTCATTGGAGTCTGCGATTACTAGGAACTAATAAAGTTTTATTAAAGAAATAAGTAATACAGTACTCTAATTGTAAGGATATAAATGTAATAGGTTAGCAATGATAATACACACATATACACCAAAATAGGGTAATAGGAATCAATCAAGCTCTATCACAGTCTAGGGGTAAAATGATCAGTCTTAAATGAAGCAGAGTTCAGTTCAGTTTAGTGCAGTTCGAAGTAATCGCTATGGTTGTACTGTTGGGGGGAGAGAGAGAGAGAGATGCAATTGGTTTCAGGCAGACCTTTAGATGTCTTCGCAGTTGGTTTTGGGCAGACCTTCTGATGTCTTCTAATCCTGCTGTGGTCACCGACTGTGACCCCCCCCCCCGTTCTGGATACGATCATTCATCCGCAGTGAACCCGGCACCCAGGCAAGGGTGGACACACACCCCAGGTTCCCACCAATTGGACCTCTGCACCCTGTGAGCCTCTGATTGGTTCCCGCGAACTGGTCCTCCAAACTCCCACACTGCTCTTTCCAGGGTCTCGTGGTGTGTCTCATGCCTTAGCAAACCTGCTCTTTTCATCCCCCCACTGGGGTACCACCTGTCCATCAAACTTCAAGCAGTTCAGGTTCAAAGCAACCGATCTGTCAATATCTGAATTGTGTTTCTTTCTTGTTAATCTCTCCCTTCTCTCTCATTAGCATTTTGAATGCTTCGCCATTGTCTTCCATTATCTATCTCATTAGCATCATCCGTCCGGTAACTTTGCTTGGCGTCACACATGACACATTCTATTAGCTTCCTTATTAACTTGCAACTCCTTTATAATTAGCTTCTGCAAATCATGCACAAGGAATTTATTTAGATAATGGGCTTGTTTTTCATTGTTCCTAACTAAGTGGACAATTCAATGCAGGTTCCAATGACCCTAGACACCTCAAAGTGCCTCTTGCACAACCTCGAACTCCGACTCCAGCCTGGACCTCGACCGACAGCACTTCCAGGCCGGGTCTTCATGTGCTGCCACCGGAACCCCCGTCTCCCCTTCTTCCACCACCACTTTGTAGTCCTGTGACTTTCAGGTCGCACTGCTAGTTCTTGGGTCCTCAGAGACTCTATCTTCCTACTACCCCACCTTCACTAAACTCCCCAACCGTCCCCTCTCATCAAACAGTACCAATCCTCTTCCCCCCTCTGATCCTAGCTCTCATCAGTGATAGGTCTTCACTACTCCCTCTGACCTTCTCCTCTCTGGGCAGAACATTCTGTCCTCGGTAAGGGCCTCACCTTTGTCCCTCTGCGCCCTTTCCTCAGTGATTTCCACGCCTGTCATGACGCTGAGCTCTCCTTCTGCCAACTCCGTCGCCGTGCCTACTTCTTTGGCAAGGACTCTCTAGCCCACACCAGTGGCCCCTTCTCCTATCTTCAAACCTCCCCATCTTCCTGGACATCCCACCCTGGTCTTCTGCCTGCTCTGGACCTTTTCATTGCCAAATGCTGATGGGACAACAACCATTTCAACTTCAACTCTCCTCTCTCCAATTCCAACCTCACTCCTTCCGAACGTTCTGCTCTCCACTTTCCCCTCACTAATTCTAACCATCAAAACCCATAGATAAGGGGGGTGCTGTAGTAGTCTGCCACACTGATCTCTACCTTGCTGAGGCCCGGTTACATCTCTCAGATACCTCCTCTTACCTACTCCTCCTACAGGATCCCACTAAGGAGCACCAGGCCATTGTATCCTGCACCATCATCGACATTATTAACTTTGGGGATCTCCCACCCACAGCCATTAATGTCATAGTTCCCTTACCCCACATCTCCCGTTTCTACCTCCTACTCAATTTCTATAAACTTGCCTGTCCAGGTAGACCCATTCTTTCTGCTTGTTTCTGCACCACCGAACTTATATTTGCATACCTCGACTCCGTTTATCCCTCTGGTTCAGTCCCTTCTTACCTACATCACATGCTCTTGATCTTTTCAATGATCTTATGTTCCCTGGCCCAGATTGTCTCATTTTCACTGTGGACGTCAAGTCCCTATACACCTCCATCCCCCATCAGGAGAGCCTTCAAGCTCTCCACTTCTTTCTGGACACTAGACCCAGCCAGTTCCTATCCACCACCAATTTCCCCGTCTGGCATAACTGGTCCTTATTTTCCATAATTTCTCCTTCGGCTCCTCCCACTTCCTTCAAACAAATAATGTAGCTACGGGCAACCACATGGGTCCCAGCTATGCCTGCCTTTTTGTCGGCTACGTGGAACAGTCTAGGTTCCAAGCCTACGTCGGTATCGCTCCCCAACTTTTCCGACGCTGCATTGACGACTGCATTGGTGTTGCTTCCTGCACCCATGTTGATCTCGTCAGGGGACCACCAGCTGCAGGACATGTCTGTTGCTGTTGGAAAGCTGCCACTGCTAGAGCAGAAACCTATCACACACCTCCAGCGTGCCCCACTGAGAGTATCGGGCTTTGGTCTCTGGATCCAGGTCGGAGACTTCTGCCTACTCCGTCCACCGTCCCACGCTCAGCCATCCCCTCACCCAGGCCAGCACGGGATCACTCTCCTGCTCCATGAGCAGTTGCTGGTGATCAATGGTGGGGACGCCTGAAGTGCCTCCACCGCCAGTCGGTAGTCTCACAGGGACGGTGAGAGAGGGTGTTAGCATTGCCCTAGTGCCTTCCGATGTGGTGCAGTATCTCAAAATCGTAGACCTGGAGAGCCTCCATCCACCACACCAGCATCCCCTCCCCCACCCCCAACCCACAGAACTGTGGAAGCTCAACAGCCAGGTCAGTCAGTGATGGATGATCCGTACGAAGCAGGAACCATTGGCTGAAGATGTAGGGGCAGAGGTGGCAGAGGGCCTGGACCACGGCTCCGGGCGGGTGACATAATAGTTCTGTTCAGGGTGCAGCTGAAGTACGCCACAACGTGTTCTCCTTGGTGCACCTCCTGTGTCAGCACGGCACCAAGCCTCCCATTGCTGGCTTCTGTGTCATCAATGAAGGGGCGTGCTGGATCAGGGTACGCCAGCACAGGGGCCTGGGTGAGTGCAGGTCAGAGTTGGTCGAAGGCAGCAGAGCAGGGGTCAGTCCAGGCGAAGGGCCTCCCCTTCTCAGTGAGCTGCTGCAGAGAACAGGCGTTGGTGAAGTCCTTAATAAACCGGTCATAGCATGATGCCAGCCCCAGGAAGCTGCAAAGCCTAGAGACAATGCATTGGGTTCCCGGAATGCCTCCACCTTCTCAGGGTCCGTCACCACTCCTTTCGCACTCACCACGTGACCCAGGCAACATTTTGTGGGGTTGAGGCACAGGTTCGCCTGGTGGTGAAGACACCTTCCAAGTTCAGCAGAGCATCATCAGAAATGGTGGCGTGCACCAGGCGATTGTCCAAATAGATGATACAGTGACCCCACGCAATGTGAGCCAGCACCTCCCCATCAGTCTCCCAAATGTGGCCGGTGCGTTACACAGGCCAAACAGCATTACCCAGAAATGCCACAGCCCTTGACCAATGGTGAAGGTAGCTTTGCGACTGGCCTCCGGGGCCAGAATGACCTCACTGCGGAGACTGAGAGAGCTGAACTAGGTAGACCCCGTGATTCAGTCCAGAGCATCATCAATTTGAGGCAGCGAGTTGGAGGCCTTCTAGGTCACAGTATTGATAGTGCAATAGTCTACGGAGAACCGCCACCATTTGTCTTTCTTCCTGACCAACACCACTGGGGCTGCCCACGGCTATTGGAGGGCTCAAAGATGCCAGTTGGTGCCATCTCTTTGATCCTCTGCTCCAATGCCTGGCGTTTGGCGAGGGCCGGGCAATGGGTTTCAGGCAGATGGGCCGGGCGTCCTCAGTACTAATGTGATGTTGGACCAGCCCTGTGCGTCTGTAGTCCTTATCGCTGAATGCGAAGATGTCGAGGTGCTGGTCCAGGAGGTCTTCCAGCCACTGCCACTGGTCCTGCTGCCACGGCTCACACATCGTCCGGTCAGTCTTGCGGCAGAGCACCACGGCAGTGCTGCCGATGTCGTTGTGCTGCACTAAAGCAGCTGTTGATGACAAGGGCACAATGAGCTGCACTGGGGTGGCCGATGATGGTGCACGTTGCCCCACTGCAGGTTTCAGTGTGGTGTTCTGCATTGCGTTGGGCTGCTGCAGGGTGTGTTACACTGTGGCGGGCCGCTGTGAGATCAGTGGTGGCTGTTGCTGCCCTGCCTGAGAGCCCTGGCTTCAGAACCGAGGTAGAGTGTTGCCCCCACACGGACCCCCCAGCGCGACAGCCAGTCCAGGCCAATGATGCAGGAGTCTCAGATGTCGGTGATCCACACCTCATGCTCCACTGTGTTTTTCTCCACTGTGATGCACCACCTCCTCTTCCCTCTCATCACTGCACAGTTGCCGGTGACCATAGCCAGCTGGACCGCAGTAATTGCCCACTCAGGTAGGGCTGGCTAGTCCGTGTAGAGGTGGACACCCAGATGTAAGATGGTGATGGTTGACCCCATGTCCACCAACGCACGGTATCTGATGCCCTCCACCACGCAGTCCATGTATAAGCCTTGTTCTTCACCCAAACGGCCCACCTGGGAAGGCGACAATGGAGGGGTTGTGCTGGAGGTCTCAGGCAGCGGTTCCCACATGGTGCTGCCCACTCGGCGTATCGTGATGGCTGCGCTGGGCTGTGGTGAGGCGCTGGTGCGGGGTGATGCTGGAACGCCTTTGGGGTCTAAAATTGCTTCTGCCCTCTACGCCTCACCCAGCAATGTTGGTGGTCAGGAGAACATGCTGCCGAAGGCAGTCTGGCGTCAGCGCCTTTACAAAGGCATGGAGGGCAAACTCTCCCTGGGTCTCGGGGGAGGGCGAACTGGGGGGTAGCCATCCTGAGCACAGTGGTGGAGATCTGCCATGAAGGCTCCCAGGCTTTCTCCCACACGGCACCACCACCTCACGGCTGCTTCCAACGGCCTCTGCTTGGGACACCACTCCAGTGCCGCTACAAGAGCCTGTAGTCATGCTGTTCAGCCAGCGTTAGGTTGAGGTGGGCCCATAGGGCATCCTCCTCAGTGCCAGAGCAAGGCGGGGTTCCAGCCACCGTGCCGTGCGGCGTTCGACTTGCGCCAGATGATGCTCCAGGCCGCCGGTACCATTGTATCTGGGAAGCTCAGGTTGGACATTGTGGTGGTAATTACCGAGGACCGTGCTCCGGCGGTGTTAGTGGTGCCTGCCGCATTGCCCATCCCCCCATGGCTGCGGCAGTTTGGGTTCCCCAGCATGTGCCGTGAGGGAGGTGGGTGATGCACTCCGCTGTGTAGCCCGGGTACACATACTCCGTCAAGGTTCCCTGGGAAGGCATAATGCTCCGTTTCCAGGTTCTCCATCCAAGTTGGTGTCCCGTCTTTGGAAGCCTGGCCTGCGGGGGTGGGGGCCGGGGAGGCATACCGCTCGGTCCCTCGACCTACTCCCCAGGTCTTAAGGCGCTCCATCTGAATTCACAGCTCTTCAGTTTCACCGCCAACTTCTGATCCCACTCCTGATAGCAACGACCAGGATGACCGATGAGAAGAGGTCATTTATCTCAACTGCCGTTCTTATTGCGGCAAGCACAATATCAGACAGAGTGCAACAGCTCAGTGAGAACTAACTCAGTCACATCCAGACGTGGGACGTGAGTAGTACACACCCCAGTTACAGTCAGGGTGGCGCACACACACACAAGTGAGCAACTGTATTAACCCGAGCTAAAATGAATGAACTTGAACCTCTCACCATAATTCTACTGAACGCGCATACCGTGAGCACATTTTAAAACAAGAACAGTAGTTAGTGCTGGCTGCTAGGAATGCTGGAGTGATCTGTCGACCACGGTTTTGGAGCGCCACTATATTGCCTCAACTTCCACATTCTGCAAAATGAATTTCAAATAAAGCATGAGATCTATGTGGTCTTTCGTAGATATGAAATCAATTAATGAATTAATCTGAACCATTAAGTATTTTCTGTTATTTAAAATTGAAAGATCAGTTTATAATTTGAATGCTAATTAAAATTCATATTCAATGGCTCTAGTAGACAATGGTGTCTACAAAGGACCATGTAACACCACTTTCCCAGCATATCCCTATATTGCTCTTGTATCCAAAAATCTAATGATCTCAGTCTGGAATTCTAAAATTCTAAAACTAGTCTTGCCATCCAACTCCAGTTCTCACTGACAACAAGGGTTCACACCACTGACATAATTAATCCATAGAAGAATAATTTCCAATAATGATTCAGACTGGAAGATCAGTGCTTAACATCGCGGATAATTATATAATCTAACTTGCTGCATTGTCTAAAGCTGAGCAATGCCCTGAACAGTTACTTTTCTCCACAAGGCATAAGAACTAGAAGCAGAAGAAGTGGTACGTGGAGCGGGGGTTGGGGAAGAGATTAGTTTCTGTTTCTGTTCTGACCTCTGGATTTCATTGTTCCGGACTATCCACCTCATGGAGCTGAGGTGCAACAGACACTGTCTTACCCCCTGACACCTGGAGCTTTGAGCCGGCGGTGTTTGTGGTGCACAGGATGCTAGAGCAAGGGGCCAACAGCCTCTGTATAAGTCCTGGTCTCCCAGAGCTAGGGTGCTGTGCTGCTCCTGGTCCCCGTAAATGAGGTGTGGCAGACAGAATTTTTTCCTGACTCATACTTGCCTGTAGGCTCCCCTCCTCTCTGTCTCCTCCGTTTTGGCCCTTCCTCTGCCTGGGTCATCAGTTTCCCATAGTTGCTTCATCCTCTGATGAGGAGAGGTTGTAGGCACCTGTTGCACTGTCCCTTTTTTCCCCATTGCTTTTAGTCTCGGCGGCTTGTTGTCTCTTGGGTGGTGTCTTCTAGAACTATTTTTTCCTTTTCACCACCCACCATTCCCCTTTCTTGTCCCTCTTGTGTTGACTCCTCCTCTTGTGGAGGGACCTGGGCTCTTGCAGCTGGGGTTTGGGAGCTCAAAGTGGTCGGTTTTTCTCCGGTCCTGGTCTCACTCTCAGTCTTTGCTAACATCTCTGCACTGGTAGGGGAGGTGACAGCATTCCTCTGGGGGGTTGTTGGAGTCATCTTTCCCACTTATTGCCTGAGCATAGGACGTTCTGGACTTCTGGTAAGATGGCGGCACATGTGAACGCAGCGGCCTCTCGGGGGCCAACCAAAGGTGCTTTTTCCTTCGTAGAATTTATTTTTTATGATCCAAAGACAATTCTACTCCAATAACATTGGGTGGTACTACTCCATCAGTGAGCTGCTTGCTGATTGGAGCCAGCTAAGGTGTCGAAGGAGCCTGTCAGGATATCAGAGGAGCTCGCTGGTGTGTCAGAGGAGCCCACCGGGATGCTAGGGGAGCTTGGGTTCGGTTCGGAGGAGCTGACTGACTGCCGATCATGTTGCTGCCCGCTACTTGGAAGCATTGAAGTTGGTGCAATATCACCATGGAAGATTATCTCAGACATTTCACTTGTGAATACTAGACTCTGTTGGACAGTGATAATGTAAGTTGCCCCCACAGGCCTGTTACCCTTGTTTGGTGGTGGGACAGTCAACGTGGGAGCTGTGTAGCCTCAGTTGTAGTGAGAGCTAGGCCTCAAGCCTCAGGGTTGCCTGTTCCTGCAGACCAGGTGAGAAACCTAGAAGCGCTGCAGTGTGATTGAGCTTGACTGGGTTCTGGCCTCCCATGTTCGAGGGGTTGTATGACAGGCAGCATTGTGTGCATCTGTACACTGTACCATCAACCACTAGGCATTGTTGCTCTGTGTCTGAAGCCATATATGTGTTTTTTTGAGTCAATATGGTTCATTGCTTGTTGTTTTGAATTATGTTACTCACTATTTTTGAACGTCTACTTGCTATTTTGAAGGTTTTGCAGCTTGGCCCCAGAGGAATGCTGTTTCATTCAGCTGTATGTATGTGATATTTGATTTAAACTTGATTTGATTTGATTTGATTTTTGATTTGGACTGGTCTTCTGGACAGGATACAAATTCTGCTTGCTCTGGTGCCCTTTCTGCTTACGTTTCTAACTGATGGCTGCACTGCACCGTGCTGCCACATGTCCAGGTTTGTTGTAGTTATGACAAAGACTGGGTTATGCTGCATATGCCATTAAACTACGATTACCTCCAATGGCAAACACTGATTGAGGTCGGATGATGGCACCCTTAGTTGACTGTCACCAGGTGCTTGCTGGACTAGGTTCTTATATCCATGCAGCTTCCAGTTCACTTGACATACATAACGCGCCAGGAAGATGAATATATCCACAACGGGCACATGCGGTTGAACATGTGCACCGTTATCACACGCTCCATCTGGGAGGAGAGGGTGAAGAGTGGCTGCACCTTTAGCAGTCATAGTGTGACTTCATTCACCTTCCCTCCAAAGTCCTGTAGCATCTGCTGCCACTCCACCGGGTTCTTGAAGACACCTGGTCCTGGAGACGGTAGATGTCCTTCAGTTCAAACTTGCAGCACACCAGAATCAGAATCAGGTTTAATATCATTGGCATATGTCGTGAAAATTGTTGTACGTACATTGCAATACATAATAATAGAGAAAAATGTGAATCACAGTAAGTATATATTAAATAGTTAAATTAAATATGTAGTGCAAAATTTAAAAAAAAGTAGTGAGGTAGTGTTCATGGGTTCAATGTCCATTCAGAAATTGGACTGCAGAGAGGACGAAGCTGTTCCTGAATCATTGAGTGTGTGCCTTCAGGCTTCTGTACCTCCTACCTGATGGCAGCAAGAGAAGACTGCATGTCCTGGGTGTTGGGGTCCTTAATGATGGATGCTGCCTTTTTGAGGCATTGCTCCTTGAAGATGTCCTGGACAGTATGGAGGCTAGCACCCACGATGGAGCTGACTGCATTTACAAGTCTTTGCAGCTTATTTCGATCCTGTCCGGTAACATCCCTCCTTCCCTTCCCCCGCCCCACTAAAGCAGACAGTGGTGCCGCCAGGCAGATTGCTGTCCACAGCACATCTGTAGAAATTTGTGAGTGTCTTTGGTGACATACCAAATCACCTCAAACTCCTAATGAAATATAGCCATTGTAGTGCATTTTTTGTAACTGCATCGATACATTGGGCCTAGGATAGATCCTTAGATCCTTGGGGATATTGACACCTGAAGTTGCTCACTCTTTCCATTTCTGATCCCTCTATAAGGATAGGTGTGTGTTCCCTCGTCTTACCCTTTCTGACAGCCACAATCAGTCCTTTGGTCTTACTGATATTGAGAGCAAGGTTGTTACTGTGACACCACTTAATTACCTGATCTATCTCACCCCTGTACACCCTTGCATCATCATCTGAAATTCTGCCAACTATAGTTGTGTCGTTAGTAATTTTATAGATGGCATTTGAGCTGTCCTTAGGCATACTGTCATGGGAGTAAGAAAGTACAGCAGGGGGCTCAGCACACGTCTCTGAGACACGCCAGTGTTGATTGTCAGAGAGGTGGAGATATTGCTTCCGATCCGCACAGATTGTGATGCTCCGGTCAGGAAGTCGAGGATCCAGTTTCAGAGGGAGGCACAGAAACCCAGGTTTTCAATCAGAACTATGGAATCAGTGTGTTAAATGCTGAGCTGTAGTCAATAAACGGCACCCTGGCATAGGTATTTGTATTGTCCAGGTGATCCAAGCCCACGTGAAGAGCCAATGAGATTGCATCCATCAGCATGACTTTCTTGATGAAGAGATCCCTGCAGATGGGGTTTCCCTCACTGAGGTCCTTCATTGCTGTCCTGACAGTCTTTTAAGTTCAATGTCCTCTTCCTGAGGCACTTGTCACTGTACATATCCTGCTGGAGCTGGTTGGTAATAGCTGGTTTAATTTCTGAAAACAAGTGATTGATTAGTTTCCCAATCAGCATGAAGATCCACCCTTATGAGAGCAGATTAAGGTCTCACAGGGCAGCTACTTGATTGCAAAGAGTCACCATTGTCTTTCTTCTTCAATGTCAATGTTCGAGTTCACCCATGAATCAGCTTTGTAAATCGATCGCTGCAATAACTGTCTAGTGAGAATTACCTTCTGATTATGGTCTCTCCACTGCCAGGTACAGTGCACATTTTGATTAATTAATACTCTTCATAATTGTGGACACTGATTTATAATGACAGCTTCATTATGGCATAGAACATAGAACAGTACAGCACGGTACCGGCCCCTCAGCCCACGATGTTATGTCAACTCTTTAACCTACTCCAAGGTTTTAGCTTACTCATCATGGTGCTCAGACATAGTGGTCTTGTCTCACCCTTGTTCTCCTGACCTGGAACATTCGCCATGATCCTGACAGCAGTTTATGTACCACCCAAGGCAGTCAATAAAGATGTACTGAGTGCCATGACTAGCAAAGCAGAGACACCTTTCACATCCTTGCCAGGGACTTCAATCAGGCTAGCTTGAAGAAATCTCTGCCTAGTAACCATCAGCAGCACTAGTGGACCCAACAGACTTGCCCTACACTACCGTCAAGAATGTGTACTGTGCCATTGCTCGATGCATTTTGGGAAATCTGATCATCTGGCTGTACTGCTCCTACCCGTATACTGGCAGAGGCTAAAGAGGAAGGCAGTAAAGGTAAAGACAGCAAGGGCTTGGTCATGGGAGGCAGAGGAGGGGCTATGGGATTGCTCTCAGTTGGTGGAGTGGGCCATGTTCAAGGACTCATTAGGGGATGTGAATTAATATGTACTTTATAAACACGCTTATGGATGATACCCATTATTCAAAGTCTTCCCAAACCAGAAACCCTGGTGAACCAATAGATCTGCAATCTGCTGTGGACTAGAGCAGGGGTTTTCTGATCTGGTGACGAGGCAACTACATGAGGTTCAGGTGTGGCCTGTGGAAAGACATTTCACATGTGAAATGGCATATCTGGACCAAACTTAAATCACAGAAAGATGCTCGACAGCTGTGGCAGGGCTTGAATGTTATCGCTTAAGAATCAAAAACAAGCAACATATGCAATAACAAAGTTTCACTTCCTGAAGAGTTCAATGCCTCTTATGCTCTCTTTGACAGATAGAACATGGAGGCCCCGATGATCCTGTGATTTCAGTCTCAGGGGCTGGCATAAGATCATCCTTCAGGGGGGTGAGTCCAAAGAAAGCATCTGGCCCATGCCTAGCCAAGCACTGATGATCTGTGCTAATCAACAGGCTAGAGTATTTAATGCCATCTTTAACCTCTCATTTTGGTAGTCTCAGGTACCCATCTGCTTCACTCAGGCTTCAATCATACCAGCGCCCAAGAAGAACGCAGAAACCTGCCTCAGTGACTATCATCCAACAGCGCTTACATCCACTGCAATGAAGCATATCAACCCCTGCCTGACGAGTGACTTCAACCTATTCCTATTTGTCTACAATCACAACAGGTCAACAACAGGTGCCATTTCAGTGGCCCATCACTCAGCTCTTGAACATCTAGACAGTGAAGATGATTATGTCACAATTCACTTCACTGACTACAGCTTAGCATTATTATCCCCTCAAAGCTAATCAAGATCCAGACCTCCATACCTCCTTGTGTAGCTGGATCCTCATTTTCCTCATTTGCAGACCCCATTCAGTTCAGATTGGCAACAACATCTCCTCCACATTCACCACCAACCCAGATAAACCACAAGGCTGTGTGCTCAGTTCCCCATCTACTCACTTTATACTTATGACTGTGAGATTAAATACAGTTCCAATGTCATATTTAAGTTTGCTGATGACACCACTGTTGTTGGCCAAATCAAAGGTGGTGATATATCAGCATACAGGAGGGTGACTGAAAATCAGGTTGAATGGCACCACAACAACAACCTCTCACTCAATGTCAGTAAAACCTCAGAGCTGATTATTCACTAAGGAGGAAGAAACTGGAGGTCCAGGAGGTAGTCCTCTTTCGGGGTTTGAAGGTGGAGAGGGTCAGTAATTTTAAATTCCTTGGCGTTATCATTTCATATGATCTGTCCTGGGACCAGCACATTAGTTCCATCTCAAAGATGGCACAGCAGTGCCTGTACTTTCTCAGAAATTTGCACAGGTTCAGCACGTTACCTAACACTTTGGCAGACTTCTATAGACACACAGTGGAGAGTATCCTGACTGGTTGCATCATGGCCTGGTATGGCAATACCAATGCCAAAAAATGGAAAAGCCTACAAAAGGTGATGGGTACATCCCAGTCCAGCACTGAACATATCTACAAGGAGCGCTGCCACAAAAAATGCACCATCCATCACAAATAACCCCCACCATCAAGGACATGCTTTCTTTTCACTGCTGCCATCTGGAAAGTGGCACAGGACCCTTATGTACCATAACGCCAAGTTAAGGAACAGTTATTACCCTTCAACCATTAGGTCCTGAATTGACATGGATAACTTCATTCACCTCAGCGTTGAACTGATTCACAACCTACGGGCTCTCTTTCACAGGCTCTACAACTTAAGTCCTCAATATTATTCAATTATTATTCTTTTTGAGTATTTGCACAGTTTGTCTTCTTTTGTACATACAGAAGTGTTTTTTTATTGATTTTTGTTCTACTGTGAATGACTGCAAGAAACTGAATCTCAAGATGGTATCTGGCTACATTTTCGTACTTTGATAAGAAATTTACTTTGAACTTTGAAGGTCAATCCTCCCTCCCAGATAACCCTCCGTTTTTTCTTTCATACATGTGCCTATTTAAACTTCACTTACACGATCCTAATGATTTGCCTCTAATATCACTTTGGCAGCACATTCCACGCACCCACCAGTCTATGTGTAAAACACCTCTGACCTCACCCCTATATTTTCCTCTCATCACCTTCAAATTATGCCTTCTTGTGTTAGCCATTTCTGCCCAGGGAAGAAGTTATTAGCCGTCCACTCTGTCGATGCCTCTTTTTGTCTTATTCACCTCTGTCAAGTGTCCTGTCATTCTCCTTTGCTCCAAAAGAAAAGCCCAAGATCACCGAACCTATACTTACAAGACATGGTCTCTTCTCCAGGCAGCATCCAACCAGGGCTTTATAGAGCTGCAACATTACCTCGTGGCTCTGGAACTCAGTCCTCTGGCTAATGAGGGCCTACACATGCTGTCAACTTGGTGGCAACTTTGAAGAAGGTTTCCTGAATTGAATGGCATCTGCCACTTCTCTGCCCAGTTCTGCATCTTTTTTTGAAGCTCCATGTACCTGTCCAGGAGTCTGTTAAAACACCCTATCATATCTGCCTTCACCACCGTCGCCGGCAGCCCATTCCACGCACTCACCACTCTGAATAAAAAATTTCCCCCTGACATCTCCTCTGCACCTACTTCCAAGCACCTTAAAACTGTGCCCTCTCATGTTAGCCATTTCAGCTCTGGGGAAAAAACCTCTGACTATCCACACGATCAAACTCTCTCATCCTCTTATACACCTCTAACTGGGCAGCGAAGATATTCTAATGTTATTTGTAACAGAAAGGACTTCCATAGCTCCTGAACTGGAAATGCATCCATTTTACCGTTTCAGATGGTGGTGTTGGACACGCACACGCCTTGAATAATACTCATATTTTTCTTATCGCGATTTAAAGGAATGCAAACTTTTATATCAATGTTGACAACCTCCCAGTCAGGAACATAAATGGCAAATATGTTTTATCTCGGCATCTGAAGTGATGAAGCTACGAATAAAATTTCTACAGAACGTAACTTCTTGACTAGATTTATAGAACGAAAAACAGCTGCATTCTTTTTTTATTTGTAAGTCTGCAGTTGGTAGTGGAATTGACGGATTAAAAATAATACTTTGTGTTTATTTGATTTTAGTAAACTTCAGGGGGAGGTGCGCAGGTGAGGCTGACTGCAGCCTCTGGGTAGAGCGATGTGAAGCTGGTGCGCAGCCGCAGTGTCTTTCTGTCCTGGTGCGACACGGCGGCTGAATCTCACATCGGTGGCGAGAGGGCCTTTGGATCGGCTAGTCGCAATGTATTCAGGAGACGCCGAGGCTTTGGAAGGCAGTAGCGGCTTTAGCAGTGACTCGCTGTCGGAAGGCGAGAGCTCGTTGCTGGAGGACGATGAGCCCGAGGAGGTTTTCTCCGACCTGTCGGATGAAGAGCAGCTGGATGAGGCGGAGAACGGCGAGCGGCAGGAGTCGGAGTCAGGCCCAGGCTCAGGCCCGGGCGAGGAGGCCAGGTTGCCGGCGGGTAAGCGCGCACTGAGGCTGAGAATGGTTCCAGAGGGACCCGGCCTGAGAGAGGCGGCGCTCGGGGCTGGAGGCTGTGGGCGAATCGAAAGGCCCTGTGCACCGATTAATATCTGATTTTCCTTCCTCCTCTCTACAGATTTGCAAAAGCATCTGAATTTTCTCAGAGGAATGTCCAACATTTTGCTGAGCAAACTTTCCAAAGCCGAGTGAGTAGGCACTTCATTGGTTTATATTTTTGTTAGAAATAAGGGATCGCGGTGTTTCTATGTTTGACCTTGACTATATCTATAAAGCAAAGTTAATATTTATTCCGTGTTCTATGTTCTTAAAACCCACCCACATCTTTCCTGCCTCGAGATGGAGAACCACATGGGTTGGGACCGGAAGCAAAACTGTTTCGTAAAGTAATTTATGGGTTGAGTTGCGTTAACTCGGAAGAAGAGTATCGGCTGTTATTTCCCAGCAGTGCGGTTTGATTTTTAAAAGATCTTTTAAGTGCCTTTGTTGTTGTATAGGTTCTTCAGAAATTTCTTTAGTGCCATGATACTGCATTCTCAAACCCTGGATTAATTATTGAGGATGAACGTAGCAATTAGGAGCATAAGGAGGCCACTTGGCCTCCATACGATCATGGGCAATCAAACTAACCATTAAGATACTGCTTACCACTAGTAACTTAATAATTTTACCTTTTTAGATCCTGTCGACCTCTGCCATTTTTTTTAAAGAAAGGCTTTCTTACCCTGCACTTTGAAGAAAAGCTCCAATACTTGTGACTTGCCATGAGTAGAAAAAAAAGCCTTATTTACCTTAAATGGGTCACCTTGTATTTTTAAATATTGACATCTGGTTCTAGATTCTCCAGCTAGAGGGAATACTCTTTCCACAACTACCCTGTTAAGGTCTCTCTGATTCTTTTATATATACCCTTGTGGACTTGTCCCTCTTTTTTTAAACTATAATTATTTTGGCTAGCTGAATTTTCTAGAAAGCAATAGCCTTAAATCTGTAGTATCCAAGGTAGCCTCGAGGAGCGGTGCCTCAGAAAGGCAGCGTCCATTACTAAGGACCCCAGTCACCCAGGACATGCCCTCTTCTCACTGTTACCATCAGGTAGAAGGTACAGAAGCCTGAAGGCACACACGCAGCAATTCAGGAACAGCTGCTTCCTCTCTGCCATCCGATTCCTAAATGGACATTGAACCCATGAACACTACCTCACTTTTTAAATATTATTTCTGTTTTGTGATATTTTAATCTAACTATTCAATAAACGTATATATACTTGCTGTTATTTATTTATTCCTTGTATATTATCATGTATTGCATTGCACCGCTGTTGCTAAGTTAACAAATTTCACGACACATTTCATAGAAGGTGCAGGGCATTTATATTTAAAACATTAGCAAAGTGATACTGCAGCTAACTAAACTATTTGACAAATACTAAGGATAAATAGTAATTAAGAATTCTGCATGATGTATTTGGAATTCATTTGAAAGTTTTGAGTAAGCTAGAAATTTTACTCCATGCAGTTCCTTGACAATTTGACTCATCAGTGAGTTTGGAATAAATCTGTTTTAGCCCCACTTATACATTTTGATCTCATAGATTTGAATATATGATTTATAATAACATCAAACCCAGTTCTGAAATTTGATGCTGTCTTAACAGTTTTTTCAAAAGAGAACTGGATTTTATGGGGGAAAACCCATGCTACTGACAATGCCTCTGTGTGCCTGTGTTCAATTTTGTTTTGGTTATGTACCAGTTTCTGTAGTCCTCTACCAGAAGTTATAGTCCCCCCCATCCCAGTCAAATTCTGTACAAATCTTAGACATTCTGAATCCTTATGTGTTCTGGTACGTTTGGAGACAAGCATGCCAGGTTTACAGTCTATGTTCAGAGTTTAATTCTTGTAGCCTTGGTGTCTTATTGCTAAGCCTGCACTGTATCCCATCAAAGGATAATACAAACTTGCCGGAGGTGCCAAAATGAATGGAGTTTTCCTATATATTTTTAATCCAAACCATAACTCTGTGTAGCCGCTTCTCTATGGCAGGGGTCCCCAACATTTTTTTGTACTGCAGACCGGTTTAATATTGACAATATTCTTGTGGACCAGCCGGCCCCGGGGGGGGGGGGGGGGTAGGGTTGTCAACAGACAAGAGTAGCAGTCAAATACGTTGTGTTTACCCAGAGAAAGACTACAATGACCATGAAGCCTTGCGCGGGCACCAGTGCACATGCGTATACGTGCCGATTTTTTTTTCTGCAAATCGTTTTTGGCGATTCTGTTCTGGGGGGGGGTGTTAATCACAACCGGAATATAGGTGATAAGTGGCTAATACACTCAATTTCTTTTCTAAAAGGGTTTATCAAATGAATTTAATATTAAACACACAGTGCATATTTTCCTCGCATGAATATAGTGATAGGTCAATTATCAGGGGAGGACAGGGGAGCTTTAAGTAAGTGTTGAATGAACTTCCAGTAGAAGTGGTAGGGCAGGTTCGATATTACCATTTAAAGAAAAATTGGATAGCTATATGAGCAGGAGAGGAATGGAGGATTTTGGGCTGAGTGCAGGTCGGTGGGACTAGGTGAGAGTAATGTTTGGCATGGACTAGAAGGGCAGAGATGGCCTGTTTCCGTGCTGTAATTGTTATATGGTTATATAAGTCACTTATAAGTCAGTAGCATCATAACATTTTAAGTAACGTTTGGATAGTAAACACTGCACATATTTTCCTGGTATGAACATATAAAATCATTGCAACACACCAATATCGCTGAATCAGTGGGAGCCTTGGGCTTGTTTTTGTGCAATAAGACGGTCCTATTGAGGAGTGATGGGAGACAGTGATATTCGAAGGGGGTTCCTTATGTCCAGTCTATTCCGCAATTTAGTTTTGGTTGCATTCATTGCAGAAAACTCCGCTTCGCAGAAAAATGTTGGAAATGGAAGCAATGTTTTCAGTGCTTTCGTGACTATCTCAGGACATTTAGCCTTGACTTTGATCTGGAATGCTGGCAGAGATGTTATGTCAAACATACTTTTCAGCCCACTGTCGTTTGCAAGCTCGAGGAGTTGATCTCCTTCCCGCGCTGACTTGGATGACGCGCGGGTAATGACCTCGCGTGCATTCGAATTCAACAGTGGGCGCGACAGGGAATGAGGAAAGGTGCAGCTGACTCCTATCGCCAAATCATATCGTGATGGTTATACTTTTTGCCATGTCAGACGATGTAACAGATCCAAGTGGATGACCTTCTTTGCTACTTTTCTGTCAGTGTTTATTGCAACATTTCTGTTTGCATTTATATTTGCACAGATAACCTGACACTATTGGTCACACACTGCCTATTCAGTTATGCTCTGGCTATCCCTTATTAGCTCTACTTCCTAAACCATTACTTAAGTTAGTAACTTACTCCAATTGATCTAGCTTCTTGTGATGGTCTTTTTTTTCTGAAACCATATTGAATTCTTTTTGGGACTCCACGTAATTTTCTTGTTCATTTAGCTAGCCACTGTATTCATTAACACTCAAATTTTAACAAAGTTGGTTAGATATGTAGATCTGTGATCAGTTTTGTATTTGCTGTAGTCACTTTGTCTCTGGAATTGACATTTTACATATCTAATGATGTTCATAACATTTCTTACAGATGTGTCAGCTTGTTACATGATTCAGTAGAGTCTGAATTTTTTTTAATCGATGGAGATTCATTAATGATTCAACATGCACTAAATAACAGCTTTTGTGAGGGGCAGAATTTGCACTTTTTCTATTTGGTGGAACGATTTTTATTTGACATCCTCCAAAAAGGAGCAAAATATGTCATTGTATTCTTTAAGGTATGTGGTTATGTACTTCCAATGATCTTGCTGTGTATAGTATGATGCAAAAATCGTAAGTTTATGGAAAAAAATTCATAGTATTTTATCTTTATTAGATTTACTTGTGATTTTAGGGAAAATATGTCCTCAAAGCACAATACTGGTGCAAATTTAGGTTTTGGGAAGGGACGTGTATTATTATATCACCCTTCATAATATTTAAGACTGACTATATTAAGAAGTGCAGAAGTATTTCGTGTACAGTGGTCCTACAAACTTCCATCTTATTTAGTTGAACTGGATAGGAATTGGCCCTTCAACCCACCAGGTCTGTGATGTACATTTTGCCCATCTTCACTTCCTATCAAGCTCTGCTTTAAATATACCCAATAACTTGACCTCCCCAGCCATTTGTGGAATGAATTCTCGGTCCTTGCCTTTCCAGTTCTTGTCTCAGAATCCAGTTCAGTAACTTGGTCACCACTGATGTTAGGCTCATCACTCTGTAGTTCCCTGTGTTAAATAAAGACATATTAACCATTCTCCAGTCTTCTGGTGTCTTACCTATAGCTTATGAAGGTTAAAAAAACATCTGGTGGGGCCCAGCAATTTTTTCCTTTGCTTCCCACGGTGTCCTGTGATAGACTTAGGCCTGAGGATCACCTTTGTGTCTCACTTCTATTTAAAAAAAAATTCACCCTTGTTTTAGTACCTCTGTTTATGTTTAAACTTTCCAGGAAATCTGTAGAAAATCTTCCCTCTTATGCATCCTTGAGTTCAATTGCTTCACCAGTATTGACTGCCTTGAAGTATGAAGGCTCAAAAGTTTTGAAACTCCCTGCCAACCTTTGCATTTTCATTTCTGCTCTTTAAGATATCCATAAAGCCACTTTGAACAAGGTTTTTATTATCTGCCTTAACATCTAGTAGTTCAGTATCCATTTTTCTAGTTGATAATCCTAAATAGTAACTTGAGATGAATTTCCTGAATTATCAATGCTATAATTGACAATTTATATAATGGATATTTTTGGACTGGATCTTTTGTGCTAGGCGGAGAGACTATTATCTCAACTGACAATGTAGCACTTGATTTTGTTCCAGTGTCTGAGACCTTAACCCAGAGCTTTCTGATTCAGGATGTGCTTCCACTGAAATAAAAGTACAAATATCAAAAGTGGTACTGGAAATATGCTGTTGCACTCTATCCATTTCTAAGTCTTGTAGAATTTTTACAGCAGTGATGTAATTTTATGGCACTATCTTGACCAATTCAACAAAACAAATCTGTCAGTTTTTGGCATTCCATCTAGTTGGAGACAAATTGATCTAGTGCTACTTCAGGTGTTTCAAATTCTGTACTTTGGAGTAGCAAAGGATTGGTCACATACGGCTGTACTGCTAATGAGAATAATTGCAGTTAGTCTTCTGAAAGGAGTATTTATTCTTCCATTGTCATTTATGTGACTTTGTTTTATAAAATTAACCGGCATGTTTGCTTAAAAGTCAACTTACAAATTATTTTAATTAGGTGTAAGTGCTTTTGAGTTATCTTGAGAAATATGCTGCATAACTATGAAGGTTCTTTGTATTGACAGTGTCTTTTTCCTGATGATCTGCTATGAAATTTAAACAGAAAATTTGATCAATGTAGAACATCGTCCAAAATTTAGAGATTTACTTCAACCATTTTTATCTATAGTTTGTATATATTTCTTTAATAAATCTAGTTCTTTTTCTTTCTAGGATGCTGAAAGTATGTGGCTTGGGAACTCCTATCTTCTTTCATTGCGAAGTGCATTAATTCTTCATTTAAAGAACAACAGTGAGGTTCCAGTGTATACAGAATTCTCCAACTGCTTTTCATTAAAATGGCAAGCCTTTGTGCAGGAGCACTATCCATATTTTATATTGATCAGTGACGAAGCATTTAAGTCAGCTGGCAATAAAGGCATGTCCAGCTACCTGTTGAAGATCTTCATTTTTCACACACTAGGAAATAAAATCAATGTTGCAATGACTTCGGGCATACATTCGGATATTCGCAGGCTTTATGGATACTACATTAACAGTAAAATTGCTTCTGCAAAATGTAAAAAGGTGATGAATTGTCTTCATTACTCTTAATATATTTCATCAGTTTCATTTAGCGTTCTAGGTTTTTTTGCTTTAATTCATTTTCCTCTTTCTCCTTATGCCACTCACCTTTCCAAGCCTCTGCCAGTGCTACTCATTCGCCGTCCAGTATGAGGAAACATGGCCTCTAATTTGGAGCCCAATTTCCTGCTCTCCTCAGTCAACAGATGTTGAAAGGTGACTGCCTGTAAAAAGACCAATTTCATGGTTTTAAATTGGATACCTGTGTTTCAGTCCTGAAAATTAAATTTTTCTTAGTTATAGAAGGCCAGCAAATTTGGTACAGTGATGCAGACTGCATGAGTTTGTGCATGACTTGTCATATTTAGTGTGTTGCAATATGGATTTAAGTGGTCACAAGTGTAGAGTAAGGTAAGTTTCTTTAGTAACTAGAAGTAACTTGGAAATTAGGAACATCTCTTTGCTGGTTTGTATAATTTTTATGATGTGCTATTAATTTTTATAATAAAAGTTTCTAAAAAATTTTCAGGTAATACATCTTTTCTAAAGTAATATTTTTGCAAGTGGTTTTAATCCAGAGATCTTCACGTAAATATTCAAGTCTTTTTGTTTATGTAAATCTTTACTATTTCACCATTATTCTATCCAAGCCTGACTTGAAATTGATCCCTTAATAATTAATTTGCCAGATAATTCCATCACGACCAACATTTTTCCCAAAACGTTTATTGATTATTTCACAGCAATTTTTATTTTAATTTGGACAAGAAATCAAGGAATTCAATTTATAAAAGTTTGTTTTTACATAAGCCATTTATTTATATCACATCAGCAATGACTAATGAATTATTGGATTGTTACGAGGCCTTGTTGTAGCAATTTCAATAATTTTCGTGGTGTTTTCCAAATGACTTCTGTAATTTTCAAAGATCTGAAATTCTTGGTGGAAATGTTGCACAATTACATTGAAAATGATGTATTTTTTTACATGTGCATTTCATTATTTGATATTTTTAAACACTTTAGATCTGTAAAGATTTGGAATCTGCTCACCAGGCTATTGTGTCTTACTTGTCTCGAAATCACACCATTGGTTTCTTTGGAGATGATAAAAATGGCATGAATGTTTCAAAAGAGGTATGACACTGCTTAAAGTTCGGTAAATTTTTAATAGAAGCTATTGTAGCTAATACTGTGATAATTTTATGCCCTACAATAAAATTTTGGAAAGAAATTCCTTGTATAACATATGAAATGTAAAAATGAGTTTGTTTTTACTAACGTTCAATTTTTATACCTAAATTTCTGACTAAGGTTTTCCGTATTCTCAGGTGCAACAAGATATTGCGCAGCTGCAGAGTTTGTGGCCGGAAGAATTAGATATGAGAAGTTATGTTTGTGTTGTTTCTTGTTCAGTGGCTCTCAAGTGCTATATGCACATGTTGAAATACAGAGAAAATCATAAAGGAGATGAAACTACTAACATCAAGGTAAATTCTTATTTTACACTCCTGGCACATGCTCTTCTGTTCAGTCATTGCAGCAGATTACAATTTGTTTGCCTGTACTCTCATTTCATTCTCTAGTTATGGTAGAATTATTTTTTCTAAATTTTCTTGAATCCACATGGATCAGAACCACATGTATACAAAATCTGCATTGAACAGATAAAGGGTTTAACAAAATAGATCTTTAGAAGAAACAAAGCATTATATTTGGTGATGAAAGAACTCAGTAAAATTTAGTTGGGTGATTGTTCTGCTTCCTCGATTCCATAAAATAGTGCAGGCTTCTATTTTTGGTGAGAATAAAGATTGTGACTATATTACTGAAGGAAAACACTGAATAAAGTGCATCATTTTAGACTTAAGATTTCCTACTTTGTCATAACATGTACTTCCTCTGGCATTGAAGAAATGCATTCACAAACTTTTTGTTATAATTTTAATGTCATTGTTGCAAGATGATTTGGAGGTGTGATGAAAATGGGTTTCAAATTCCAAAGGAATATTGAAGCATGGCTTAACTGTTGCTTCAAGGGGTGAACTTTAAGGAGATGGAAGAATCTTAGCAACATCCATGTAAATGCCTTCACCCTTCTATGTGTAATAATTTTCCTACAATTTGGTGACAAGATTATGCAGTACATAAACTCTGTCTTATTCGTGTGTGCTTTTCTAACATAATCTGGGGCTTGAGTTGTCATCATACACACCAAAGTCCTTCTGTTAGTTTTTCCATGGATGTGTACCTTCCAAGTATGGCACATCACATTTGAATAGCAATAGGAAAAAGTAGTTTTGTACGAAGTGCAGTTTATGAAGAATGGAGGGCCCATTTAAAACTGGGTTCTGGAGCCTAAGGGTGGTGGTCTAAAGATGTTGGCTGCTGAAGCCCTGAGGTATAATTGCAGTGGGTGATATGAGTTGATGCTTTCAAAAGTAAAAGAGGAATACAGCTTAAAAATAGATATCGGTGACTTGCTGCTTCTTTCAAAGGGTGAAGTTAATCAATTAAGCTGATGACAAATTGAGGTTTGTGTGAATTTTAGCTGGAAACACTGCTACCAAGTAGTTAATAAGTCACTTGTGCAGAATTGTTGTGAGATTTTTGAATAGGTGCCATGGTGAGCTTGTACTTCTGTTTTATGCAGACATATATAGTGCATAAATGTGAGCCTATGTGCAGATAATAGTTTGGAGATTATCTGGCTCTATCATTGTCTGGTATGGGGGAGCTACTGCACAGGACTGAAAGAAGCTGCAGAGGGTTGTAAATTTAGTCAGCTCCATCTTGGGTACTAGCCTACAAAGTGCACAGGACAGCTTCAAGGAGCGGTGTCTCAGAAAGCAGTGTCCATTATTAAGGACCTCCAGCACCCAGGGCATGCCCCTTTCTCACTGTTACTATCGGGTAGGAGGTACAGAAGCCTGAAGGCACGTACTCAGCGATTTAGGAACAGCTTCTTCCCCTCTGCCATCCGATTCCTAAATGGACATTGAACCCGTGAACACTACCTCACATTTTCTGTTTTTTTTGCACAATTTTTAATCTACTCTTTAAAAAGGGTTCTAAGGGTAAACCTAGCAATTATCAACCTGTGAGTTTGACGTCAGTGGTGGGTAACTGGGTGGAAAGTATTCTTAGAGATGGTATATATAATTATCTGGATAGACAAGGCCTGATTAGGAACAGTCAACATGGATTTCTGTGTGAAAGGTCACAGTTGACAAATCTGATTGAATTTTTTGATGAGGTTACTAGGAAAGTTGATGAGGGTAAAGTGGTGGATGTTGTCTATATGGACTTCAGTAAGGCCTTTGACAAAGTCCTACACGGAAGGTTAGTTAGGAAGGTTCAATCGTTAGGCATTAATATGGAAGTAGTAAAATGGATTCAACAGTGGCTGGGTGGAAGACGCCAGAGAGTAGTGGTGGATAACTGTGTGTCATATTGGAGGACGGTGTCTAGTGGTGTGCCTCAGGGATCTGTACTGGTCCAATGTTGTTTGTCATATATATTAATGATCTGGATGATGGGGTGGTAAATTGGATTAGTAAGTATGCAGATGATACTATGTGGAGTTGTGGATAATGAAGTAGGTTTTCTAAGCTTGCAGAGAGACTTAGACCACTTAGAAGAGTGGGCTGAAAGATGGCAGTTGGAGTTTAATGCTGATAAGTGTGAGGTGCTACATTTTGGTAGGACGAATCAAAATAGGACATACATGGTAAATGGTAGGGCATTGAAGAATGCAGTAGAACAGAGGGATCTAGGAATAATGGTGCATAGTTCCCTGAAGGTGGAATCTCATGTGGATAGGGTGGTGAAGAAAGCATTTGGTATGCTGGCCTTTATAAATCAGAGCATTGAGTATAGGAATTGGGATGTAATGTTGAAATTGTATAAGGCATTGGTAAGGCCAAATTTGGAGTATTGTGTACAGTTCTGGTCACAGAATTATAGGAAAGATATCAATAAAATTGAGAGAGTACAGAGGAGATTTACTAGAATGTTGCCTGGGTTTCATCTCCTAAGTTACAGAGAAAGGTTGAACAAGTTAGGTCTTTATTCCTTGGAGCGTAGAAGGTTGAGGGGGGACTTGATAGAGGTATTTAAAATTATGAGGGGGATAGATAGAGTTGATGTGGATAGGCTTTTTCCATTGAGAGTGGGGGAGATTCAAACAGGACATGAGTTGAGAATTAAAGGGCAAAAGTTTAGGGATAACATGAGGGGGAACTACTTTACTCAGAGTGGTAGCTGTGTGGAACGAGCTTCCAGCAGAAGTGGTTGAGGCAGGTTCGATGTTGTCATTTACAGTTAAATTGGATAGGTATATGGACAGGAAGGGAATGGAGTGTTATGGGCTGAGTGTAGATCGGTGGGACTAGGTGAGAGTAAGAGTTCGGCACGGACTAGAAGGGCCGAGATGGCCTGTTTCCGTGCTGTAATTGTTATATGTTATATGGTTACTCAATATACGTATACTGTAATTGACTTACTTATTTAATATTATTTTCTTCTGTATTATGTATTCCATTGAACTGTTGCTGCTAAATTAAATTTCACGATACATGCCGGTGATAATAAACCTGATTCTGATTTGGTGTAGTTTTGAGTACAGTGGATTCCAGTTCATTGGGACACATCAGGACAAGTACAGTTTGGTCAATTAAGCGGTTACTCCAATTAGCCCAAGTTTCATGGAAATAGTTAAAAAGCTATATGAAAAAAAATCTACTGTTTAACTGAGTGACAAATTATGTATTTAAATGAAATACAGAACAAATTAGTACACTACCAATACTACTGGTTGTAGTTGTATCTGACGATGACAAAAACCTTGTGCAGGAGACTGGAAAAACTGTTGCACTGGGGCTCTCTCTTGACCTTGGAAGTATGGGTTTCGTGGAATGAAACAAGCGTCACAACTGAGGTTTTCCTTGGTTGCAGTGGATGACCATAACTACTTCTGTGCCTCGTTATGCCCTTCGCTTTCCATATTGCATTGCAGAACCACCTTCCTGGCCATTGGACCTCACTAGATCTCATCCACTCACTCTGCCAGAGCTGACTTTGCATGCTAGAATAGGCTTATCCCTATCTCACGGGGTACGATGCCTTCTGGCTACCCTCACCTGGTTTAGCTTGCCTGTCGAAGCAGTGTGCCAGGGTATGGTTCCTCTCATATGCAAACAGCTACTTGAACCACAGGTGAGAGCTGCAGGTCCGGAGGGGATCAAAGGTAGCATTCAAGAGGATTGTCAGTACCTTCATATTCTTCATAGTTCCTAACTTGTCGAAGCAGTGAAATAGTTCTGTGGCATTTTCGAGGCTGAATGCTTGAAACCGCAGTGAGCAAAACAGTTCTGAATTGTCTTGCTGTTTATTTCTTACTAAACATCAGTGATAAAAATAACTACTTTTTGAACTCGAACATGCAACTGAAGTTATTTAAAACCGTTCCCTCTAGGTAGAGTAGTGTCACACAAATACACACGACAGGCGATGGCTATAAACTGTTCGACAAGTCTCCTGTCTCAATTAAGCGGCATAATGTCCCAAATAAACAAAGGCGATTTTGCTTCTTGGTTTTCCCTCTTTTAAGAGTTGTCCCAAATAAGCAGCTGCCCTGATTAAAACGGCCCAATTAACTGGAGTCCACTGTATTTACAAATTTTCATGGTAGATTTTTCAGAAAAACGAAGAACAATGTGGGAAAGTTGTATTCTGACATTTAGGAAATTTATGCTTTTGATTGTATCAATAAGAGCCACTGCCTTTCATGATCCATAGTTTTCTTAGCTTTACATTTAATGCTTTTGGAATTTCTTGAAACTGTTACAGCTTTGTCTACTCAAAAGTCAGTGCCCTATTCAAACAAGTGATCCTGTGGAGAGACTGTATATGAATTGTCATTCAGGGAATTTAGATTGTTTATCCCTTCCAGGAACTACATTAATCCAAACTTGTTTAGCATTCTATAATTTATATAAGAACTGATGAATTTTCTATTTTCTTTCATTTTTGCTTCAGTTAGCTCAGACATACATTTATCCAAGTGTGTTACTGTGCCCTGCTGCCCTTAAAAATAAATGTTCAAAGCTACAATTTAAAGTCAGAGAAATGTATACAATATGCACCCTGAAATGTTTTTTTCTGTGAAACCATCCACAGAAACAGAGGAGTGCCCCAAAGAATGAACGACAGTAAAATGTTAGAACTCCGAAGTCCCCCCCACCAGCTCCCCCTCCCCCCACCGACAAAAAAAAAGCATTGGCACCATCACTGAGCACTGAAGCGTGAGCAAAGCAATAGCAAAGATACTGACTTGCAGTTACCCTAAAGACTTCGAGTTGCACTCAGTACTCGACCTACCACAGGTTCTCTCTCCTTAATAAGGGAGAAAGAGGTGTCTCCATTTTCCCAGTGAGTGGGGAGACATAACGAACAGCTCTCTGGTCTACTATGCTAAAAGTACATTATGTCGCTTTATTCGAGCTCTGTGCCTGAAGCTCAAAAAGATCCCAGGTCTCCATGCACACAGCCATAGATATTTTGACTCCCCTGACGACACATGTGTCTCCTGTCATGACACTGACTCTTGATTCACCCGTTTCCAGAGCCCCGAGATCCTAGGCTTCCGAATCTGAGCCAGACTCTTATGCCGAGCCTTTAGCATACTGAACAATGGCCAGTTATGGAACCCCGAGAACCCATTCCTGCAAAGAACTGTAGTCAGCGTGTAACTCCAGGTCAGGGTCTTCAAAAGAACCCTGAAAGGGAGAAATAGAGATATTAAAGATGGAAATAGAGCTGTTTCCGAAGATGCAAGCAAAGAAGTCACTGTTAGGTGCCATTAACTCTCCTAAGCTCCACCTTCAAATTTTGAATGTTGATTATATCTGTAAAGCATTAAAGTAACCTCATCTCAATTGATGAACAACAGGGCCAAGCTTCCATCCTGAAGCACTAATGTGGAATCCTAGTTTCCAGCACTAGCGTGGGCCTTGATTATAGTGCATTCCCCGCAGCAGCCTGCTGGCCATGGCTACTTTAGTGATGGAGTCATGTGGAGTAGAGGGTTGCTGCGTGAATTTCTCCAAGTTACCTAGCTGACTGCAGGAAGAATTTTTTTTTGATTCTCAATGTTTTGATGTGCTTTCTAGAGTGTGGCTATTCCAGTTAAAGTTTTGGTGACTCCCAAGCAGTGGGTGCTAAATTTGACTCTGGTAAATTTTCACCTTGGATGCACAAGCAACAAAGCTTACAAGTTGGTCTTGGAAGATCTTAACCTGAGCATACCCTACCCTTGAGCACTGAGCAGACAAAAATGTATTGCATGGTCTGTTTCTTGCAGTATTTGCAAGTTTTGGGTTTGCAGGATGAACCCTTTTCTCCATGTCTACTTTTGACTGGCAGCTTGGGTGCTTTATTTTCTATAGGTGATCTGATTCTGTGGCCCTGCAGGAAGCTGTTCAATCAACATAATGTCTATGCTGACACTAGCATCATTCTCTGCAAGTTGTTTATGCCACAAATCCCACTAGGTGATTGCAGCAACAGTGCTAACTAGCTTTGTTATCACCTGGAAACTCCTGCATGATTTTGGACATTTTTCTGCTGTGTTGAGGTGATGCAGAAAATGTCTCAAATCCTCTACTTGCAGTTTTTTCTCCTTGGCTATCCAACAACTCTTCAGATTACAGCTGCTTTTCTACTGGAGATGCATAAGCTGTTAATATTCAGCACAGCAATGATTCCACAGCGATAATTTTGACGGATTAATTTTCTTTGTAGAGTGTTGCCATATGGGCAAGAATGTCCAACACGAGAATAAAATACGTTGGTTTGGATTTCAATCATGAGTGGATTGTGCTCTTTTTGAATTTAAAAGTTTACTTGTAATGGATCAGGCTCCAACATCTCATGGTAACAGTACAAAATCTGATTGGTGTTATTCTGAGGTGAAACTGGGTTTGTGAATAAATGAGCTATTCCAAAAGATGTTCATCAATTTTTGTATCATGCTTATGCAGATGGGATCAAACCTGTGATTTGTTCTGAGTTTGATTTTGTTATTGCTGTATAGTCAAAAGCCAGACTAATGCTGATGGGCTGTGGTCTCTTGCTATCAGTGTGAAGAGATCTACTGTACTGAAATAGATTGGCTTATCATTATGTTAATGAGTGAGGATGCGAATAAACTTTCAGATAGGCTATTGCATAACATCTGGATTTTCCACTTAAGTTTGATGTGAAAGTGATTTTCACAAATGCTTACATCATATAGATCAGCTGATGGTCCCTATCTTGTTCCAAAGCAGGGCTTGATTATTTACAGCACCCTATGCTGTTGAGAAATGAAGTACCAGTGAAAATTTTTCCCCTATTTACTATATGACTGGTCTTACCAGAAATCAGCTTGCTTGGGATGTTAATTTTTCAATAATGAGGGAAGAGTCAATGTGGAGTGACAGATCAATGAATTTGAAGAAATAAATCACTGAAATTATTTTTTTTAAACGCAAACAACCTCCCCCTCGTACCCCATCTGTTATTTATTTTTATACACACATTCTTTCTCTCACTCTCCTTTTTCTCCCTCTGTCCCTCTGAATATACCCCTTGCCCATCCTCTGGTCCCCCCTCCCCCCCCTTGTCTTTCTTCCCGGACCTCCTGTCCCATGATCCTCTCTTATCCCTTTTGCCAATCACCTGTTCAGCTCTTGGCTCCATCCCTCCCCCTCCTGTCTTCTCCTATCATTTTGGATCTCCCCCTCCCCCTCCAACTTTCAAATCCCTTACTCACTCTTCCTTCAGTTAGTCCTGATGAAGGGTCTCGGCCTGAAACGTCGACTGCACCTCTTCCTAGAGATGCTACCTGGCCTGCTGCGTTCACCAGCAACTTTTATGTGTGTTACTGAAATTATTTAGCTCTTTTGTGTCTTTAGAACTTTACACAGCTTCAGAAGTGCAATAAAGCATGTTTTCCTCAAGCCTTTGTGTAAACATTCATTTCTGCTATGCTGTCTTAACAGCTTCAGCAGCCAGACCTTTTCCAAGGAATGAGAAATACCAAGAATTTGTTGAATCTTTGCACCGTGAATCTTTGATCTTGATTTTTAATACGAATGCTAATCTGTCAGTATTCTGGGGTCCTATTCACGTACTTGCATCCTAGGTAAAGTAAATGTTATATGACTTCATATTAGATTAGATTAGGTTAGATTATGAGGACTCACAGTCCTCTTTTATTGTCATTTAGTAATGCATGCATTAAGAAATGATACAATATTCCTCCGGTGTGATATCACAGAAACACAGGACAGACCAAGACTGAAAAACTACAAAAACCACATAATTATAACATAGTTACAACAGTGCAACAATACCATAACTTGATGAAGAACAGGCCATGGCATAGTGAAAAAGTTCAAAGTCTCTCGAAAGTCCCACATCTCACTCTCCCTGCCATACCCGACCACAGTCCGACTCTGAGTCGTTGGAAAACTTAGAGCTCCGATCAGCCCTCCGGCATCGAGTACCGAGCACCATCTCTGCCGAACGCTTCGACCTCAGCCTTGGTCACCAGCAGCAGGCAAAGCCGGGAATTTTGGGGCCTTCCCTCCGGAGATTCTCGATTGCACAGTAGCAGCAGCAGCGAACCGGGCATTTCAAAAATTTCTCCAGATGTTCCTCTGCTTCTCACGTCTGTCTCCATACGATATCATTTCACCGGAGAGCTGCGCGCACTGCGTCACGCTGCCATCTTCTCCTCCCGCCTCTTCGTGATATTCAAAATTACATGTGTGATCTTGTTGCTTTGTCATAATTTCTATTCAGCTTTTAACCCATTCTTGTTTGTTTCAATAAATAAGATCAGCACTTTTTTCAAATTCTAGTTATATTTAATGTACATTGATTTTTGGCTATGCTTTGTTACAGACAGTGGATGAAATCTTAACATTTCAAGAGGCAGTAGACTTGTGTCGAATGTATTGTGTACATGTTGCCTTACTTATTCACTTACCGTTAACAAAGCGAGCCCAGAAGAAATTCAACTTTAAGTGGGTGAAACCAGCTTCAGATTTTCTACAATTGGTAAGCTCAAGGCAATGCTTAATAGGTTTCTAAGCCAGAACCTTACTGTAAAGGTATCAGTTGGTGATATTGAAGGTTATAGATTTTGAAATGTGGAAGTCAAATGCGATGCTAATATATATTTTTTCTTTGTCCACATGAAATAATCAAACAGTCTACTGGCAGATAACTGTTCAGAAATACACTTTGACTTTTAGCTGCTCTGTTACAATTACCTATCAGATAGAATTTGGTATTCCGAAATGTAGAAATACTTATGTCCCTGTAGGCTTATATATACAATTTTGCAACTAGACTTTCAGACATGTCAGGATAAGCCAACTGAATTCAAAATATGCTTTTTGAATGTTAAAGCTGTAGCCAAATGCATTTTTACTGTTGTGTTCTAATACTGGGTCCAGTGCCGAGTGTCACATTAATCTTGGATTTAATGTTACTTTGGGTGCAATACTCATTTTCTTATGTTTACAAACTATACCAAAATCTTATTCTGTTACTGCTTAAAGCTCATGTATTCATTTTAAGTGAATATAACAACTGAAGTATTGATTAGCTCTGGTATTTTCCTGGATAATCTAAGTTTAAACTGAGTTTACATTAATGGTTGAAACTTGTCTTTATTGATGGAAGAATATTATGAGAGAGTTGACCTAATTTCTCCAAATCAAGCAACCCATTACAAAGATGATATATTGAAGCAATAACTAATTATTTCTTAAGACTGGCGTTGGATGAAATAAACTTAAATGTATGCCTGGTTGAAATAAAATGTTCTATATTCTAGCAGAACAGTGTAAGAAAATATTCACATAATGAAACCAACTTTATTAAATGTGAGAATGGTTGACATCATTTCATATCAATTTCTGTAATTTAATTTGCAGCAATATACAAGTCAACATTTTATTCTGAAAGCCCTTGATGTCACTCAGAACCGAAGAGGTGATATGGTGCATTTGTGTGACCTGAATGATTCATTACTTTTGTCAAGAGTGGCTCTCTGCAGTAGGGTGACAGATAACACAGGTAACATTAATATAAGGAAAATTAATTCTGCCCCTCAGGTTCCTTTTCATTGGTTATGGCAGGGATTATAATTTGTTTCTCTATCCGAAATGGAATTATTTATACTGTCACCTTTCTCCTTTTCTCGTTACCGTTGTTTAAACGCTCTTTCCCACCAAAAAAAAAGTTTAAAAAATGGTGAAGTGAACATACACTTTTAGTATGATGATATTCCTATGCTAACATGCTTGATGTTTTCATGGGATTGTAGTTGTAACAGTATAAATTGTGATGCACAATAGCTCTGTAATTTAAAAAAAATCAAACATTAGAATCTGAAAAGATCTTACTAGGTTAATCTTAAAGCCAGTTGATTCGTTTTCTAAGAACCAGATATGTAGAAATGCTCTTAGAACCTTGGAGGCTGATCATTATAAAACATTGCAGCTTTACAATCTCTCAATATCTTGTGGCCAAATAACTAGTATAATTGTTTTAGTAATTTGCTGTATGAGAAATATGCTTGACAGTTTAGTCTCAATCCCAAAATGAGTGCAGTGTTTACGGTGTGTCTGCAACCTCTTTTTCTAAGATTTGACTGACCAAAAGGTGAGTTTGGGCCAGCAACTGCATTGTCAGAGCATGAATTTCTTGCTGTTGTCTTCTGTGATCCAAAATCTGAATAAATATTATGCATTGAAATGATCATTTACAGAATAAATGGCAGCCATTAGTTCTCACATTTTTTAGGACTAGGCAGGCACACTTTTCTATACCACAAGAATTCTTGAGCTAACACAAGTATAATTTGTTATATTAAATAGAATCCGGTTTGCAGATGGGAGAAGTTGTTGAAGAAGAATACAAGAAACTGTGGAAAATTTTGTCCAATTTAGCCCCTGATTATGATGTGGGCAAAGCATTTCCTTTGCAAACTACTTCAAAAATGATGGCGCTAGAAAATGAAAATCCTGTGGCTGAAGGTAATTCTAGCAATTTTCCTTTTGTAGTGTGTAAATAGTAGATTTGATCCAAGTATTGATTTCTTTTACTGGAAAATATTCTAGCCTTGTAAGAATACAAGTCCGTTAGATCTTAATGAAGAGAATAAAAATGCAACAAGAAATAATGTTAAAACAGGAATGAGTATGATATTGACTGTAAAAGCTTTTATAGATATGTGAAAAAGAAAAAGATTGGATAAGACAAATATAGGTCCCCTACAGACAGAAACAGGTGAATTGATTATGGGGAGCAAGGACATGGCAGTCCAATTGAATAATTACTTTGGTTCTGTCTTCACTAAGGAGGACATAAATAATCTTCCGGAAATAGTAGGGGACAGAGGGTCCAGTGAGATGGAGGAACTGAGGGAAATACATGTTAGTAGGGAAGTGGAGTTAGGTAAATTGAAGGGATTAAAGACAGATAAATCCGCAGGGCCAGATGGTCTGCATCCCAGAGTGCTTAAGGAAGTAGCCCAAGAAATAGTGGATGTATTAGTGATAATTTTTCAAAACTCGTTAGATTCTGGACTAGTTCCTGAGGATTGGAGGGTGGCTAATGTAACCCCACTTTTTAAAAAAGGAGGGAGAGAGAAACCAGGGAATTATAGACCGGTTAGCCTAACATCGGTGGTGGGGAAACTGCTAGAGTCGGTTATCAAAGATGTGATAACAGCACATTTGGAAAGCGGTGAAATTATCGGACAAAGTCAGCATGGATTTGTGAAAGGAAAATCATGTCTGACGAATCTCAGAATTTTTTGAGGATGTAACTAGTAGAGTGGATAGGGGAGAACCAGTGGATGTGGTATATTTGGATTTTCAAAAGGCTTTTGACAAGGTCCCACACAGGAGATTAGTGTGCAAACTTAAAGCACACGGTATTGGGGGTAAGGTATTGATGTGGATAGAGAATTGGTTGGCAGACAGGAAGCAAAGAGTGGGAATAAACGGGACCTTTTCAGAATGGCAGGCAGTGACTAGTGGGGTACCGCAAGGCTCAGTGCTGGGACCGCAGTTGTTTACAATATATATTAATGACTTGGATGAGGGAATTAAATGCAGCATCTCCAAGTTTGCGGATGACACGAAGCTGGGCAGCAGTGTTAGCTGTGAGGAGGATGCTAAGAGGATGCAGGGTGACTTGGATAGGTTAGGTGAGTGGGCAAATTCATGGCAGATGCAATTTAATGTGGATAAATGTGAAGTTATCCACTTTGGTGGTAAAAACAGGAAAACAGATTATTATCTGAATGGTGGCTGATTAGGAAAAGGGGAGGTGCAACGAGACCTGGGTGTCATTATACACCAGTCATTGAAAGTGGGCATGCAGGTATAGCAGGCGGTGAAAAAGGCGAATGGTATGCTGGCATTTATAGCAAGAGGATTCGAGTACAGAAGCAGGGAGGTACTACTGCAGTTGTACAAGGCCTTGGTGAGACCACACCTGGAGTATTGTGTGCAGTTTTGGTCCCCTAATCTGAGGAAAGACATCCTTGCCATAGAGGGAGTACAAAGAAGGTTCACCAGATTGATTCCTGGGATGGCAGGACTTTCAAATGATGGAAGACTAGATGAACTAGGCTTATACTTGTTGGAATTTAGAAGATTGAGGGGGGATCTGATTGAAATGTATAAAATCCTAAAGGGATTGGACAGGCTAGATGCAGGAAGATTGTTCCCGATGTTGGGGAAGTCCAGAACGAGGGGTCACAGTTTGAGGATAAAGGGGAAGCCTTTTAGGACCGAGATTAAGAAAAACTTCTTCACACAGAGAGTGGTGAATCTGTGGAATTCTCTGCCACAGGAAACAGTTGAGGCCAGTTCATTGGCTATATTTAAGAGGGAGTTAGATATGGCCCTTGTGGCTAGAGGGATCAGGGGGTATGGAGGGAAGGCTGGTACAGGGTTCTGAGTTGGACGATCAGCCATGGTCATACTGAATGGTGGTGCAGGCTCGAAGGGCCGAATGGGCCTACTCTTGCACCTATTTTCTATGTTTCTATGAAAACTACATTTGAGGGCTGAGTGTATGGAAACTTTTTTAAAGTATAAATGCTTAATGAGACAGCAAAATAGCTTAATTCAAGAATGATGCCTTGAAGCTAGTGGAATTTAAGAAAATAGAATATGGAGGAATCTGGTTTTGGGTCTGGGAAGAAATGGCAGAAACACCAGGAACAAAGGTATGGGCTTGTTCATGGGTAAGGGTAGAGGTTTTGAATTAAATTCGTGAAGCAGATTTGGAACCACACGAGTCCTTTAAGGGTTGATGCAAGTCTATACTGATGCAGAACAATATTTATGCTACGATTTTCAGTCTTTAATTGTTAATCCAGACAATCCTTTCATAAGCAATGTTCCACCATTTTATTCAATCTCTGGAAAAACATCTATGGTGACAAATACTGTTTATTCTTTCATCACACTTTATTTTAAATTTTCTGTTTCTTCAGATCTTATGATTCTTGGGATGACGCTGTATCTTTTATTTATAGTTTGTGTACCACTGATTAGAACTTTTTTACACATTCAAAAAATTTTAATCATTAAGTATCCTTATTTCTATATTCAGTACTCCTTTAAATAAGTTTTAAAATGATTTGCCATCAGAGAATGCTGTAATTATTCTGCACTATGTAGTTGCACTTGTTCAACTTGCCTTTTTTATTTCATTATTAGATGACTGTCATGTTTTCTTCCATTATCAAAATAACTACACCAGTAATTGCATTTCATGGGCTGTAAAATATATTGATATTATTCAGCACAAATGGTGCCATATGAATGCAAACTTTTGCACATTGAAGATACTAGTTGAGGCAATACTGTAAGAGTGGATTGAAATGACGGTAGTCTGGTATTGGCCATCTGAGGGAAGAATGTTTCCATGATGTGTTACATCAATAGCATGAATTTTACCTATGTTGGAAACACAACTGATGAAATTGATACTCATCTTAGAAGCTGAATTTGGATGAATCATAGGTACTGTAAGTAAAATGATCTGGTATGTCATCCTGATGAGATTACTGACAATGATTGGATGCCATTAACAAGGGCTATGGGTGGAAAGGCTGTACTACATTGGGTCTACTGCTAAAGTATACATGATGTAGCAATGAGATGCTGTTCTGAATTTTGGTCCTTCTAAAATGATCCATGGTAGAAGGACCTATATATCTGGTTGGTCATGAGAAAAGAGGAAGATAGATTAGCATTTAACACAAGATATTCCTGACGTCCCTACTAGGCAAGGACGATGTACAAATATAATTTGTCGAGAAACTTGTGTGGATCAGTCATGCAAGTACATGAAGGAGATGATTCAACAGCATGTAAATTATTGATCCTTTCACCATTTGTACATGTACCAATCAGGTGCATTACAATAATCTAACCTGGTCGCAACATATTGATGCAGCTATAAAGAAGGCAAGACAGCAGCTATATTTCATTTGGGGTTTGAGGAAATTTGGTTTGTCACCTAAAACACTTGACTTTTACAGATGTATCTTGGAAAGCATTCTGACAGGCTGCATTACTGTCTGGTATGGGAGGGGCGTGGTTCTACTGTACAGAATTGAAGTAAGTTGCAGAAAGTTGTAAAATTAGTCAGCTTCATCATGGGTACTAGCCTCTGTAGTATCTAAGACGACTTCAAGGAGCAGTGACTTAGGAAGGAGGCATCCATCATTAAGGACCCCCATCACCCAGGGCATGCCCTCTTCTCATTGTTACCGTCAGGAAGGAGATACAGAAGCCTGAAGACACCCACTCAGTGATTCAGGCAGGAACAGTTTCTTCCCCTCTGCCATCTGATTTCCAAATGAACACTGAATCCATGAACACTACCTCACTACTTAATTTATTTCTTTTTTTGCACTACTTATTTTAACTTGTACATATATAATTACTGTAATTTCATTTCTTGACATGAACTGGGGATATTAAACCTGCTTCTGACAATTTATCAAGGTTTCTTCACAGATCCTCCCAAAGCTTGTCAGGAGTGATAAAGATAGTGATTGCATGGAAAATCCACCATCTGCAAGTTGTGTACACTTTTGATGGGGGTGGGGGGTAGAGGAATATAATCCTGGCCTGGATACCATGCCCATGTCCCAAGAGTAAACATACAAACAGTTTTCAATTGATCATTTGGTCTGAGCCATAGGGTACTATTACTATTTCTATTATGTTTTACTTAAAGGTCCATTGGAGGTTATCCCTGAAGTTAGTTTGATTCCTGTCAATATTGCCTTGGTTGAGGAATATGTTGGAAGTATTTTGAAGGACTTTCCTATATTAAGCAGGCAAGAGCAATTTTGCATTCCATTTTAAGTATTTCTGTTCCACCAGTATGATTTAAGAATTGCTTTGGTGTTAACTGTTATTCTGAGAATTTTTGGTTGGTTTTCAATTTCACCTATAGAAGTGCGAACTTAATAAAGTATTAGGAATTTGAGCTAAATGGTGCTGGTTAATCATCTATTAAGGATTTTAAAATGTTGCATATGGAACACTTGCATTTTTGTCCATATTGATATAGAAATTTTGAACATTTGTACTTTGATTTGAATTTTACAATGATTCCATATTTGGAACAAGTGACACTTTTTTTTAAAAAATCAATTCAGTGACAGTCCGGTGGTTACAGCTCTTTCTGAAAGCAAAGAATTTGATAATCTTGTAGACTGGTATCCTGAGAAACCACTCAGCGATGATTACGAAAGAACCCGGTCCTCAACCTTTGGTAAGGCTTTTAATAATATGTTTGTGCAAAGTAAACATTTCAATAGGTTCAGTAGGTACATTTAATGTCAGAAATGTATTACATCCTGAAATTCTTTTACTTCACAAACATCTACAAAAACAGAGGTGCCTCAGAGAATGAGTGACAGTTAAAAGTTAGAACCCCAAAGCTGATCCTAGCTCCCCCTCCCACACATAAGCAACAGCGAGGCAAAGACCCCCCCCTCCCCCACCAGCAAAAAAGCATTGGCATCTCCCACCGAGCACTCAGGTGTTCAGCAAGCATCAATAAAGACACGGGCTTGCAGTACCCAACAGGCTCGCTCTCCCTAATAAGGGAAAAAGAGGTGTCCCAGTTTCACAGCGAGAGGGGAGTCATAACAAACAGCTTGCTGATTTATGATAAAAATCTGGTGCATCGCTTTTTCTGAGCTCTGCGCCCGGAGAATCAGCCACGGAAAGGCTCAGGTCTCTGCACACACAGCTAGCAGCTAACTCGCTGCTCCCGATATTCAGTGTTCTCCTGTGACGCCTCGGTTAGGGGCACTGGCCCGTCTCCAGAGCCACGAGAATCCGGCACCCTGAAGGCGCACAAGTCTTCCAGGCTGCGTCCTTAGGGCATCAAAATGCGGCCAGTCGTGAGGCCCTGAGAGCGGGTTCCGTTCCCACAAAGAACCAAAGTCAGAGTGTGACTCCAGGTCAGGGTCTTCAAAAGAACCTTGAAAAGGGCGGGGTGGGGGCGGGAGAGATAACTAAGATAGAAATAGAGCTGTTTCCGAAGATGCAAGTAAAGGAGTCACCATTAAACTTTTTAAACATTTCATTAAATCTGTACAATATCATCACTTGAACTGTGATTGTTAAGTGCAAAATCTTAACTACGTTGAAGGTTTGCTTTTGAGCTATATTTCCTTATAGCATGGCCAGTAGTTAGTGTTTTGTCTTGTAAATTTCTAGTTTAATTGATCAAATACATGAAATTCTGTCCAACTTTAATCGATTTTTCTCTTTTCACCACACAGGTGAAAAAACCAATGATCCCTGGGTAAGAAAGCGAATGCTTAGAAATTACCAGAAGCTTGTCAGATTTCACAGATTTTATGGATCAACACTTGAGGGCAACATCACCAAGAACATTATCACCAATGTGCAAGGGGCTACAGTTGTAGCACCAAAATCGGCCAATGTTTTAAGTGGAAAAGGCAAAAAATTACCTGTGAGTTATTAATGTTTCAGAATTTTATGTATTCTTGTATCATATTCCAAGGAATAGTTCTGTGAAATCTTTTTATTTTGTCTCAACACTAGGGTTTATGATAGGACGAAAGTGTTTTTGAGTTTGGGGAAAGATATGTTGGTTGACCATTCAACTTTAGTACTGAAGGGAGTAGATCTAATAATATGCAATCTCTAGGAAAGATTTTGGGTTTTAATGGAAAGCATTGTAAGTATGGACATGCAATTGTGTCTTTGATTTATCGTGTTTGGTTTTGCAGCTATTGGTGAATAGCATATGGGTGAAGAATTAATTCTGATCTCTGCTATGTAATTTGATTTTTGCATTGGTGTAGAAGAGCTGAGTGTCCTTAATATCTACATTATGTTGAGGTGCATTGCAAAGCACTTTTTAGACCGAACTTTCAGTGAAGTGCCATTAGAATAAATGTTGTTCGGTTAGTTACTTCAGAAGTGCAGTTCTTTCAATATAGGAAATCCTAGCAGCAGTTTTTGAGAGAGGTTTTTGCAAACATCAGTGTCTTAATGATCTTGTGAAGTTGATATACGTTATCCAGGACATTGCTGAATAACTCCCCTGTTCTTTAACTTATGATATGTCAAGTTATACGTGCTTGTGAAGGCTCCATGCTTTGCCTCCATGCTTTGCCTCATCCAAAAATATGGATGCAATCTACTTATGGGTGCCTTGTTTTACTTCACTAAATTGCATAATTAATATTTGGAGTAAGAGCAGATGTAATTGTTTGGTATAATTTAAATTAAAAGCAGGCTAATCGTTTTCTTCCCACAGCCCAAGAAGAAAGCTGATATAATTGCAGAAGAAAACATAAGAAAAAAGAAAGAGAAGGAAGAGCACAAGCAAAGGGAACAATGGACTTTAATATCCAAAAGCATTATCAAAATGATTCAGGAGAATTTTGACCAAGGAATTAAAAAGCTTGATGAGTTTCTGAAGAAATGCTCAGGGGATTCTGTAAAGTTGATTGCAGAAATGGAAGTACTGGAAAACTGCTTTAAAATTTGGGTTGAACATTGCCAAACTACAGGTCTGAATGGCTTGATTTTGTTTGAGTACAATTTATGGATAAGTCAATTGCAAATATAAACTGCTGAAAGAACTTGGGGCTCGTGGCATCTATGAAGGCAAAGTGATGTTTGCTGTTTCGGGTTGAGACCCTGCCTTGGGACTGAGAGTGGGAAGATGACCTATAAATATGTGAGGCAGGGGTGAGACTAAGATGAGAGATGAAATCAAATGGGGTAGGTGGTATGATTTCGCAAACACGAGGAATTCTGCAGATGCTGGAAATTCAAGCAACACACATCAAAGTTGCTGGTGAATGCAGCAGGCCAGGCAGCATCTCTAGGAAGAGGTACAGTCGACGTTTTGGGTCGAGACAGCAAGCATTGAGCCAGGAGGGGAAGTGTTATGACAGGTTGACAGCTGATAGGTCGAACCAAATAATGGTAGGACGTAGGGCAAATGGAACCAGTTGGGAGAGGGGATAGAAAGAGTGAGCAGTGGAGGAAGAAACCCAAGTAGTGGGCAGGTAGAATTGGGTGGGGGAAGGTTATGAAACTAAACAACAGGGTGGCAGTGAGTGGAGGAATGTAAAAATTGAACAAAGGGAAAGAGAGGCCCTGTGAGAATGGGAAAAGAACACTTGAAGTGGGTTATATGAAATTGTAAAACTTTGTGTTCTTGTCTTTGGTCTGTAGGCTACCAAAACTAACTGAGTTTGGACAAATTGAATATTGAATGGCTTGTCAGTCAGTAGAACAGAAACACTGGAATAACATACTTCTGACCAAGTTTAGGTTTGTAGAGCTCAAAATTCAAGCATATGAGCCAGAAAGGTAGTTTGATCAAGGACATCAAGAAACTTGAAGATGGAGTAGTAATTTGAATGAATTGGGGATGAGTATAAATTTTTATTGTGTATATCATTGATGATGGTTTTAAGAAAGATGGGTAGTTTAAGAAGCTATCTGCAATATCATATTTAAGGAGGTCCAGTAAGAAGCTGGGTAGTTTACAGCAGTCAATAGAGCAATAATCAGGCTTTCTAGACAGCGTGATCTTTAGGTTTAGATGGGATATGAAAGATGCTGATGTAATCTGGGCTTGAGGATAGGTCAGAGTGCTGGAGGAACTCGGTGAGGCAGAATTTGCGGATGGAAATGGGCAGTTAGTGTTTGGACAGAGATCCCTCATCTCGACTGAGTAAACAGAGAAGGAGGGGACTGGGGGAATGGGTGGATGGTGGTAGCAGAATGATGGCAATATTTAAGAATGGTTTAGTTTGGCACATGAGCATGCAGGGAATTGAGGGAACGTGTGCAGAAAGATGAGATTCATTTGGCATTGTACAGATATTGTGGGCTGAAGGGCCTGTTCCTGTGCTGTACAGTCTTTCATGAGAGTAAACCAAACAGGGGTGCTGTGTTCCATAGATTAAAGTTTTCATTGGGTTAAGGTTATAGAAATTGAGGGCATTGTCAATGACTGATAATTGTATTGAATGGCAGCCAACTATTTGAGTATGTAAAATAAATGAAGGTGATTTTGAGAGCTAAATCCAAGATTTGGTATTAGAACAAAATAGAAATGTATCCGTGATAAGGAATACAGAAGTGTGGTCAGTTCTGTCCTTTTCTCTAGTTTGGATACCTGTATCAACTGGATATCGGGGTCTCAACCAGAGATTCCCTGTAAAACTATTGCCCATTTGAGACAACATGAAGTGGTAATATCAAGGGGCTATCTGTTAGAGGACAAATTGTTCACACAGCAGGTGTGGTGACATTGATAAGAGTTACTAAGGACTATATAATGAAAAAAAATCATTGGTTCAGTCTGAACAAGGGGTGGTCTGAGGATGTTTTGATATGACTTATTAATGAGGCTAGGAGGAGGGCATTAAGGAACTTTATAAAGAGCAGATAGCATGGAGTAAAGCAAATTCTTTGAAAATCAAAGTGGTGGAGAGATGGAGATCCTTTTCTTTAAATCTTTTTGAACTCTACCCAACGTAATAGTTCTTTGATGAATATTCATTATTCTCATCTGCAAAGATGTTCCATTGGCTTTGACTATAGTGATGTATGTGTGGAATGAGGAGTCTTCCCACTGAAAGTTCCAGGTTTATTCACATTAAATTAAGCTGTGTCAGTTACCGAAAATGTTCATGTTTGCGTTTTTTAGTTTTAAAAAGCTGGGTGGTGATTGGATGACTGATCAGATCATTTTTGTTTCTTTAGAAAGCACCAAGAAAAACAATGTTATTGCAGGCCGTGTGATGAAAAGAATTCACAATATATTGGATAAGTATGAGAAGCAGATGGATAAAAGCCAACTGAAGCTCATAGCTACTTATCTCAAAGAACTTGGATTTAACAAATTAGCACAGACCATTCCAGACATTGAACAGGTAAAAATTAATTTTTAAAACTTTGCTTTCTTTATAATTTACAGATGGTACTCCTTTTGTCATGGGGGCTGACGGGCTGACAAAAGGTGGACCCTTTATCTCTAAATCTGGTGCCATTGTTTTAGGATCTGCAGTGGTGGTGATTTATCAGCTTTCTGTAGCCTTTGTGAGCTTCAGTGAATTTTCTGTCAATTCTGCTGTAGTTGTTACTGATCTATTCCTTGAGTTGAAAGTTTCCTATACTGTAGGAATACACTACACTGGTGTTCTCTTATCAGGGTAGAAGGATGAGCAGCAAAAGAGTCAATAGCGGATACTTTCTGGAAGAATTTGAGTATATTTTTGTCTTGTGTTAAATTTTGTTGAGTCATGTTTTTTAAACGTTGATTTTAGTGTAAGTTTTCAAATTTTACAATGTTTGTATCCCTTGGGTCAAGAATTAACTACTACAATTTGTATTTTCTTCAGTGCATGTATTACAGTATCAGTACCTTTTTAGAAGCTAAATGAAGTTGTATGCACTTAAAGCCATTACTGTTACGACTTCCTTGATTTGCCTGGTGGATAAAGCCATCACAGTGTACAGTACTGAGGTAAATTAAAGCTATCGTAGCATTCACTACCAAGCTATGTGACTTAGTTTCAATTGCTCGTGTGCTCATGATACAGGAGGCAAGCTGATTTGGATTTTCTGTTCTAATAGTTGTTAACTTGGTTCTTTCCCAAAGTGGATTTTCAGGCATGATGGATGTATAGAAAATGAAAGTAGAATGACACCATTTGATTTTTCAAGCTCAAGTTCAACTTTGTCATTCAACCCTATATAGAAATATAGGCTAATGAAGCAGGGTTCCTCTAGGGCTAAGGTGCAAAACAGACTATCAACAGACACACACAACACATATGGCACATATAATTATGAAAGCTGAAAAACATATAGTTACAAAACATAAAAACCAGGTCCATGAGTATCATGGCCTGTGGGTTGATACTGCATGGATGTTGTCCTGGAGCTGCAAGAGCGGTTCCTTGTTTCACACAATTGCAGCCGCAGATGAACACGATCCAATTTGTCTTCCCAGGAGTGAAAGCTGGAGAGAAGCACCGATGGGAGGGGACAGCCTCCAACCCAGAACAGAATCCATTGGCACACAATCAGTTCCAGTGTCTCCTTTGGTGACCACAACAGGGGACTTTGAGGCATGAGAGCCTTGTCCATGCAACAATCGAGGCAGTGCAGCTCCCCCACCGTTGGTCTTTCCAGTGAACCAATGAATTGGGCTCGCAGTGTTCTGCATTACCAATGTCTAATAGTATCTTGCAGTCACAAGAAAAACGTCTAAACCAATCATTTCTACTGTTTGTTGGATCATGAGCTGTCTGGGTGGCTGAAGCAAGCTGCAGTGTGGTGCGCAACAAGTCCAACTTCAATGCTAAACAGCAATTTGCTAGTGGGGTACACCTGCTATATTTGATGTTCTTAATATCTAGCAGTGTCTTGTAATTGTAAAAAAGACAAACAATTGCACCATTGTTTGGACCTAGAGAGGCTGCTGCATCTGATCATGTCGTCATCTTACTGGAAACCATCTTTCCAGCTTGCTTTGTCGTTCAGGATTAGTGCGTCTACTTCTCTATCTCTATACCGTATCTCTGGCCTCTCCCCATACCCTATATCTTACTGTATCTGTAAATCTACCTCTTTAAAGATATGCACAATTTGACCTCTCTGCCCTCCTGAGGTAGAGAATTTCATTGGTTCATTGACCTCTCATGAAGAGTTTTCTTTATAATCATTTCAATCAAAATGTTTTAACCTGTATGGTGAGGTTCTGACCCTGGTTCTAAAGTACATTTCCCCATTTGGGGGGAGAAAATATCTGTACTGTATCTAATGTGTTGAACCCTGTCAAAATTTTGCATCTTTTATCATTTTTCTAAACTGGTATACACAGCCTTGGATCATATTTTCTGTGATGTGCTGGACTTGTCCATACTCAGGAATGTGACTTTGAATGAGTTGTCAATGGGTTGTAAGATTGCATCCCAGCAGGAAATTTGTACTTGGAGGAGAAGGGCTATGAATCCATGTCTGTGAAATTAATACAACAATCCTTTTTAATAAAACAGAAAGCAGCACGTTCTAAAAGTTATAAGAAGGAGAACAAATTTGAAGTTGGTGTTGATCCAGTTCGTTTTCAACTGAAATTTATGGGTCAATACTTGTTGCGAGATGAGAGGAATGATCCAGATCCCAGGGTTACTCATTTCATTCCAGACACGTGGCAGGTAATTGTAAATGTTTCTTCTAGTATATGTTTGTAATGTGATCTTTACATCAATAAACTTTGGTACAAATAATGCAAGAATAGGATAAATTGAGTACAAATTTGTATAGTTGTCACTGCTTTTTGTGCTTGCTTTTTCAAATGTTCAACTTTCAAGTTGAGAGTATTAACTGGGAAAGCTCATAAAGAATTGTGAAGACTTGTTAGACAATTCCAGCTTTGTGGCAGTGAGAAAACTAAGGGTAAAGTTAAAATGATGCACAAAAAGGTAGTGTAGCATAGTGTTTGTAGTATTTTCCCCTCGACATCTGGGAATTAGGGGCTAGAAAAATTCTCTTAAGGATGGAGAGAGCAGGACTCTTTATTTCAGTTTTGTCCATTTCCCGGGGTTGGCCTGAGATATGAAATGAACTCTTAGTATGATACTCACTAACACAAAAGGAGCTTTGAGCATCAAAAATTGTGGTGTGCTAATAGGAACCATAGGCAACTTTGTGAGCAGAAAAATAACACCAATTGAAGGAAGCTTTCAGAGTGAATGAGCCAAACTCTTGATTAAAGTACTTCAACAGAAGTAAGAGAAAGTTGGAAAATGGCCTTTTCTATATCTGGAATGTTGAATGTACGTCAATTCTTTCTTAACACTTGCCTCTTGTCAGGATTTTCATGATGTTATCTAAGAAAATTGGCCTGTACGATCCTTTTCCCCTTTTGGTTTTGTATATATAAGCTCTAACAGTGATGAACTAGCATGCCCTTGTATTTTTAGGGGGGAGATAAGTACTGGTGAGATGAATCTCTTTTGAATCTGTTTCATGTTTGTTTATTGGTGGTAACTGATTAATAAAAACTCACTTTGATTAATTGCAGCGAGAGCTTCTAGATGCTGTGGATAGTAATGAATCTGCAGTGATAGTTGCTCCAACCTCCTCAGGGAAAACATATGCTTCCTATTATTGCATGGAGAAGGTTCTACGTGACAGTGATGATGGTGTGTTGGTGTATGTTGCACCCACAAAGGTATGACTTATAAATAACTGTTTAATAAATTACCCACTTAATGAAAATGTTTCGAACGTATCAAAGGTATATTACAAGATGCTACCAAAAATGATGCTGTATTTATGTTAACTCTGAGATTGATTATGCATTTTCAAAGGTATGGCTTTGTTGAAAGGAAGGAAGGTAGGTTGTGAATGTGACTTGGAGCTCTTGATAACAGCTGTTCTCTCCAAAATCAACTCTGTCCTAGTGTTGTTGTAAGATGGAATGAGGAAAATATATTGGTTAGATGTCATTCTTGAATTTTGAAGAGGACCATGTTCAAACCTGCATTATGTCTTAAAATGTGTTGAGCTTTACTGGTCAGAGATGAACAACTTTCAAATACATGCTCTCTAATAGATTATCCCAATCTTCAATAGTTGTAATAATTTTTATTACTTCCTGATTTTACTAGAATACTTAGTGAATATTGTTCGGTGATCTTATTTTTTTTTAATTAATAGGCTCTTGTGAACCAAGTGGTTGCAACTGTTTATAACAGATTCAGCAAAACTTTACCTGATGGAATGGTTGTGTGCGGTGTTCTCACACGTGACTATCGACAAGATGCTTTAAACTGCCAAGTAGGTTATTTTATATTTATAAATAAGTCATGACTTCCATTAGATTACAATTTCCTGCGCTTGCAGTTGTGGCATGGTCTTCAGATTTCATAGATTATATACTATTTCTTTGTTAGCTGCTAAGAGATAGGAGTGTGAGTCTTTGGTTTTATCACCTAACCTTTCTCTCTTTTGTGATATGTGCATCATCAAACATTTTAAAGGGTAGATTCAATGGTTTTAAAAGCACCTAGTCATTTAAAGTGCTGCATCATTTCTGTGCAATTTATATATACTATCTTCTATTTTACAAGATGCCTGATCCTTCGATGTATATTTCAGGAACTGCTTCACCATATTATTGTTGTGTTTTTTATTTTGCTGTTTTCCCTGTTAACCTTTGTCCCAATAGATCTTTGTATAGTTCGGCATAACTATCCTTACCATTGGCAGTAATGAGTTTCTCAGTGAGAAGTCAGATGATTTGGCATAATTGATAGAAAAACTGCACTGTAGTACACACTCTTCATCCACAAACATCAAAAAAAAATTGATTTATGAAAAAAAACTGACAGATTTTGTCCAACCTTTTTTACTTTAAAACTAAAAGTAAGATTATAATGAAGCTGGACATGGGCTTTGGATAAAGGCTTGATCTGATATGGTTTCTCTGCCTCTTGACAAATAAGCTAGTGGACTGTATGCTGTTGCTTGTTCCTTTTCCATTGTTTTTTGATGTCATCTAGTCAACACTTTTAATGATACTGACAGCTTTCAGGGACTGGCAGATCTGTGCACAGTTTACACATTCTTCCTGTGGCTTTGCTGGTTTTGACCTGGTATTCCAGATACCTCTTCAGCCTAAAGATGTGAAGTCAGCCACTTAAGTGGTCACTGTAAAATGCCCCTAGTGTGTAGGTCAGTGGTACAGTCTCTGGTGTGGAAGGAGAGTTGATGAGTATGTGGAAAGTATATAAAATGGGATTTATGTAGAATAAAGGTAAATATGTGGTTGATAGTAAACACTGTTTTACTAAGCTGAAGGGCCTGTTTTCATGCTTTATCTCTCTGATCATCTTGATATCTAAGACTGCCCAAAGCTGTGTTTGTACTGGTTCAAAATTGAATTTGTCTAATTGCAATATTTGTTTCAGATACTCATCACAGTTCCTCAGTGCTTTGAAAAGCTTATTCTTACTCCACAACGTCAAGCCTGGGTGAAGAAGCTTAAATATGTTATTTTTGATGAGGTAAGGCATCACAGAATTTGGGGATTTGAGGAAAAAAAATAATAAAATCACAAAGGTGTGTCATGTTTTATCTGTGTTTGGTCTAATTAATTTAGTAAAAGTATGGGAAGAAAATTTTAAAGCAGGAAATGTATGACATCTGTTTGACATTGTTGTTACCTGAAAAATATATTTAATATTTTTGCCAGATATGTTCTCAATAGTTGAAATACATTTTCCTAAACTTATTAAATCTATATATTTTTTGAAAGCACAGTGCTAGTTACAGTTGAAAAGTAGACTAAGACTCTGCCTGAGCATTTTTTGTGTTGGGTAATAGCTTGTTTGAGAGCGATGACAAAATAGTTTTTTTTTCCCCTTGCATTTCGTCTATGTTTTTCTCCCTTCTGGAATTTGATGTAGTTTGGGGCAGAATCAAGGATTGATGTACTCCAGAGCAACATATGCAAAATGCTGGAGGAGCTCAGTAGGTCAAACAGCAAGTATGGAGAGTTCTGATGAAGGGTCTTGGCCTAAAACATTGATTGTTTATTTCTCTCCAGATGCTGCCTGATCTACTATATTCTTCCAGTATTTTGTGTGTGTTGCTGTGGATTCCCAGCATCTGCTGAATATTTTGTGTTCTTGATCACACTTTCATTTAGATTGTTTAATTTGTATGCTAGTTTCAGTTTTTCTTTATGCTGTTGTTCATGATTATCTTAAATAAAAGATAAAAAAAGGTTAGCTAATCACATGCATATTGAAACATGATGCACACAGTGAAATATGTCATTTGTGTCAGATTAAATCAACAAGGATTGTGATGGGCCCAGTCCGCAAGTGTCGCCATGCTTTCGTGCCAACTTAGCATGCCCACAATTTGCTTAACCCCAAGCCTAACTGTATTTCTTTGGAATGTGGGTGGGAAACCAAGTAGTCACGGGGGGAACGTACAAACTCCTCACAGGCAACAGTGGAAATTGAATCCTGTTTGGTGATTACTGGAGCTGAAAAACGATTGTGCTAACTGATGTGCTACCATACAATCAATTACATCTAACGATAATGGGCCCACTTGTACTCCATACTGTTGAAATAAGAAAACTTTATTCAGCTAATTATCAGTTAAAGCATTATTAAATGAAACTAATAATTGTTAGAAATAGATGGGCAGACAACTTTCTATAAAATAATTTGATAGTTTAGTATTCAGTGGAAAGTGCGAGAAGTTTGATAGCTCAAGGTTACGTACAGACAGCCCTCGCGTTACCGAAGGATTGTGGTGCTAGAAAATAAACCTCATTGTGATCTTCTGTAACCTAGACCGCCTTTTCCCACTGAATGCCACGTTATAAGCAGCAGTGTGTTCCTGTGGGATGTTTTCCCTTCAAGCCAGTTTTTTGACAAGGATAAAGCGACTCATTACGGTTATTTTAACAGCTAAGGCCAATATTAGACCTTCGGAGTGGAGCTGAAATGAAAGCAAAGTGATTTAATGGAAGTGAAGTAAAGGCCGAAGGGTTCCTTTAAAAAGCTGGCAATATCTACACTCCACAATGTAGTGCATCAGATAGAGCATGGCAGTGTTGCTTGCACTCTGAGATGTTTGTGCACATGTCCTTGGATTGGAGAGGGCTTGAAGAAGGAACTTGGCAAGGGCTGCCAACACAGTCAACAAAATGACTTCGCATCCAGGTTTTATTGCCTCACAGTACTGAGTGTGGCACGGTAACATAGTAGTTAGCACAACGCTTTACAGTACCAGTGACTGGGGTTCAATTCCCCCTGCTGCCTGAAGGAGTTTGTGTGTTGTCCTTGTGACTGCATGGGTTTCCTCTGGGTGCTCCAGTTTCCTCCCACAGTCCAAAGATGTACTGGCTGGTAGGTTAATTGGTCATAAATTGACCTGTGATAAGGCTAGGGTTAAATTGGGATTACTGAACGCCATGGCTCGAAAGCCCGATTCCACGCTGCACCTTAATTAATAAATAAGTAAATAAATAAAAAGACGATGAGTTGTTTCTGTTCCTCACAAATTTTATGAGTGAATCTTATTAGTATCTTAAATTTTGGTGTAGTGATTTGTGAATTTGATAAGGATAGATTTCCATAACCTGAACAGAAAACTTTCAACTTTAAAAAGGTAGTGGCTTTCTGTTAAGCAAATATTTTTCAAAGTAAATATTTTGATTTTCGAAGGTTGTACTGAGATGTTTGACCTTCTAAATTGTTCCATCTATCTGAGATTAATTGGCAAATTACATTTACTGGAACTGTCCCAGCATGGTTCTTTCCATTTAAATTGTGCAATTGGTCATTAGAATTTGAACTAATTATTTTACTGCATTTTTTTTAGGTTCATTGTATTGGTCAAGAAATTGGAGCAGAAGTCTGGGAACATCTGCTTGTGATGATTCGGTGTCCTTTTCTGGCCCTCTCTGCAACAATCAGCAAACCAGAAGTTCTTGCCCAGTAACTCTTCAAAATAATTCTTGCCTAGTATTGCATTGTTTCTTAAACTGGCATTCTGTGCTGAATTCGTAGTCGCTTTGGATTGCTTTCAGTTAGATTCAGGTCAATGGGTAAATGGGAGACTCTTGACAAATGGGAGTAGAAGTACATGACAGGGCTGCTGGGTGGGTAGTTTGTAAGATGGAATAATTACAGTACAGTCACTTTGTACGAAAAGTATTCTTTCTTCTGACACTTTCTTCAGCTCTTTGAATGCTACAGTTGAATCCTCCCCTGTAGATAGGGTTTGCCGTTGGTAAATCCACTTTATCTTTTTCCAGTCAACCACCCTTGTGAAGTGATTTACTAAGTTTGACTCACTGTAGAAGGTTTCTTACCATACATCCCTTTGCTGATTTTGACAAAGGATGTGTAGCATTTGCGTTTTTCTAGTTTTCTGTCACCTCCTCCAAAAGATTTTTGGCCAAGGCTTCTCCAGTTTTCTCAGATACTTCAAGAATCAGAAAATGTCTCCTATCTGGGCCATGTGATGTTACCATAAATACAGCTGCTGCCTTGTTTAATTTTTTTTGTCATGAGGACTGGTAATCAAGTATTCATTATTTCATGGCCTCTGCTTTTGATCAGTTCCTATCTTTTGCTGTTTTTTTATTGTTAACATGCCTGTAGAATATCAGTGTCATAATTATTCATTTAGAGATACAGCACGGAATAGCCCTTCTGGCCCTTAGATCCACAGCGCCCCAGCAACCCCCAATTTAACCCTAGCCTACTCATGGTATAATTTACAATGATCAATTATCCTACCAACCTGTACGTCTTTGATTTGGGAGGAAATCAGAGCCGCCGGAGAAAATCTACGTATTTCATGGGGAGGACAGACAGACGACTTAAAGATTGAACTCCAAACTCCAACACCCTGAGCTGTGATAGTGGTGTGCTGCCCTCTACGGTACCATGGGGTCTCCAATTGTCAACTGCATTGTTGCCTCCCCAACTTTGATTTAAGTTTCCTTAGTCTGACCTTTTGTTTTCATCCCATTGAACTTGTCCCTTCTCCAGTTGACTATTTTTGCCTAGTAGGCTTAAGGCTTAACAGGTGAAATGAATTATAAGTTGAATTATGAATTATATGGAGGAAGTTGTAAGTATTTTTGGTTTGCCATATGTCTTGGTGTTGCAACAGCCATTTTGCTAAATGTATTTTTGCATCAGGGTACATTGAACTTTTGAACTGCGAATAAGGGAGGAAAACAGGGAACAACCTTAGTGTTGATTTAACTTGGAAGATAGATACTTGATTATAGGAAACTGAATTTATTATTACAAATTTATTGAAATAGTAATACTGTTTTTTAAGTATCAGCTTATTAACAGCACTTTAATTTGTTATCTTTTACAATAGCTGGCTTCAGACAGTAAAGAATTACTGGCAACGAATAGAGAAGACAATGGAAAATCCTGTAAAAGTTAATAGTGGCAAAAAGAAGCAACAACTGAAAATGCCAAGGGACCAGAAATCGTTCAAAGTTAGACTGGGTAAGTTCAGTCTTTCATTTCTGTCCTACTTAATTCCACATATGGCTGGAAAACCTTAAAAAAAACTTTAAGGTATATTTGATCCGCTTTCTGACATAAGGAATATTATTCTTGGTTGAGTTACATGGGTTCTGTTTTTGGAGATGAATTAGGCAAGAATGATTGAATCACATATGAGAGAATCTTCAGATGCTGGAAATCTGAGCAACACACATAAAATGCTGGAGGAACTCAGCAGGCCAGGCAGCATCTATGGAAAAAGTACAGTCGACGTTTCGGGCCGAGTCCATTTGGCAGGACCGGAGAAAAAAAAAGATAAGGAGTAGATTTAAAAGGTGGGGGAGGGAAGAGAGAAACAAAAGGCAACAGGTGAAACCTGGAGGGGGAGGGATGAAGTAAATAGCTGGGAAGTTTGTTGGTGAAAGAGATACAGGGCTGGAAAAGGGGGAGTCTGATAGGTGAGGATAGAAGGCCATGGAAGAAAGAAAAGGAGGAACATCAGAGGGAGGTGATGGGCAGGTAAGAAGATAAGGTGAAAGGGGACTGGTGAAGGAGAGGGTGGTGTTGTGGGCCATTACTGCAGTTTGAGAAATTGATGATCATGCCATCAAGTTGGCGGCTACCCAAACAAAATATAAGGTGTTGTTCTCCAACCTAAGTGTGGCCTCATTACATAGTAGAGGAGACCATGGATTGACATAGTGAAATGGGAAGTGGAATTAAAATGGGTGGCCACTGGGAGATCCCGCTTCTTCTGATGGACGGAGTGTAGGTGCTCAGCGAAACGGTCTCCCAATCTACATCAGGTCTCACCGATATACAGGAGGCCATACTAGGAACACCAGACACAGTATATGATCCCAACAGACTCACAGTTGAAGTGTTGCCTCACCTGCAAGGACTGTTTTAAGTTTCTGAATGGTAGTGAGGGAGGAGGTGTTTGGGGCAAGTGTAGCACCTGTTCTGCTTGCAAGGATAAGTGCCAGGAGAGGGAACGAATGGACAAGGGAGTTGTATAGTAAGCGATCCCTGCGAAAAGCAGAAATTGAGGGGGTGGGGGGGGGGAAGAAGAGATGTGCTTGGTAGTGGGATCCTGTTGGTGATGCAGAAGTTCTGGAGAATTATGTGCTGTATGCGGAGGCTGGTGAAGACAAGAGGAACCCTATCCCTGGTAGCATGGCGGGAGGATGGGATAAGAGCAGACGTGCGTGAAATGGAAGAGATGCGGTTGAGGGCAGCATTGATGGTAGAGGAAGGTAAGCCCCTTCATTGACAAAGGAAGACATCTCCTTCGTTCTAGAATGAAAAGCCTCATCCTGAGAGTATATGAGATAGAGATAGAGGAATTGAGAGAAGGGGATGGCGTTTTTACAAGTAACAGAGTGGGAGGAAGTATAGTCCAGGGAGCTGTGAGGGGCTGTGGGTTTATATTAGACGTCGGTGGATAAGCTGTCCCCAGAGACAGTGACATCAAGAAAGCAGAGGGCAGTGTTGAAAATGGACCAGGTAAATTTGATGGCAGGGTGGAAGTTAGAGACAAAGTTGATGAAGTCGACAAGCTCAGCGTGGGTGCAGGAAGCAGCACCAATGCAGTTGTCGATGTAGTGTAGGAAAAGTGAGGGATGGACACCAGTGTAGGCTTGGAACATGGACTGTTTCATGTAGCTGACAAAAAGGCAGGCATAGCTTGGACCAATGCGAGTACCCCTTGCTACACCTTTTGTGTGAAGGAAGTGGGAGGAGCCAAAGGAGAAATTATTGAGAGTGAGGACTAGTTTCGCTAGATGGAGGAGAGCTGTTTGGGTCTGGTGTCCAGAAAGAAACTGAGAGCTTTGAGGCCTTCCTGGTGGGGGATGGAGGTGTATTAGGTCTGCACATCCATAGTGAAAATACAATGATGGGGGTCAGGGAATTTGAAATCATTGAAAAGATCCGGAGCACATGAAGTGTTATGGATGTAGGTAGGAAGGGACTGAGCTGCGGGGGGGGGGGGGTGGAGGAATAAGACGAAGTTGAGGTATGCAGATAATGAGTTCAGTGAGGCAGGGACAAGCTGAAACAATGTGTCTACCTGGACACACAAGTTTGTGGATCTTGGGTAGGAGGTAGAAACGGGAGGTGAGGGAATTATGAGGTTTGTGGCGGTGGATGGGAGATTCCCACTGCTAATAAGGTCAGTGATGGTGTGGGAGATAATGGCCTGGTGCTCCTTAGTGGGGACCTGTTCGAGGGGTAAGTAAGAGGAAGTGTCTGAGAGTTGTCACTGGGCCTCAGCAAGGTAGAGGTCAGTTCGCCTGATTACTACAGCACCCCCTTTTATCTACGGGTTTGATGGTGAGGGTTACAATGATTGAATGCCTGTAAGGCAACATGCATGATCTTTTTCCTGCCAGAAGCAAATTTGTTGTCAGAAGGAAGTACAGGATTTTCAAATGAAGAATAGTGATACTGATGTCAAGAAATGTGAAAAGTTATTTCACACACAAATCATTTTTTAATCATTTTATTGTCTATTTATTTGAGGTTAATTGCAAATTACTCACAGAAACATAGGTTATCTCTTTTCAGGAAATTAAAGTTTGTCATATAGTCAATGAGATCTCTCTGTCAAGATATATTCTGAAAAATAGTTGTCCTAGTCTGGTTGATCAGAGAAGTTCCAAGACTGAAATTTGGTTAACTGAATCAAATCACAAGTTGCTCAGGGCATAGACTTGACTGTGTGCTTTAATTGTATGGCCATCATACATGTGATTGAATGATGCATAGGGATATCAGATTAATGTTAAATTAATCCCCCTGCATACATTTTTAATGCTAATGTGATTAGAAATTTTCGATTTTTATAATTAATGGAAATGTTTGGAATTATTATTTACCACCAAAATCTTTGTATGAAGATTTGACTTCTATTGACGCCTTGGGGTTAATAGCCAATGCCTGATAATTTCTCTCTGCTAGTAAGCAGCTCTTTCTGGATATTGTATAGTTGTTGTGATCATTCTGACTTTGCACTTGAACTTGAAGCAAGGACAAAACCTTGACCTCCCAGATCTGTGTAACTCTGTGTTCCCTTAATATTTCTGTGCTGATTCATTAGAACCTTGTGGTTATTATTACGTAAACATATAATGGTAAACATGTTTTGCTTTGGTTTGATAATATCTACCTCAACGTGTTCTGATTTCAACTAGGTAATTTTGGATTGCTTTGTGTTAAAGTTCAGACTTCTAAATTAATTAAATTGTTGGGATAATTAAATTTCTGTTTTGAGCTTGTATAATTTTTGAGCTTATTTGAGCATTGCTTTTCTACTTACTTTCTTAGTGATGTACGGGGAACGATACAATGATCTTGAGAAGTATATGTGCAGTTCAGATGGCTCAGACATTGAGTTTGTTTCATATCACCCTTGTGCAGCTTTGACTGCAAGCCATGTAAGTAAATCACACGTTTCTATGGGAATCCTATCAAAGAACTTTGTACCTTCAGGGCACAAAAATGATTAAGAAAAGATTCTCCGATATATCTAATTGATCCTGCAAAACTGCAAAATTTGGCATCATAATACATGTTCATCTAAAACTGAAACTGGATTAAAGGATTTACCAATTTGGAATGCTTGCAAGCTCAGCCACTTTTTTGACAGCCATCCAGACCCACCCTCTACTTTTCTTTCTTGCTGAAATATGACACAAATTGTCTAAAATGCTATGCTTTCTCCCATTGACAACTGTCCTGTCAGATCCCTCCTTCATCCCTTTATCTCCTGCACCTATCACCTCCCAGCTTCTTACCTCATCCCCCCCCCCGCCGCACCCCTCCCTTCCACACTCACCTGCCTAGCTTCACTTACCAGCTGCCAGCTTGTATTCGTTCTTCAGCCTCCCTTCTTGTTCTGGTTTGTTCCCCCTTTACTTTCCATTCATGGCCTGAAATGTTGACTGTTTATTCCTCTCCATAGATACTGCCTGACTTGCTCTAATATTTTGTGTGTTGCTCAGATGGCTTCAGCTGTGGTTTGTCACCATTTGGCCCACTGAGTCTGTGCTGTCATTCCATCTTGTCTGATATATTATCTCCCACCCCGTAATCTTTGATGCCCTGGCTAACCAAGAGCCTATCAACCTCTGATTTAAATATACTCATTGACTTGGCTTCCACAGCTGTCTGTGGTAATGAATTCCACAGATTAACTAGCCTCTGAATAAAGAAATTCCTGCTCACCTCTGTTCTAAAGGAATGTCCCTCTATTTTGAGGCTGTGCCCTTTGATCCTAGATTCGCCCATTATAGGAAACATCCTCTCCATATCCACTCTATCTTGGCCTTCCCATTTTTGGTAGGTTTCAGTGACCCCACCATTCTACAAAACTCTTCAACAAGTACAGGCCCAGAGCTATCAAACACTCCTCATATGTTAACCCTTTCATTCCCAGAATCATTCTTGTGAACCTCCTTTGTACTCTTGCCAATGCCAACTCATCTTTTCTTCTATAACAGTCCCAAAGCAGCTCATAATACTCCAAGTGCAGTCTGACCACTACCTTATAAAGCCTCAGCATTGCATCCTTGCTGTTGTATTCTAGACCTCTTGAAATAAACACAAACATCCTATTTGCCTTCTTTACCTCCAACTCAACCTGCAAGTTAACCTTTAGGGAGTCCTGCACAAGGCCTCCCAAGTCTCTTTATACCTCTGATTTTTGAATTTTCTCCCCACTTAGAAAACAGTCTACGCTTTTATTCCTTCTACCAAAGTGCATGACCGTACACTTCCCTACACTATATTCCATCTGCCACTCTGTCCATTCTTTCAATCTGTTTTAAGTTCCAGATCAGACTTGCTTTGTCACCTAGCAAATCAAAAGTAGTCAGTGGTGTACCTACTCTGTCAATACTTGAGTTACTTTTGTACCCAGAGATTTGGCTCTTCGCAGTACTAATTTTGGTGTTTGAGATTTCTATCCCTGGAAGCTCTTAGACATATCTGGAAATTATTTTGTCCCAGAAAGGGTGTTTTGAGTATTTGATGCACAAGATTCTTCAGATCCTCAAAATTTGGAGTAGCACACAAAATACTGAAGAATTCAACAGGTCAGGATGAATGAGTCTTGATGAAGGTCTTGACCTGAAATGTTGACATTGAATATTTGAAGGCATCTTGACATTTAAGATGTACTCCCATTATAAATAAGTAGTTCAATGAAATTTGAGTGTACCCAAGATACTAAAGTAGACAATGTCATTGTAGCCATTGAGTTATATTGAATCAGCTGTTGATGTCTCTTAAGAGTGTTACATACCCCGTAACTGGGTTGCCAAACCAGCAGAAATGGATCACTCAGTTGGAGTCTGGATTACTAGAACTAAGAAAGTTTTATTAAAGAAACAAGCAACACAGTAATCGAAAGGATAATAAATGCAACAGTTCAGCAATGATAAACACACATGTGCACAGAATTAAGACAACAGGATCAATCAAGCTCTATCGTTGTCTAGGGGTAAATGACCAATTTCAAAGTGACACAAAGTGCAGTTCAATTTAGTTCAGTTCACAGTAATCGTTGCCATGGCGATGGACAACGTGGGGGGGGAGGGAGAGAGAGAGAGAGAACGAGAACGACTGATCATTCAGAACGGCTTCCACTCACAGACCTGCGATATTGCTTACAAGCAGCTTTCGGGCGGGTCCTATGTGATGTCACCTGGGGTCACCGACTGTGACCCTTCCTCCAGATGCGGTCGATCCTCTGCAGTGAACCCGGCATCCAAGCAAGGGCAGACACACACCGGGTTCCCGCTGATTGTACCTTTCCACCCTGTGCGTTTGTGGCCCGGTACTTCCCACCGACTCGTGACAGGCGCACCGCTTCCAGGGTCTCGTTACCTCGAGTGTCGTGTGTGTCTTGCCTTAGCGAACCTGTCCCTGTTTATCCCCCTGCTGGGGTATCGCCTGTCCATCACTTCAAACAGTTCAAGGTTCAAAGGGGGAGCCGCTCTAGACAGCTCTTTTTCCCGTCTCTTCATTACACATCTCCAGATCGCCTGTCCATCACTTCAAACAGTTCAGGGTTCAAAGGGGGAGCCGATCTTGACAATACCCAGACTGATGGCTCCTTCATTAACATCTCCAAATGCTGCTTCATTGTTCCTTATCTCTCCCTCCCCTGAGGACAGGTGACAGACCACTGCTGATGCCACTGGTGCAAGCCCAGGCCAGCAAACAATTTATGTGTATTCTCGTCACAAGAGCATATAAACTTGATCTACTTGATTTCGAATAAATTATCCAGAATTTTTTTTAACAGAGTCTCTGAGAGAGATTCTCCAAAATAACTGTTTGTCCTGTTGAATAATAAAGACTTTTTGCATCTATGGCTCTAGTCTCGTCATTACTCATTCGCAGTCACAAAGGTTGCTGAACCATAAAATCTAATAACTTTTTCTAATCATTAGATCGAGAAGTATGGTTTTCCTTCAGACTTGAGTCTCTCCCCACCAGAGAGCCTCCGATTGTATGATACAATGGCTGAAACATGGACATCGTGGCCTCGAATACAGGTATGTTTCCTAAAATTATTTGCTTATAATGTGACTGATATTAATTTTCACATACCTAATTCCTATTGATTTTTTTCTCAAAGGAGTTAAATCCTGAAGAATACAAACACTTTAAGGATAAAATTGTAATTAAAAAGAATGATGTGAGAAAATATGAAGCTGATTTAAAAGAAGAGTTAGTAAACTGGATTGCTTCAGAACACAGAGATGAGGTACTTTTATCAATTTAACTATAGAAATGCATTTAAGTTTGTAATAAAAAGAAAAGATTGTATTTACATAATACTATTTGGACAATTATTTTCTGAAAAATCGTCACCTTTGTAATATAACAAATATGACATATATAGAAAGCTCCTTCAAGCAGAAATAGAGTAAAAAGACTACTTGATTTGGTAATGTTCATTGAAGGATAAATCAGTACATCAGAGATAATTGCTTGGCTCTTCCAAGGAGTGATACTGTTTTTTTGGTGTCCATCAGAGGGAGAGGGCAGGCTTCATATTTTTAACTTCCTTGCAAAGGGATGCCTCAGTGTAGTGGCTGTATTGAGAATGGGTGTAGATATTTCTGCTCAAGTCCATGGAATAAATACGAATCTACAGCATTCTGATTTGTAGAACCATGCTGCCAGTTGAATAATAGCTGATATTGAAACATAAAGGACATAACTTTAGAATAGAGCAGTTTTGCGAATGTGTGATGTGTTAATAATATTTTAAGATGCATGATTATTTTGTGGTGTACTTTATTGTTTAATAATCTGTGGAAAGTTATTTGTCTGGAAGGTTCTTAGTTGCTCTATTATTGAAGCCCTTGTCAGGGATTCTTTACAAATTCAAGTGGAAAATGCTGATTTGAACTGTTTTGTGTTTGAGATACTGAATTAATTTCAAAAGAATTCTCAGCTATTATGTTATTTTGAGATGCTCAGTTAGCCTGCGGTGGTTGCTAGGTATGAGTCCATGGTGTATACTGGTAGTTATGGATTTGGGTGTGAAATGCTTTATTTTAGGCAGTTTTATAACTCTGTTGCTAATCATCTATCAATGATAAATTCAATATAAATGATAACTTATGGAATCCACCTTTGTTCCCTTGACTTGGCTCCCAATTTCCAATAGTCTTCTTAAAACATGCCCATTCAGGCACCCTTTCAACCATGGAATTATTCTACAGTGACAATTCCAAAATATTTTGAACTACTGATCTTCTGTTTGTAGAGAGGTCCTGGAATAGACTAAGGAGGAAAAGAAATGCATAATAAATTTAGAACATGTGTAGCCCCTTCTTCTCTACCTCCTTAGACACTAATATTTATTATTTTGACTGGGTCTTTTAGTTTTTAATAATTCAAAATCCTTGTATAAAAACATGCACTATTTGATATACTGTGTAAGTACATAATAGAGTATGTCTCATTTCTTTAATCTTGTACCTTAAGGCTATAAAAGTGCTGGATAAGCTGAGACCACGAAATGTTGTGAATTCTACAGCAACCATGGTTAAGCAATTTCCCATGCTAGTTGAAGCTTTACAGAAAGAAAACCAGCTACCAGCTTTGTTTTTCTCGTAAGTTTCTCTTTATTCAGTTACTAATATGAAACTAAAAGTTTTATCTACCCAGTTGTAACATTTCAAGGCACAGACATTCCAGTGGATACATTTGGCTCCTTCAGTTCTCTTGTGATCTTCAAATATTTAGTTATTACAACAAATCTGGATTGTATACCTTCAGCTGAGTGCATGTCATAGGGTTTGGTTTAATAGATCAATTGATTGAATTTAATCCAATTGAAGTGGGAGATAAATAGTGGGATCTGGGTGTCTGGCTTCTCAGGTGTAATAAACTGACCAGTAGCTTGGGGGTGGGGTGGAACGTGTCCTCGCCGGGTGTGTGGCTATTTTTTTTGTAGATGTGAATTACTTCGGGGAATTCTGAACCAGTGCAAAAGAATATAGATGCTCTGTGAAGTGAATGTGGGTACTAGTTAATTGATTTAATTTTTTTTTGCCTTTTAGTCATAATTATTTTGTCTCACGCAGATTTAATTTGGGCGGGATTGAGTAAAAATGACCAAAAATGTCAAGGTGTTCTTAGTGTTTGTGCATCATATCATTGGTGGAAGATATGTTTAGGCAAGTTGCTTGTGACAAAAAATGCACAAAAATTGCTGTTTGTGTACATGAAGTTAAATACCATGTATTCTGTTTTTATTTTTCATGCCTGAGCACATCCTTCCACTGATTGCAGTGGAGTTTTATACGCATATCATTTATTGGGACATCTGTTAAATGGAGACTTGTATAAATGCTTGTAACTTCATCATATACAAACAAGTGTTAAATTTGTGTTACGTACCCCGTAACTGGGTTGCCAAACCAGCAGAAATGGATCACTCAGTTGGAGTCTGGAGTACTAGAACTAAGAAAGTTTTATTAAAGAAACAAGCAACACAGTAATCGAAAGGATAATAAATGCAACAATTCAACAATGATAACCACACATGTGCACAGAATTAAGATAACAGCATCAATCAAGCTCTACCGTTGTCTAGGGGTAAATGACCAATTTCAAAATGACTCAAAGTTCAGTTCGCAGTAATCGTTGCCATGGCGATGGACAAGGTGGGGGAAGAGAGACAGAGAGAGAACAACTCATCATTCAGCACAGCTTCACTCACAGACCAGCGAGATTGCTCACGAGCAACTTTTGGGCGGGTCCTTGGTGATGTCACCTGAGGTCACCGACTGTGACCCCTCCTCCAGATGCGGTCGATCCTCTGCAGTGAACCCGGCACCCAGGCAAGGGCGGACACACACCGGGTTCCCGCTGATCGTACCTTTCCACCCTGGTCGTTGTTTGGTACTTCTCACCCACTCGTGAGAAGCGCACCGCTTCCAGGGTCTCGTTACCTCGGGTGGCGTGTGTGTCTGTCTTAGCGAACCTGTCCCTTTTTATCCCCCTGCTGGGGTATCGCCTGTCCATCACTTCAAACAGTTCAGGGTTCAAAGGGGGGAGCCGCTCCAGACAGCTCTTCCTCCCACATCCCTTCATTACACATCTCCAGACGCTGCTCCATTGTTCCTTATCTCTCCTTCCCCTGAGGGCAGGTGGCAGACCAACTGCTGATGCCACTGATGCTAGCCCAGGCCAGCAAACATCTTAATTTTATGTGTATTCTCGTAACATTTGCAATAGAGCATAAGCAATATGGCCCATTTGTGAATACTGTATAAATTTGCATCTAAACTCGAATGGTCAAATCTGCTGCATGCCACAATCCAGTAAATAAAATGTAATGGTTGAAAGCCTATATTGTGATTGCTGGATTATACTTAGAAAGAAAGATGGTGCCGGTAACTGGCGACTTTGCGCGTGCTCTCCCGAGCAAACTGCCCTCTCCACTATCCTATCCTACTTTAAGAGAATAGGTTCTTGCTTTCTGATGTAAAATTATGAAAGGTTTTGCAGTTATGAACCTGCAAAGTAATATAGATACCTAATGTAAGAGGTGTAGAACCCGAGTGAGTCACACTTGGTAAATTCAGCATTTATCTTAAATGTATGGAAGACAGCTTTGAATAGGCAGTACAACATGAGAAAATCTACAGATGCTGGAAAATGCATTACAAAGCAATACAAGAAAATGCTGGAGGAACTCAGTAGGCCAGGTAGCATCTATGGAAAAGAGGAAACAAGTCAACATTCTGAGCCGAGGCCCTTCGTCAAGAGTAAGTGTCAACTGTTTACTCTTTTCCATAGGTGTTGCCTGGCCTTCTGAGTTCCTACAGCATTTTGTGTGTGTTGCTTTCAGTAGGCAGTTTTATAGAGTTTGCAAGCAGAATATTGCAGAGATCTTAGCCGAAAAGCCACAGCGAGAAGTGAGTAAATTTGTTGCATTGGAGTGAAAAGTAGCTAAGTAATTTTTGACAGGAAGGATGGGCAAACAGTGAAAGATAAAATTGAGTTTACAATTTGGGGATATTGTTTATCATGATAGGAGCTTAAGAATTACTCTAGTTAAAGCAGTTTGACCCACTTGTGTCTAAAACTGGCACTGTTAGGAATCAGTGTTGGACACTTCACTTTTAAAAATTGTATTAGGTTAGATTATGAGAACACTCAGTCCTCGTTTATTGTCATTTAGAAATGCATGCATTAAGAAATGATACAATGTTCCTCCAGAGTGATATCACAGAGAAACAGGATAAACCAAAGATTAACACTGACAGAACCACATAATTATAACATATAGTTACAGCAGTGCAAAGCAATACCATAATTTGATAAAGAACAGACCATGATCACGGTAAAGAAAAGTCTCAAAGTCCCGAGACGATCGACTCCCGAGTCCCAGATAGCAGGCGGCAAAGGTGGTGCCATAAACCTCCAGGCACCGACAACTGCCGATGCATTGGAAGCACCCGACCACAGCTGACACTGAATCTGTCCGTCCAAAAGCTTCGAGCCTCTGACCAGCCCCTCCGATACAGCCTCCCGAGTGCCATCCTCTGCCGAGTGCCTTCGGCCTTGTCCCGGCCGCCGAAACAAGCAAAGCCAAAGATTCGAGCCTTCTCTGGAGATTCCGGACCACACATTAACAGCGGCAGGAGTGATGTGGGAGCAGAGAAAGGCCTTTTGGTCCATTCAAACCTGTATCCTCATTCAGTTTAATCACAGCTGATTGTCTACATTAGCACCCTGTTCTGACCACCTTCCCCATCCATTGATCCCTCAAGAGTTAATAAAGGTATAGGTCGACCTTCACTAATCCGGCACCATTGGGACCCGAGGAGTGCCGGATTAGTGAAAATGCTGAATTACAGAAGGATCACATTAAGCATAATCAGTGCCGGATTACAGGTAGTCGGATTAGTGAAGGTCAACCCGAACCTGTATCCTTAATGATTTGTCTTCTGCTTTTCGTTTAAAAAAAAATCATATTCACTACCTGCTGAGTGAGGAATTTTTTCCTGATCTTTGTTCTAAACAGCATATTCTCTCTCTCATCCTTCAATATTGCAGCTAGTCCACATTTTACTAACCCATCTAAGTCCTGCTGTCCCGTTAATCAGTCTGGTAAATCTTTGTTGTATTCCACCACGGCAAAAAAACTCTTGAATAAGCAAATCAAAACTGCACACACAACTTCAGCTGAGGCATTTTTATTCCTGCACTCTTGCAATGAGGCCAAAAAAACCCGATCCTGATGAAGGTTCTGAGCCCGAAACATTAACTGCTTATGCATTTCCATCGATGCTGGCTGATTTGCTGAGTGAGTTTCTCCAGAATTTTGTGGTGGTCTTGATTTCCATCCTTGGCAGAATTTCTTGTGTTTAAAACTCTATTTACTGCACCTGAACAAGAATAGCTGTGACTCAAATGAGAATATGCTGGATGAAATGAAGGGAAATACATAAATTGTGGATCCCAGACCATGTAATAAAATTATAAATGCAAACAAGCATTGTGGGATGACATTTCTTTACTTTAAAATTTCTGCATACTGTATTTTTTTTTGATGTAGTCCTTTTATTTCAGATTTAGCGTTTCATTAGTTGAAAGACTAGCTAAAGAAACATACCTGCATGTCACTAACAAGGAACAACTAAAAAGAGGTTCAGATGATGCAAAAAAAAGAATCGAAGTTGAAAACAAACTTCGAAAATTATCAAAGCGTGCTGGAAAAAGACAACCTACGTGAGTATTATTTCTACCTTCCTGTTTATACTTACAGGGTTAAACTGTTAAATTTATTCTTATTCGTTGGCAAGGCTTTCTTGGGCAAATGTGAAAGTTTGCAAGATTTAATGAAAGGGCCAGATTAGGTTAGGATGTCCTGGGGGTCAGTCAAGACCTATAATGGCTGCTATCTAAACTAACTGGATTGGAGGGAGTTATTATTTTACATTTCATCAGTTTCAGTGCAGAGAGAGTAATGTCAAGCAAGGTATGAAAACTGGCTTGCCATAATGAACCAAGAACTGAATCTCTGATGGAACATGCAAGCCCTGATGCAAAACCAATAATTATTCAGGTCTTTTTGCACTAAATCTGCAATTACAGTCCTGAAAGAATATCAGTGTTAGCCAGTCTAGAAGAAATGGGGTGGTTAGTGGAAGCAGACTTGGATAAAAGTGAAAGCTGTTTGGCAGGAATAGAACAATTGATTTTGAACTTCTATGATTTTGGCACTGCTATGATTCCAGATGGATTTTACAGATTTATAAAAGTAGTTTGCCTGCTCAAAACAATAAAGCATCTTGTACCCATTATGTATCCGAAATGCTATAATACCTTGCACCCATAATACCCCAATATATCACGGAACTAATATCTAGAAACCACCACAGACCTATTGAACAATTTAAAATATTCCAAACTAATTCATAACCTCAGACACGCAAAGTGGTTCAAACTAGTACAGCTCCTAGACCTTTATAAGAGTTAAGATGTTAGTGAATTGTTTTCTATTTGAGCAATATTGCCGTCACTTGCACCATATCACCCATCCAAATAGTTTCTGAAGTTAATGCATCATTCTTGGATGCCATTCCATTGATCTGCGTAATCATCCCTCAGGCTTAATCAACCCCTCGTCTTCCACAGGTTTTTAAACTTGCTTTTCATTTATGTCTCTTTCTTTAGTAAATTATTCCCAGATTTTTGCCTCTTTTGGTGATCAAACCATACTCAACAAGGTGTATTTTTATTGTTGGTTTATTACATTCCATATAATGGTTAGTTCTGGTTCCAGTGATCCAAAGGAGTCCCATGAGGCTGACAATATGGTAATGAGGGAAACTGAGCAAGAAATGTTATACCAGAAACTTCAAGAATTGAGGAAAGTTCCATCAGACTGCACCTATGCAGTGGAAACTGCTGCGGACCATAAGGTACGGAGTGTTTTTCGTTGTTCTATAAAATTGAAATACCTAATGTAATCTCAGTATTCAAATCTCTGTGGTTATTTAATATTGCTTTGTTAATTTTGTCATTTACTTTTATTTCTGTCATCTAGTAGCTTAAAACACAGATGTTCCTTTTTATCAATGCTTAGAAATATGACCAAATAGCAACCATTGTCAAATCTAGCTGAGTGCAGGTTGCTTGCTTTCAGATGACTTGCACATAGCCTGGTAATACAATATGCAGCAAGATAAATGACCAAGGTTGTATCCTCCGAGCAAATTTTTGACAAAAAGTTGTGAAGAAAAACAAAGGTTATGCAATTGCCAGAAAATCTATTGATGCCATCTGTGATCTGTTAGCAATTTTGTAGGTAAATAAAGTGCAGATGTATTTTAGTTTCTTTGGCGTTATCTGAAGCGGGGGGGGGGTGTAGATGTTTTATTTTCTGTTTCTAATGGCTATAGTTTTTTTAAAATTGCAGATTGTGTAAAGTTGAATATTTATATTTTCAAGAAGTATAAAGACAAGGAATTTAAAAGTTGAACATAATTGAAGAATGTCTATGTAACTAAACATAAAACTTGGAAGCATGATTTTCAGTCATAACATTGTTAACTTATAAAATTATTGTGGTGCATGATATAAAATTTGTATTCCAAAATGATTCTCAGCCAACTTTGGAATTCCCTAGATTTTAGATACAATCTTTCAGCGATTGCACCAAGTGAAAACAGCAAATCAGCTGCGTCTTTATTTGGAGAGAGGGATTGGATTTCATCACCCATCCCTGAACAGTAAAGGAAGACAAGCTGTGGAAATGCTCTTCAGACTTGGATTTGCCAGGGTCAGTGTTTAACAAACTTGCATTGTGACCAACTCAGCCATCGGTCATTGAATCTTTTAATGAATTTGTGCTACTCTTTTGGAAATTTTGTGAAATGTACTAGTCGACCATTTCACTTTTTGATGCCACTCTGTGATTTTAAGGAACAACAGTCAAAGCTGTGAACTCAGTGGGTCAGGTAGCATTTATGGAGGGAAATGGACAGTTGATGTTTTGAGTTGAGACCTTTCATAACAACTAAAAGAGGGGAGTTGGCTAGCATAAAAGTGTGGAGGGAAGGGTTGGAGTAAGCTAATTGTTTTCCAGGTGAAAGTCTGAGTGAAAATTTTACAACTGGGTGCCATCTCTTCTGAAGTGACATGCCTAATTTTCTTCTGGAAGTTCTGAAACTTAAAATTGGCTCAAGCTAACAGCAGCATCTTTTGCTGTATAGCCTGTCCAATAAGAGGAATAATCTGGATGCAAAAAGTTACTGACGTGTTTGAAATTATTATTATCATTAAACGACTAAAGAATAAACCTAGACAAAATAATGAGATCAAAGTGACAATGTCTCTTGAAGCTGATCTTTCAAGATTTCTTTCCGGAAAGGTCCTAACAGATTGTTCCAATTGGTTCCCCAACCATTTGCAAGAAAACAAAGGGAAGATGAATCTCAGGGTTGTATACTGCATGCGTACTTTGATAATAAATTTACTTTGCTTTTTAAAAATCTACAGGCCAATTAGCCTAAAATGCCATGGTGCAAGTGCTGGAATCCACTAATAAGCTGATATAGGAACATGCTCAAAAATTAAAACACACTTAACCAGATTCATCCTGGTTTGGTGAAAAGTGAATTGCCTCTGTTAGTTCCCAAAAACAGTTTCCAAAAGATATGATATGGTGCCACATAGAAGGTTATTGCACAAAGTTTTGTATGGATAGAGGATTGGCGAACTAGCAAAACAGAAATGGGATAATTAAGTCATTTTCAGTTTGTCGAACTTTTAACTATTCAAAATCCATATTAATGACTTGGATGAAGAGACCAAGTGAATTGTAGCCACACTAATTGATGGTACAGAGATAGGTGGGAAAGCGGGCTTGCGGAAAGGACGCGAAAAAAATCTGTTGAGAGTTTTAAGTATGTTAAGTGAATGGTAAAACAGCTTGCAGATTGAGTATACGTGGAACAGAGAGGTCATTAACTTTGGTAAGAATATAAGAGTAGAATGTTACTTAAATGGTATGTGATGACTGAGCATTCTGAAGAGGTATTTGGCTGTTTTTTGTACTTGAAAAGATGCTGTGAAGATAGAACAATTGGTCTTTTGCCATTTGCTGGGATTTTGTTTGTGGATTCAAAGCCCTCTGAGTGTTTTGCCTCTATTTTGAACTGTCATGGGTCAGTGTTTTCTGTGTCAATGGAGATAATTGCAATTTTTCAGGGAGGATTTGGAAAATCTAATATTGGATAAGTGAGCACTGTGACCTTTTCATTGGAGTTGGTTCAGTTTATCTAGAGCCAAAATTGATTTGAGAAAGGATGCTCAGATTGCTTCACTTGTTGTGCCAGTGGATTTGGAAGATCTTGTGGCAGTATTGTTGTTGGATGTCACCAGTTCTTTATGCCTCCTGTCTCAGAAGCTTAAAGGCAGATTGAATTGGTGATAAAATTCTTTTTTTTTCCATTTTTAAATCTTTTTATTATTATTGAAAATCAACAACAAAAAATACATTAAAGTAATCAAGTCAACATATCAATATGTACAATAAGAGTTAAACTATCAACCAAGCTAAACAATATATCAATAATAAAATTCTAAGAGGTTTGGGTACTGTGAAAATGTTTCTACTTGTGGTAGTCTGAGGTGGTTGGGGAGGTAAGGGCAATGGGGAGCCAAATAATGGGTATCCATTGAAGATTGTGATGAGGAAACCTGAGAGTTATAAATCCTGTGGAATTCTCTACTTGTGGAACCAAAGTCATTGAATGTATTCAAGGCGGAAATGCGTGTGTTTTTAGAGTAGTTGAGTGATAGGGAAAACATACATGTTTTTATTAAAATAGTTCCCTGGTGTTTTTGAAATAAATACATTCATAAACATCAATCTGCAGGCATCCTTAGCTGGTGAAATGGTAAGGTAGGGATATAGAATCTCATTGACAGCCATGTGCACTGGACGAGATGCTGTGCTGCATTAAAAGTATTAGCTCCTGCTATAGTAGGTTGTGCCAATTCGATACTGATTCCTCTGTGGAACTTTCTAGCAGTGTTACAAACCATGCGTTTGAACACAGATTTTGTTCTGGTTGAGATGAATTCATTCAGTAAATTTGTTTTTCTGTAGGTTGTGACTGCTACTGGAACTCTTGCCCTGGGTATTAACATGCCATGCAAAACTGTTGTCTTTCTTGATGATTCTGTTCTACTGGATGCATTGCAATATCGACAGGTATTACATCCCATTCTTTATTGGGCTCTTTTTAATATTCATTTAAATAAATAAGTCACTTGGAAGTAAAACACTTTTATATTTTCCTCATCTAAATAAAGCTATTTAATTCTGGTGCCAAAAACAGATTCTGCTCAAACTTGAACTTTCAAAAACTGAACTTCCCGGTATTTTTTTTCAGATGTCTGGCCGAGCTGGAAGACGAGGCTTTGATGTGATTGGCAACGTGATCTTTTATTGTATTCCGTTGCCCAAAGTGCAAAGACTGCTCAAAGCAAGTGTTCCTCTACTTAGGGGCCAGTTTCCTTTATCTCTCTCACTTGTGCTTCGTCTTATGTTGCTGGCTGCTAAATCTGATGACAGAATGGATGCAGAAGCCAAGGTAATTAATTAGCTGGAAGGTCTTGTCATAGATGTACTTCTTACCTAGCCATTATGATTTTATTACTATCACAATTAATAAAAAATCATTGTAAAATTACTTTGATTAAATTTATTAGTAAAACATTTAAATATTAAGGTTATTGTTTTTGTTGGATCTTTATTCGACCTAGTAGTTCATCAATAGAATGATATTTTAAAATATATTTTGTGTTTTGTGCTTAAACTAGAATCACTGACAGTAATTGTATACCAGTGTACATCTTAATTCTGCAACATTTCACTGGATGAACGTATTCATTATTTTTTTGTTTGTATTGGAATGTTAGTATTTCTAGACAGAATCCAAGTTAGGTTTCCTTTCTTTCTTCAATAGTTGTTACATTTTGTATAGATTTTCATTAGGAATTTTTATTCAAGATAAACGTGCATTAAAAGGGAAATTTAAAGGATAAAATAGCAAAAATGACCACGTTCTCTTATCTGAAACCAAAGCATTGAGATTAACTTTTACTTTTAACGGGAGAAAAACAGTTGGTTGCATTATTTCTACATTGTACAAAATCATTCTTTTGACTTGTTTTCCCTCACTTTTCTGGTTTAACTGAACCTTGTATTTATCTACAAAAAATGCAGTACTGTGTGTCTGACTTGTTATATTTAAATGCAAACGTCACCATTGTACAGAATCAAAACTTGGCTAATATAGAATTGTTTTGTAAATTGGATACTGTGCATAAATCATTGGAAAATCTTACTTTTACCTTGTAGGCTTTGTCTCTGTTGCAACATTCTATGCTGTGCTATGATGACCACAAGAAGCAGTCGGTCTTGAAGTTGTACTTCATGTTCTGTTTACAGTTTCTTCTCAAACAGGTAGGATTTAAAGATAAGTGTTTTTTAAAAAAGGTGAAACCAAAATTTGAATGAATTACTTAATTTTTGCATCTGCCACAACTAAATGTCTGCTGCAATAATGTGGCATTAAATTGAAGACAAATTTAGAAATTAATTTTTTGAAATGTTATAGCCAAGTCATTGTAAGTTCAGAACAAAGGCTATGGTAATTGTGACAGGTCATTGTTTCTTGGTGTCCCATGTTTCTTGGCAGTTGGATAGTAATTGATTAATCCTCAACAATTAGCATCGGCATTCTCTACTCGTGGCTGTGATTATCCCAGTTAACACAAATAGGAATATTCTGAGCCTTTCTCTTTTTAATTAACTGTATGATATGTGAAATTCATTGGTAAAGTTTGATTTATTGTACATCCATGTGCCCTTCTGAAAGTGGACCAAATTCTTAGAGCTGTAGTCTATTTGGGAAGCATCCAGAGTTTTTGATTTGGTAATAAGGGATTTCTCTTTATTTCTAAGTCAGGATGGTGTGAGATTTGGTGTACCTGCTGAACTTATACTTGGAGTTTGGGAGATATTGTCAGAGTTGTGTGCTGAGTACATTTGTGTTTAATGTGCCAATCAGTTACACTACTTTGTTCAGGGCAGTACCAAGTTGCTTGCTTTTATTTAAGCTATATGCATCCAGGCATGTGAAGAGTATTCCGTTAAGCTCTTTGCTTGTGCCTTGCACCTGAGGGTTTGGAATGTCAAAAGTAAGTTACTCACTCCAAGATGCTAAGATCTATAACATGCTTTTGTAATCACAGTTGAGTTTCTGCTCTCTAAGGTGACGGTGGTGGATTTCATAATGATAGTCCATTTAATAATGAGGTAGGTGGTTAGGCATTCTCTTGTTAGAAACCAACAGATACCTGTATGGCATATATCTTACTTTTATTACCTCATGGTTCACACAGTTGCAAACTGCTTCATTTTCTGAGGTGCTATAAATGGAATTGAATGTTGTGCAGTCATTAGCAGATGTTCCACTTATTAATGTGACAAATTCAGATGATTGGCTCGAGGATTCTCTGTGTAACTCTTACAGTGATAACCTAGAGCTGGAATGATCTGTGCGAAGCATTGCTCTTAACTCTTGTAGTGTGTTTCCTCTTGATTCACGTTGACAGGTGTTACCCAGGTTCCTAGACGGCACACTTAATGAGAAATGCTGCTTTGACTGTTAAGGACTGTTGCTCACTTCTCAAGCTCATTTCATATTTGGACCAAGGATATAATTGAAATTTAGAGTCAAGTAGGCTAGCATCAGTCTGTAAGTTATTGGCAAAGAGTGCATACTAGCAATACTGATGACATGTTCATCACCTTGCTGTTCATCTGGAGTGCACTGACTGGCAGTAATTGGCTGCACGATAATTGTCCTGCATTTTGTGGGCAAAACAAAAGGGCACTGTTGTGTAAGTGCAACATTGGTAACTGTAATTCGAAAGACTTACCCAGGGATGCATCTGGTTCTGAAATGACAGTTTCTGAAATGTGAATTATCACTATTGTTGCTTGATCGCAAGAACCTTTGCCTGTACCAGTGAATATAGCATTTTATGGATATAATGTGGAATGAATTAATTGTTTCTCTGGTGGGGGATCATCCACTCTCCACAATGAGTATGTCGCACATGCTTTAGCCTTTGCTCTTGTCGTTTGTGTGATTGGCTCTTTGTTGAGAATGGGCATGTCCTTAGAACTGCCACTTTCTGTTAGGAGTTCACTGGACCATCTGCCACAAATAAATGTGGCAGAACTGCAGGGCTTTGATCTGCTAGGTTTTAGTTGTGGGACGGCTTAACTTTGTTTATCTTACACTATTTAGTGCAAACCGTAACTGGACTGACAGTGTACATTTGGGTTCACCAGGTGCTGCACAAGGCAGCCTTCTGTCATTTCTCATTTGATTAATTTTGGTTCACTAGCAGTATGAGACAGTGAGCCATTAACATACAGGCAGTAGTGGAATCGCATTTGGTCCGTTCACAAGGCACGTTGTTACCAGTCTGTTGTAGGAATTCTGTGGCTGCACCCCTCAGATCTGGCCAGTTTGGACAGTGATGGTGCAAATAAGCTAGACTTGGTGAAGAGTATTCTTATGCCCTACATAAAATACGCTTTGTGCTCTTGCTGTTTGAATTGGAGAAGTTGTGATTGGTTAACTCTGAGGATGGTTATGGAAATTGGAGGTTCCTAGCCCATATTTGACCTGGTGCCCAAGACTGGTTGAATTGTATAGAGAATGTTGAAAACTTTCTGGCTTGTAACATTGTCTCTTTTGTGTCTGTCTTGCCAGTGGAACTGTCTTGAAGGGCTTGTGATCCGGGCTGGCTAGAGATTTGATTGCACATATCTTAGATTTTTGCAATGCTCGTTTGTTCCCAGTTCTGATTCGGGAGGAGATCTTTACACGGTTGTCTGAACTGATGTGATTTTGTCAAATCTGAATCTGTGCCTAAGAGTGATAATTTTGAAACACTTGGGTGATTTAAAAAAAGGCAAGAATCTGATACATTACTTAGAAGCATTACTTAGAAACATTATTTGCATATTGACCAGCCCAAAGATTTCCTCCTTTGACATCTTTAGCCAAACTAGATGGTTTTTAAGTCCAGAAGTTTAAGGAGTGCCATCACTGAGATGATTTTTTTATGTATTTAATTTGAGGCTATGTAATTAAATCAACATAAATTTCCTGGTGTCCATGACAAGGTTTCAACTTTGTATTGTTGGTACGGAGTTTATTTGAACATAAATGATATTTCATTTTTGCAGGGATTTTTGGATTTGAATGGAATGCCGCGAGGGTTTGCAGGTCTAGTGGCCCACTTGGATCAACATGAACCAGCCAATTTTATTTTCATCAGTTTCCTTATGAAAGGTCTGTTTCACAAAATTTGTTCTCAGCCTGATGCATCAGCACGGAAAGGTAAGATTGTCACTAACAACCACAACTTCAAATAAAAAGGTTCATTCTATATAATGACATGAAGGAAATGTGTCGTCCACCACATGAATTAGCTTTATATGGACATTGAATTTTATGCTGAAACTATCCCCTTCAATGGGGTAGATTTGCCATTAGGGTATAAAGGAAATGATAGACTGAAAGTAATAAAGGTATCCCAACAATAGTAGAATATTAAACAGGTGGTGGTAAAGGAAAAAGAATGTAAAACAAGCATTGCAAATACAGAATAAATACTAAGTATACTAATGTGTCTGAAGCCGGGAATCAAAGGATGTAAGACAATATAGTTAAGCAGAGTCAACGTAGTTTAATAGAAGGAAACAGTGTTTGACATTTATTACAGTTCTTTGAGGACATGTCAAACAGATTGAATAGAGGTGACATGGTTAAGGTAGTGTACAGGCAGTCATTATATTATATAAAAGATCTGTTTCTGAGAACTGCTCGTGAGCAAGACAGAAATATCCAAATTATTTCTAGCTTGAAAAATACTTGAAAGAAAAATGTATGGGAGAATTGGTATAAATTTGGTAAGTCAGGTGAACCGTAAGCCAAAAAAACCCTGTATTTGAATTTCTAGAAAAAATTCAGTTTGGTGCCACATGAAGTTGCTGCACAAGATCATGTCATTGGGGTGTTTTAGTAAGGGGATGTATTAGCTAACTTGGGTGGTAGGGTGGAGATACGTCACTACCAAAGGCGTTCCTTTCCTCCACTAGCCCCTGGGCATGGTATAGCACCAGCTTAGCGTCCCTGATTTTGGTAATGTGAAGCATGGGAGCAGATGGTAGATGGTCGTATGAGCAGTTGGTGTATATGACAAGCCTGGTTATGTGGCCACTGATGCCAGGCAGTCTCTGAAGAGTATTGATAATGGCTGGGGTCACACTACCTGTAAAGACATTGCCTAGAAGAAGGCAGTGACAAACCACTTATGTAGAAAAAATTGCCAGGAGCAGTCATGGTCCTAGAAAGCCCATGATTGTCGATGTAATATACCGCAGCACATAACGAACAAGCGCTTGGCTAACACAAAACATTCTGGATAAATTGAAACAACAGGAATTCTGCAGATGCTGGAAATTCAAGCAACACACATCAAAGTTGCTGGTGAACGCAGCAGGCCAGGCTAAATTGATACTTTTTAGGTTGGTAGGCCATGGAATCATGCTGTAGCAAAAACTATTGAAATTTGTTAATGACTCAAGGGGCAAGTTCTTGTCACCTTTGCTGATAACAGATATATTTTTAATAAATAAGACAGTAAGACATAGGAGCAGAATTAGGCCATTTGGTCCAATGAGTCTGCTCTGCCATTTCATCATCGCTGATCCAATCCCACTCAATCCAATTCTCCTGCCTTCTCCCCATAACCCTTCACACCCTGATTAATCAAGAACCTATCAACCTCTGCCTTAAGTAGACCTAATAACCTGGCCTCCACAGCCTCTTGTGGCAACGAATTCCACATATTCACCACCTTCTGGCTAAAGAAAGTCATCCTCATTTCAGTTCTAAATGAGTGTGCCCTCCTGTCATAGACTCCCCCACTGTACAAAGCATTCTCTCCACGTACACATACACTCTATCGAGGAGTTTCCATGAGATTCTTCCCCCCCCCCGCAATTCTTCTAAATTCCAGCGAGTATAGATCCAGCACCATTGAATGCTCCTCAGAATCATTCCTGTGAACCTCCTCTGAACCCTTTCCAATGTCAGCACATCCTTAGATAAGGACCCAAAACTGACAATACTCCCAAGTGAGGGCTTTCCAATGCCTTTTAAAGCATCAGTATTACATCCTTGTTATTTATATTCTAGTCTTCTCAAATTGAATGCATTTGCTTTCCTTAGCACTGACTGAACCTGCAAGTTAGCCTTTAGGGAATCCTGCACGAGGACTCCAAAGTTTCTTTGCATTTTGGATTTTCTCTCTATCTAGAAAATTGTCTGTGCTTTTATTCCTTCTTCCGAAATGCATGACCATACATTTCAGGACACTATTCCATTTGCTTTCTCTTTGCCCATTCTCCTAATCTAAGTCCTTCTGTAGCCTCCCTGCTTCTTCAATACTACCTGCTCCTCCACCTTTCTTTGTATTGACCGCAAACTTGGCTACAATACCATCCAAATTGTTGACTTACAGCATTAAAAACAAGTCCCAATGCCAACCCCTGTCGAACACCACTAGTCAAAATTCAAGGTAAATTTAATATCAAAGTACATGTATGTTACCAAGTACAACCCTGAGATTAATTTTCTTGCAGACATACTCAATAACTCCAATCAGAATAATAACCATAATAGAATCAGTGAAAGACAGCACCAACTTAGGCGTTGAGCCGGTGTGCAAAAGGCACACACACTTATGTGCTTTTTGCCAGTGTGTCACTGGCTGCCAATCAGAAAAGGCTCTCTTTATTTCCACTCTTTGTCTCTTGCCAATTAGCCATTGCTCTATCCATGCTAGTATGTTTCCTGTAATACCATAGGCTCTTATTTTGCTAAGCAGCCTTATGTATGGCACTTATATCCTGCTTGTTATTTCGTCTAAGGATTCCAACAGATTTGTCAAGCAAAATTTCCCCTTAAGGAAATCATGCTGACTCGTGCTATTTTGTTAAGTGACTTCAAGTACCTCGAAACCTCATCCTTAACGATGAACTCCAACATCTTCCCAGCCACTGAGGTCGGGCTTATTGGCCTATAATTTCTTGGCCTCTGTCCTCTGGAACTATGACAGAATGTATTGTTTCGTGAAAGATCTTCATTAATGCCTCCACAATCTCTTCAGCTAGCTCTTTAAGAACTGTGGGATGTTGTCCATCTGGTCTAGGTGATTTATCTGCTTTCAGACCTTTCAGCTTCCCAAGCACCTTCTCCCTAGTAATAGCATCTGCACTCACTTCTGCCCCCTTACACACAAACTTTCGGCTTGCTACTGGTATCTTCTACAATGAACGTTGATGCAAAATAATTATTCAGTTTGTCCACCATTTCCTTGTCCCCCATTGCTACCTCCAATGTCACTTCACAACGGTCCAATATCTACTTTTTCCACTCTTTTACTCTTTGTATATCTGAAAACACTTATGTTATTGGCTAGCTTACCTTCATCTTTTCCTTCCTTATGGCTTTTTAGTTGCCTTTTGCCTGTTTTCAATTCTCTTAACATCCCACTAATTTTTGCTCCAGTATATACCCTCTCTTTTACTTTTATATTGGCTTTGACTTGTCAGCCATGGTTGCATCATCTTGCCTTTAGAATACCTCTTCATCTTTGGGATGTATCTATCCTACGCCTTCTCAAGTGCTCCCAGAAACCAGCCATTGCTGCTCTATCATAATCCATGCTAGTGTCACCTTCCAATCAACTTGACCAGCTCCTCTCTCATGCCTCTGTAATTCCCTTTATGCCATGGTAATACTGTTACACCTGACTTTAGCTTCTCCTTGTCAAATTGTAGGGTGAATACTTTCATATTATGAACAGTGCCTCCTCAGGGTTCATTTACCTTAAGCTCCCTAATCAAATCCAGTTCATTACAAAACATCCAATCCAGAATAACTGATCCCTGGTGGACTCAACCACAAGCTGCTCTATGCCATCTCATAGGCATTCTACAAATTCTCTCTCCTGGTATCCAGCATCAACCTGCATATTGAAATCCCTCAGCACATGACAATCGTAACATTGCCCTTTTGACATGCATTTTCTATCTCCTGTTGTAGTTTGTAGCCCACGTCCTGGTTACTGTTTGGAGGCCTGAATATAATTCCTATCAAGGTCTTTTTACCCTTGTAATTACTTAACTCAACCCACAAATATTATACATTTTCTGATCCTAAGAGATCCTTAGAAATCTCTTTCTAAGGATTTGATTTAATTTTTTTTTACCAATAGAGGCATGTCACCTCCCGCTCACCTACCTGCCTGTTCTTTTGATCCAATGTATATCCTTGGATGTTAAGCTCCCAACTGTAATCTTCTTTCAGCTCCGACTCAGTGATGCCCACATCGTACGTACCAATCTGTAACTGTTAAAAGATTATCTACTTTGTATACTGTATACTTCAATCCTTTATTCATCACCCTTTTTTGATTTTGTTCCCGTTTACACTCTAACACATCTCCCACCAATTGTACAAACATTTGTAATTTTGCCCCATCATCTGCCTGTCCTTCCTGACAATCTCACTGCACACTGCTTCTGCTTGTATTCCAAATTGCCCCATCCTCAGCCTTATCACTCTGGTTCCCAGCCCCATACCAAATTAGTATAAACCCTCCACAAAAGTTTTAGCAAACCTACCTACAAGAATATTGGTCCCCTCTGGTTCAGGTGTAACCTGTCCCTTTTGCACAAGTCATACTTTACTCAGAAGAGACCCCAATAATCCAGAAACCTCAAGCCCTGTCCACTGCACCAGCTCCTCCGATGCATATTCATTGCCATATCATCCTTTTACCTTCACTGGCGAGGAACATAGGCAGCAATCCAGAGATTACTACTCTGGAGTTCCTGCTTTTCAGCTTTATACCTAATTCACTAAATTCTCTGTTCTGGCCCTCCTTCCTTTTCCTACCTATGTCATTGGTGCCAATATGTACTGAGACTTCTGGCTGCTCAACCTCCCCATTTAGAATGCTGTGAACCCGATCCGAGATGCCCATGTCCCTGGTTCCTGAGAGGCAACATACCATCTAGGTGTCTATGGTATCCGCAGAACCTCATGTCTGCTCCTCTAACTATGGAATCCCCTATCACTACTGCAATCCTCTTCTTCCCCTTCCCCCTTTCTGAGCCACAATGCTTGGGTTCAGTGCCAGAGACTCACTGATGCTGGTGAGGGTAAGAATAAGATGATTTGGCAGATGAATGCATGGCTGAGGAACTGGTGCACGGGGCAGAGATTCAGATTTCTGGATTTTATTGGGATTATTGAAATCAGATTGTTGCTGAATAGCAAGCGGGGAGATTTGTAGAATGCCTATGAGATGACTTTTTAAGAGTAGCTTGTGGTTGAGCCCACCAGGGCATCAGCTGTTCTGGACTTGGTGTTGTGTAATGAACCAGAGATAGGTCAGTATTACAGAGGCATGAGAGGGGAGCTGGCCAAAATTGATTGGATGGGAACACTAGCCAGGATGACGGCAGAGCAACAATGGCTGGAGTTTCTGGGAGCAATTCAGAAGGCACAGGGTAGCTGCATCCCAAAGAAAAAGGAGAACTATTCTAAAGGCAGGTTGACACAATTGGCAGTGTTTCCTAGTGGCCAACCACTTTAATTTCACTCCCCATTCTCATTCCAAAATGTGGTCCCTGGCCTCTTCTACAACCACGATGAGGCCACTCTCAGGTTGGAGGAGCAACACCTCATCTGGGTAGCCTCCAACCTGATGATATGAATCAATTTCTCTAACATCTTGTAATTTCTCCCCCCTCCCCCTTCTCTTTTTCCATTCTCCATTGTGGTTCCCCTCTTACCCCTTCTGGTCACCTCTCTCTAGTGTCTTTCCTTATTCTCTTTCTCCCATGGTCCACCCTTTCCTTTTCAGTATTGAAGAAGGATTTCAGACCAAAACGTTGACTGTTTATTCCTCACAATAGTGTTACCTAACCTTCTGAGTTCATCCACCATTCTGCATGTGCTACTCTGGATTTCCGGGATCTGTAGAATCTCTTGTGATAATGAATTGTGCCACAATGCACCAATAGTTTGAATTAAAGTATTACTATTTTTTTTTATATTAATGCACACCAGCATGCTACATAGCATATGCAACAAATATTCACAGTCTGTTTGGTCTTTTAGTTTGTGTTCTGATGAAGGGTCTAGGCCCAAAACGTCAACAGTTTACTCTTTTCCATAGATGCTGCCCGGCCTGCTGAGTTCCTCAGGTCTTTTAATTGTTAATTATAGCAAAATGTTAAACCTGAAATAAAGGCAGAAGGTACTGGAAATGTTTAATGGGAGGGTAGAATTTGGAGTGTGAGAAATAGTTATGATTCAGGCCAACAGTGTGTAGGATGCTCAGTGGAAGCCCAATAACTTTATTTTGGACTGCTCTAATTGAACAGTAGCTAAATATGTCATTTTGCAGTTATCTCATTTCAAGAGTGTAACCTTGACCATTGATGTAAACCAATTTGGATATCAGAGTGTAAAGTACAGTATGTTTGTAAGTTATCTTTAAGAATAATTTTGAACATTTTCCATTAATATAAGTCAGTACAGCAGATCATTTCTTTGAACTAGACAAGCCGAAGGGTCAGTCATGAGAAATTGTTGTTTTTTATCCATAGCTAGATACTGGTAGTCTTACGTGCATTTAAAAACACAAATGGAACAATTTTTATGACCCACCAGGGCAGTACAGCTTGAGGACCCAAAAATTGTACCAGAACGGACGTGGTGCCTGATTGTTGTTGCCATTGAATTCTGGGGAGTGTAAGAAATGGGGGTGGGGGGGTGTGCAGAGAAGGGAAGTGGAAGGAATCAAGTCTTACCACATGTCAACTACAGCCTCCAGAGTGCTGTCCATACTCTTGTGATGTATGGTACTGTCCAGGGCACTTTCAGAAACTGAAAATAAGCCTATAGCTGGGCTAATGGCAAAGTGGGTTGCTAGATAAGGTGGAAGTTGGGTGTGAGCTGGACAATCTTTCCAGAGGCAATGTGTTGTGTGTATTGAACCTGTTGGTTTAGACTTGCAACTTGTGCCAACCCAGTCATGTGATAGGCCTTAGAGTAAGTGTAAGCACAACAAAGTGTGTAGCTGCTCACAGTGGAATGAGTTATCAGTAACAGCATAAAGGCAGCCAGCTAAAAACATCCAGAACAAAGGTTGAGAGCATGCGTGTGCTGGATAACAGCATCTCACAGGATGGGGTGTGTGGAGAAAGAATGGCCTATTATGTTCTTCACTGTGGTTATGGGAGTGCGGGATCAAACTTGCACATTTGGGTCGAGACTCTGTTTTCTATAAAATAATGAATATCAGATGGTGAATCATTCCTGCCCTTCCAGATGGTTAATGTGAACCGGCCTGGCTGAAGGTCCATGAATAGGTTAACCTTCCTGATCATGTTTGAGGTTGACGCATATCATTTGTAGGAATAGCGGCCAACAGTTTCAAAACAGTGAACAAATGATTCCATTGCATTGATAATAAATGTTTTTACAGTTTGGCAGGGTTTGTACAGCATTGCATTTACAGTGAAAATAAAGGATTATACTAATCTGTTGGTATTGATTATGGTTTATTTAGCAGGTTCAATATGCTTTTCTGAGGAAGTGATGGAATCTTTACTTCTGATATTAGCAAATATCTTTGGAAGGATCTATCTACCCTCCTGTTCAACAGAGAAGGGTTGGGCCACATTCCACCAATCAAAGGTATAGAGATGTGAAACAATTCAGTTCTTCAAGGGAATGACATTTTTTTAACTAAATTGTGAAATGCAATTTGCACACATTTTAATTTTTTATACAAAGTTTTAATAATTGTGTATCAAAGCTTTTGAATCCAAGCTCTAGCAGTTTTATCTTTGTTTCTAAAGTAATGTCTGGCCACACTATTATTCTGAGAGCAGGTACTGTGTTGTTACAATAAACACACATCAAGAAATCTTATGTCTTGAGCAAAGAAAGTTTACTTCCCTCCATAGTGAGTTAATTTGTAAAGAACTTGCTGGTGCTCTTTTATCACTCCTTTTAAATTGCCTTTTAGTTAAGGTTGCAATCTATCCTAGATCAAAGCTCTTCTGTTAACTGGTGGGCATGAAACCATTGTCTATAATTTACTGTTAATTTAGTCAGTATGCCAGATGTCATTTGTGGTGAATTAGTACAGTAACGGTGTGTTAAATTTGGATAGAGGAAAGTGATCAGCTTGCATGAGATTGGGAGGAAGATTGGAAGTGTTTTTATTGTGTATTTCACTGAAGGCTGGCTTGAGAGTGCTTTGTAATTATGTCATACCTCAGAACATATGCCAGTCTTCATGCTAAAATGCATCATAATTGAAGCATGTTGGCTGAAGGCATTATTTAAGATTCCCTTTGTGTGTATGTTTTGATGTTGCTTTACAATTTCCTCGCTTTGGTATTTGAATATTATGCACCAGTGCAACAAGCCAGGTACAAATTTCAGTGGGACAAAAACCTTTACATGAATAGAAACATTATACTACAGGAAGTCACTGAGCCATTGTTCCACAAGGGAGCTAGCAATCTGTTATTTGAACTAAGATTACTTAAAATAACACACATCCTTACAAGTTGATTCTTCTTAATGCACACTCCTAAAGTGAAAATCTCAAATTGATCCCAATTTTTTTTCAATTTTAATCTGGTTCAGTTTAATGTTTCTGTTTCAATTTATTTATATTGTTAAAACTATTGCTAACAAAATGATCAGTCAGAGTAGATAAAATTATCAGCACCATAGTTCAACTCTAGAGGTGCTACTTGCCCAAGAAAATAAACTGTGGATTATTTCTTGTCCTAGGTGTTCCTGGAAGATCTTCCAGAACAGTTTGCTGAAGCAGTCAATGAATATAACAGAAGTATCCAGGAGACTTTCGGATGTTTTTTCCTTTCTGCATCAAAACAGATAGACATGACTGAAGAATGCCAACTTCCTTTATCAGGGATATGTAAATATATATTTCAAACAATTGTTATATGTTAACATTTAAAATTGCAATTTAATTTAGTATATAATGCTGGACCTTGAATTTTACCCTTAAACAAGTGTAATGTACTTGCATTCCAAGGGTAGGGAATTTGTATACCAACCTAAACCTGGCAGTTTCAAGCAACAGCCAGGAAAAGTAATCATCTATGGTAAATTGAATTGACTTCCTTTGGAAACTGGAATTTGGAGTCTTTCTACTCTGACTTGCAGATAATACCATGTGTTTGATCTTTAATGCACTTTAGAATGATCCAGCAGTGGTTCAAGAGGGTGGCTAGGCACTAATGATGGCCAGTAATTACCAATGTTATCCATGTCCTTGGGATGGTTGTAACATGAAACTGATGGAAATCTTTAGTTGCGAGTTGCCAGCAATCAATGTAAATGTCTCAAACACAAACTGACCGCCCTGAGGCTGATTTGTGTGATTAGCTTTTTCACCGACATGTGGTATGCAGAACACATAAAAATTATTAAGTGGGATATTGATCCTTAGTGTCACTGCTGATCTTATACTACATTATCCTGCCTTGAAAAAGGGATCGCTTTGGCGGTTGTTTGCCAGTTGAGATCTGACATGTGGGTGCTGTTGGTGTTAGAAGGAGCGATCTTATCTGTGCCAGACTTTGTTTTTCTTCCATGTGGTTTTTAATTTCTTCAGTATTCCGTTTTTCAAAATTGAATTTCTTTGCAATGGTCTTTCAGGCAGCATTCATAACACTGCATTAAAATTAAAAATGATCATCCTAATTAGCATAAATCTGTTGCTTTACTCGGCCTTTCTTGGAAATATTAGTTTTAAAATGGTGCTAACTCCTCTAGCATCATTCAAAAATGCAGAGAATTTAAACCAGAATCTCAAACCCACTAACTTTTAAAGTGGTCTATTTCATGAAAATTAACTGTTGAGTAGTTCTGATTTATTGTTGACTTTCTTCCTCAGCTTTTTGTGGTGGTCATTCTCCCCAAGTAGCTGATTCTAAATTTGTAAATCAGTTGACTACCTTTGGAAATCATCCAACAACTGCCGTGTCACCATTTGCATGTTTGTCTGGGATTAGTAATCTGGATCTGTTCAAAATGAGCAATGTGGACAGTGTAAGTTGTACTTTGTTACTTTTATTTAGCATTGCAATAACAAGTGGCATAGTCTCCAGATATGGGCAGTCATTTAGATTGAAATGGAATGAAATTTGCTTCTAGGGAGGGTTAATAATCTGGATTTTTATAGCATTCATTGCTTGGGCATAAATCATGTGAAAGACAGTGGTGTAGTGGAATAAGCATTGGACTTCAAGGTGAATGGTCCTGAGTTTGAATCCAGCTAGCTCCTTGCATGCCTTCCATCCGTGCTAGGTTAAGCGTCGAGCTAGCAACTCGTTTTTTTAAAAGTAAAATGCTACAGAAGCGGCAAAAATGCCACCTGATCCGCCACAAGGCATGAAAAGGAACAACAGCAACAAAGGGAAATCAGATTGTGCTGATTGGTTGGGAACAAGGGCTTTGGCTGTTTGATCAGCTATGACATTGGATGTTTGGAGCAACCTTTAGTGGTACAATAGCATACTGTTATGATTGAATTCTAAGCTGGAGAACAAAAAGGTTAAAGGTTTTAGGAGTGAAGTTCACACAAGGTATGAATATGAAACTTCCTCATATAAATATAAAATTTTAGATCTGTGATGAGGTTTTTCCTGGCCAAGGATATTAGGGGACAGATTAGCTGTGATTGTTAGTAGCATACAAGTGCTGACTGCTCTGCTGACATTTCTGTCAACCCAGCTGGTAATGGTGGCTGATGTATAAGAGTGTGGAGGGAAGCACAGTTTAGAGCCTTGTACAGTGGAGTAAACTACAGAGATTTGGAGATGAAATATTGAAAGGTCTTGAACATACAGTAAAAATTTTAAAATTTTGTATCAATAGGTTGTAAAATAATGATGAAGGTTTGAATGAGCTGAAATTCACGGAGGGTGGAAAATGACAGTTTAGTCTGAGGTGCTAAGAAAATTATAGCTGGGAGTTCACATCCAAGGATGCACATTGTATCGAAAGGACAGGCAGGCACGCAGAGGGGGCAGTGTTGCTCTGTTGATGCAAAGTAAAATCAAGTGGTGATATGAGGTCGGAAGGTGTTGAATCATTGTGGACAGAGCTAAGGACCTGCTGGAGTGAAAAGACCCTGATGGAAGTTCTATACAGACCGCAAACAGTAAGGATGTGATCTACAAATTGCAATGGGAGATAGAAAACATATGCCAAAGAGCAACGTTCAATAGTCATACAGGATTTCAAGGTGCAGGTAGATTGGGAAAATTAGTTGATGATGAATTCCAAGAGGGGGATTTTCTAGAATGCCTATGAGATGGCTTTTTAGAGCAGCACATGGTTGAACGCACAAGAGGATCAGCTATTCTGGATTGGATATTGTGCAATGAACCGGAATTGATTAGATAGCTGTAGCTCAAGGTAAGAGAAGCCTTAGGGGAAAGTGATCATAATATCAGTAAGACCTTGAAGCTTGTGGAGAAGCTAAAGTCAGATATATCAGTATTACAGTGGATTAAAGGGAATTACAGAGGTACGAGAGAGGATTTGGGAAGAATTGATTGGAAATGAACACCGGCAGGGATGACAGCAGAGCAGCAAAGGCTGGAATTTCTGGAAGCAATTTGGAAGGCACAGGATTGGGGCTGAGAAGAGAGTTGAAACAGCCATGATGAAATGGCGGAGCAGACTTGATGGGCCAAATGGCCTAATTCTGCTCCTATATCTTGTGGTCTATGGTCTTATGACACTTGGGTAGAGGGAAAGTATAGTAGGGATGTCAGGTGTTTTTTTTAACACTGATAGGTGTAGGGAACGTGCTGCAAGGGGTGGTGGTAGTGGCAGATACATTACGGACATTTAAGATTCAGGCATATGGGTAAAAGAAAAATGGATGGTTATGTGGGAGAGAAAGTTTAGACTGATCTTTGAGTAGGTTAAAGGGTTGGCACAACATTGAGTGTCAAAGGGCCTGTACTGTTCTGTTTTAAACAAACTCTGGAGACAATGCAAAACTAAGAGTAATGTTGAATGTATTTACTTGGAAAGGGTTTAATCTGAAAACCAAGACATTGCGTTAATTGGCTGTTTAAAAATTCAGAGATGAACAAATTTATTTTAAATTCCCAGAATTTTCATTAGAAGAGGGTATTCCTGGCAAAATCAATGCTTCCTGTCTCCTTTATTTCATCAGTTTATAAATGCAATGTCTAAAACAAAATCAAATTAGCATGTGATAATTATTTACCTATGATTTCTCTTGAGGCGATGTGTGTAAACTGTATTTCTAGTTGGATGTTTGATTTTTAAAATGTATTTTTGTATGTTGTCTCTGTTTCATATATAGGAAGATGGAATTCTAAATGTCTGTGTTGAAGATCAATCAATTTGTCATTACAGATTTCTTTACGTACTATTGAAGTCAGCTCATGCAATATTCCTGTACTAAACTTGACGAAGTATGATGAGCATGGCAGGAGAATGCCATTGAATGCTTATATCCTTGACTTCTACAGACATGGTTCTTTAAAAGCTTTGTTAACTGACAACATGTAAGTTTGAGCTGCAGTAAAGCTAACATGTTAGTGTTGGGGAGAGGGGGTATGCATGTTAAATAGTTTGATTTAATAATCTTAATTTTTCTTTTCAGGTTGCATTTGGGTGATGCCTATAGTGCCCTCAATGATTTTCAACTAACTCTTGGCTCAATCAGGTATGAGGGAATATTGTTTTTGACTTATTATATAATTGCATATTGTGGGATGGGATTACATCCAGTCTGCCATAGTGATATGTGCATCACATTATTGCAAGTCAAACACCATTCATTTAAAAACAAATGTCCATAAATGATTTGGAAAGGCCTTGCTGGCTGTTAACCTTTGAGAAATGATGTGAAAACAAGCCAGTTAATACAAATGATATTTGGGTATTTGTGCTCCTGTTTAATGGTGCTCCCATCTTTTTGACAATTGAAAATTTCTACTATTATCACAAATACAATTTGTTGACCTGATTTGCCTGTTCTCCTTTCCTATTGAGTGACACTTCAACTACTTTGGAGCTTGTATGACTAGAATTTATTGTTATAACAAAGAAAGTGGAATAGCTTACTTCAGCTAATTTGTTTGTTAAATGTACTTTCTTCATCGGTTCTTACCTTGATTTAATGATGAATGATCTAGATTTTAGAGATGTATTGCCGTGTACACTCAGGCCCTAAGTTGACTGTATCCATCTGGCTCCTCCCTCATTTCAATTGAGTATTCTTGCTTTATGTGAAAAAACAGGATTTTGCTTTAAATGTAAAACCAGCTTTAAATAATCGAGCATTCCTTTTGGGTCTATAGTCCACAATTTTCAACACTTTCTCACTTTGTTCAATATTCTTAATGAGTATCATGCTGGATTGAAGTTATGCTGTTTTTAAAATCTTCTCTTTATTTTCCAGCACGTCTTTCAAGGAACTATGTGACAATAAAGATGATGTTGTCGTTTTGGCGTTTGAGCAACTAAGAGATACTTTTAACCAAAAATTTGAAAAGATAAAGAGTTAATGCAATTGAAAATAGTTTCATTCACGTGCATTCTTGCTGCTGAATGTAGGAGAATGAATACATGACAAAACTAAATTGTGTCGCGCATGTGAAAATTAAAAAACTTGCAGCCCAGTGATGTCAACAAAAAAATAAAATTGAAAAGTAGATAATTTATTGTGTTGAAATTTAATTGCACTATGTACAGACTGTTACTTAAAGATGGTCAACATTGTACAAAAAAAAATTTCTAATGCAAAACTTCACTACTGGCCTCTGCATTGGAATTAACTGCAACATTTACATTCTCAGAATTTTTAGTTTGATTAAAGCTTGCTGCTTGATTAGAGGTACCAATCATGTTCATTATATTCAACTGAACAAACTTTAAAAAGTCAAGTAAAAAATTTATAATTAAGTACTGCAGAGTGGTACACGCATCGATATGGTGCCTCAATACGAGGTTTCGTTTTCACCAGTGGCATCGTCTATACAGTATATATGCGCATAGCAATGAGCTGGAACAAAGCATGCAGATAGACAAGTCATTTTTGACAGAGTTTCCATTGACCAGAGTGTGTGTACTTCCTCTTTTATATTTCAAAGGACCCAAAGCTATATGGCTTAACAACTCACCACATATTCAGTAACTGGCACAAAAGCACCGAGAGATCTGTTAGGTCTTCTCACACAGTTTTAATGAACTAATGTAAGCAATCTTGACAGCTGTTTCCATTTTGGAGAAAGTGATGTCAATAGCCATAACATGAGAATATTTTGCATTTTGTTATGTTGAAGTTTATATGTTATAAAGTTGAATTTGATTTCAATAGTAAGGAGTGGGTAAATAATAAAGATCTTCAGCCTTTGATTTAAAAAAAAAATGAAGCATCTTTTTTTAAACAATATTTTGCTCAAATAAAGAAGTTTTAAAGTTTCTTAATTGTGGCCCCCTGTTTGTCTTTAGCTTATTTTAGATGATTCCTTGTTAAAATGTGGTTCAGCAATATTACTGTGCAGTATTATAGTAAATCAGTAGATTACATAAGTTGGTATCCCATTTCTTTCATCACTGTTCCCAGAAGCAGCTTTTAAAGCAGTTTCTACATTGCTCATGCAAGGTCAGCAAATAAACTTACAGGGAAGTTCCATTCAGTTGAATCAAGTACAAGAACTGAGTGTAGTTGCGGCCCAAAAAAGCCCCTGAAGATTGTGGCACTGTAAATTGCACAAGGTTGTTTATTTAAAATGAAGTTGGTTTTCTGAGTGGACCAGTTTAAGCATTACATCTTGAGGCAGTTTGGAATATTGTGTAAAGATTTACCTCACTTGCACATTTTATGACTATGTATGGAAGTTTACAGCAATTTGTTTTGAGCTCAAACAGAAAAAGAACATTTTACAAATCTTGAAATATTACCCAGGGTATCATATTGAATTCTGCACTTTGGAAAAATGAGGGCATACATACAAAATAGCGTTTTCTGTTGAGCATAATCTAATGTTTAAGGCTGTAGAAACATGCTACATGCAGGATGTGTGCAGTGGAGCATTACTACAGCAGTCATCAACAAATCCAGTGGGAAATTCAATAAATTTCATTACCTGAAAAGTGCCCAGAATGTAAAGCTGACTGTCACAGTGATTGAAGCAAATAGTGAATCAAATTTGAGAGAAAAGGGAGCGGCTAAGCATATGCTGTAAGGTGTGTTAAGATTTGAATGGAGTATGTCGACTCATTGGGAAAATTGCCTATTAGTATAGTAGTAAATTATATAGGCAAGTTTATTTCTTCCTTTTTGTTTTTAAAGGAGTAACTCTAGTCATTGTGTAGCACACAGATCCACGAGTACACCATTTCATTACCCCATCTACATTCAATATGTCTACCTAGACTAGGTCAGGTCTGTAGTCTTGCCTTGGTGATTCATGTGCTTGTGTAGATGCTTGAATGTTGAGAAGCATTACCTCCTACCTCCTCAAACAGCACATCCAGATTTCAACATTCACCCACCCCCCCAATCCTCTGAACCAACATTGCTGAATGCATACCTATGCTCTTCAGTGTGAAAGATGACAACTTGAAATAAAGTCATCGCAAATGTTCATTTTAAAAAATTCCTTTTATTGTAGTCACGCATTCAAATCAAATGTGATATGAAATACAATTACAGCAACTACATTCCAAATTTATGTGGCTACCTTTGGATAATCACAGTTAATATGTGCAACACCTTTTGTTACATTACAGGGGTATAAAATACTCAAACAGCATCTCAAATACAAATAATTTGATATACTATATTATATTGTAGATTATAGTAGCATTGTTGTTGTAGGTAGGACATTAAAATTCCATGTAATTGTGAATTTCTTTGCCTAAAGCTGATTCTCACGTGGAATGTTTCATAGCCTTATCGACCAGGAAAGAACTAAAGAATTCAATAGTTATCACACCTCCAGGGTGTCTAAAACATTGCTTTTTGCAATAAGCTCTGGGAAGGGCAGCTAGAATTGGGATGTGATCTGAACTTAATACTAGTTTCTCACTTTGGCTTACCTGTTAAATTAATTCTTATCTGCCCACCAAATTGACATCTCTTGGTTTTTCACTTAAATCAAGTATCTGCCTTTAGTACAGATTCTAGAATTGTCTTGAAACTTTTTTATATAACATTAAACTCTGATCATGCCTTTGGTTGTTGATCAGATTCCTGGGTATCTAAAGAGTTATTGAATTGTGGCTGTGAAGGCCAAGTCAATGGGTATATTTGAAGTGGAGGCTGACAGGTACTTAATAAGGGCATCAAAGATTGAGGTTGAGTTAGAAAATGAATCAGCCATGATCAAATGATAGTGCAGACTTGATGAGCCAAATGGACTAATGCTGCTCCTAATATTTGTCTTCTGGTTTTATAGGCTAATGGTAAATTTGTAACATCATTTTATTTTGCATATTCCAGACCATCTTAAATATTGTGTACCCAGACTTTTGTGATTTGAGTGAAGCTGGTAGTGATTTGAATCTTGACCTCTAACAGCAACATTCAGGCACAATGGTAGTGTAGCAATTAGTGCGATGCTATTACAGTTCAGAGTTTAACCCAGTGAACTATGTTTGTATGTCCTGCCCATGGAATGTGTGGGTTTTATCACACGGGACCTATGACAAAAAAAAACATTATATTGCTATATGGTGACATTTACCAAACTACCATGTTATTTGGTCTGGCAGCTACATATAGCAAAATATCATTTAATGTTCTTCAAAAGAAACAATTCTGAGCAACATAAAACTCATTCACAATCAAAATAAGGAATGCTATCACCTTCATAGAATGAATGATAAATATTTTGCTAGTATTCCAGAAAAAAAGGTGATGAAATTCATGATTTAAGCTGTTAGATAGGCACATAGCTCTTTTGCACCTGTTAATAAATAACAATTTTTTTTGGTGGATTCTAAGTATCATGTTAAAAATGTGGAATCATTAAGTGATAAACTATGGGGTTTCTGTCTCCAAGCTCCTCTATTCTAAGTGATTTCTGTATTACTGAATCAGTGTCAAATCACAGAAACGGGTCTTTCAGCCCACAATAGAGTATTCATCAATACTAATTCCAGTTTGCAGCTTTTTTTTAAAAAAACCTTACGGGTACAAGAATTCTTCTAGATACCCTTCAGCAAGTATTAGCTGTTCTCAAATCTTCTAAGCATTCTGCTTCACACACAAGGAGAGGGCAGATTAGAAAATAAACCATATAAAATTATAATTAAATCACTAAGTTGAAAGTATAGCGCTGGTAACAATCCAGAATGGATTAGCTGCATAGCTGGAATGAACTGCAATATATCCTTAAAATCCCACTCTAGGAAATAAAAGCTCTTAATATTAATTTGGAACATTAACCTACTCACACTCCTAACCCCAATGATATATACATAAACACAAGAATGAAACTCATTTCATACAGAAATGCAAGGGGAAATAACCAACAATCTTAGATTCTTATCAAACCATATTTTAATTACATGTATCTTTCCATGAATTTATCAGGGCCTGTTTAACTCCACAATATGCATCTTACAGTCCAAAAGATTATTTTCTATGAAAGGAGGGCAAAACATAATTGATTAGTTTATTTTCTATTCAGTTGGGATCGAGTGCCACCTCAATAGTGTTTTGAAAATGGGGAATGGAACGCTGAAGATCAGGGGAACCCTCAACAGTGCTATAAATGCATTTCCATCTTCCTTGAAGCTCTCTTCCATCTCACACCCCATTATAAATTTTCCAGGAATTTAATTAGATGTTTTTAGCAAGTCAATTCAAAGCTTTTCAATCTCAATCCAAAAGCTAATTAGGAGCAAACATCTTGTCCTGCAGTTAAATGCAAATGTGAGGGTTCTGTGCAGACTCAATTTTGCTCAGTGTAACCAACCCACACAATTGCATCCTTTCCCACATACTCATAATACATTAAACTTCCTTGCTCTTTCTATTATCGTTTGGAAATACTTTAGATGCACTGATAGGTCTTGCACATCTTTATGTAAAACTATTTAAAAAGATTAAAAATATATGCATTTGCCCAATGCACATCTGCAAGTAATTTCAATTGCAGAATACCAACAATGGATCACACCAATATACACTGCTAAAAACAGCAAAAGTGTTTCCTTATACATCATAACAAATATGAAACTCACATTGAATAGTGTAGTGAACTTCATAAATCTGCAGATGCTGGAAATCCAAGCATCTCACATATTTTGTACTTGGAGCTTTCAGGCAACTCTTCAGGTTATATTTTAATATATTGATGTAAACAAATATGCTTGAATGTTAGGTCCAATTGGTTATTCAAAAGTAATAGCAATAACTATATTCATGACTGGACAGCAGATTTTTGGGCACCGAGGGAAATAAGGTAAATATGAAATTGGAGTTAATACTAAAAGTTAATTCAGTCTTGATTTTAATGAATAGACTGCACATCATCCCACTTATGCTTTTACGAAATACCATACAAAATCAAGTTATCTTCAGTAATTGCCAAGTAAAACAAATCTCACTGTTGTTCAGGCAGAATCTGTGGAGACAGAAACAGAATTAAAATTTTCAGTCAACCAGTTAATGAATGCTTAAGAGGCTAGTAAGAAGATAGGAGTGAAGCCATAAGATTGGGATTAAACTAAATAGCCCCTGAAAAAGGGATCAAATGCTTGAATGAGTTATTCCCCTTTGGACCTAGTGCAGGCAGCTCAAGGGACTCAATTAAGTCAAGTTACGTTTACTCCTCATCTTACCCACATCCTCTTTACCTAAAATTTCTTCTCATTTACAAGTTGTGCAGTGCAAACACATTTTTTAACCATTAAATGCTATTACAGTATTAGTGACAATGAAATGATTGGATTACGATAAATGAGTTCACCAATGCTTTTAGGGGGAGAAATCAAGTCATTTTAACTGGTCTAGACTTCATGGAACTTAAAACTCACCAATGTTGCCAATTCTTAACTGCCTCCTCCATTCAAGATCAATTAGAAGTGCGCAACGAATTCTGGCACTTCTGGTGACCTCCACCTCCATCAAATGAAGAAACAAACAAAAAAATCTAGCCAAGCAGTGTTACAAGAGGAAGAAAATGAAGAGCTGCAATCCAACTGAAATTAAAATTCATTAATTTAAGGCTGTGCAATTTAGAGCTAGGCTTAGATGATGAAATATATACTTGGGAGATCTTTGTCCCCTGGGTGCCCTCCCAAGACTCTGGTCAACATGCTCCTAGAAGACAGTGGCACGGCTAATGTAGATGAACTGAACATACTGATGAGGGAGAGGGAGAAGTGGAGAGTCCGTCATCATGCTCGATGCTGGCCCTCTCGGCCTGAGTCGACGTAGTAGTAGATCATTGTGTTTGAGTGTGATATCACAGATGCTAGTTCCCTAAGAGGGAAAGGACATGCTACAGAAGTCACAAAAGGGTCTGCACACTAAAACTGTTTGATACATTACTAGGTCTGCCAGAAATGCCACATGTAATGGAATAGTCCAGTAACAACCCTGCTCAAGACTTGTACAGATCTGGAAGCCTGAAATCATGGGCAACTCCACGCTGTGGGGCCATCACAATGCAGCTTCCAATGGAGGGTAAGCACAAGCAACCCAACATTTGAGTGCTCTGATGGAAGATCATTGCTGTTGCCTGCAGCATACAAAGGGGCATGCAAGATGCTTACAATCCAGCAACCATTCTTCAGCAGGTGAAAACAACTGTAGAGATGCTGGCTGTGATGCTGCTGGCCCTTTCTCAAGATCACTCCATTTGCTATTGCAGCACTGCCACTCCACTAATGTTCTTGCTGTTGCCTGTCAGCTACCATTCATGCCAAAAAGGCATTGTCAAATATCTGACCTTGGAACAGACCTGCTCAATTGCATTCACACAGGAGAAGCAACAGCTTTCCACCAGCTGAGCTGCTGCCACTGAAGAAACACTGTAATGACAGTCATCAAGAAATATATGTTAATGCATGGATGGTGTTTGGGATGCTTTGCTAAAACAAACATTAATTTGTAACTTATTTTGGAATTGTTGCCATTGAAAATACTGTAATGATCAATAAAACACTGAAAATGTAAAATGCTGCTGCATGGTAAATTGGCAAATTCTGAATAGGGCATTTGGATGAGGTGGTGTTTCACATTATTCTTCTTACTTCTCTTCCTCTCCTCCTCAGTTGTTCCCAGTATATGTTAATGACCTTAAGACGTAGGAGGGTTGTTGCAAAGGATGGACTCTTAGGCATACGAATTTCTGCAGAATACAACAGACCACCACAAATCTCAAGGGCTGCTCTGTCAAATTTTTGCAGGACTCCTAAACAGCAACACAGGTAGTGAAATACTTGTTTGAATGTATCAGCCTCTTGAATCTTGTTACATGGTGCTTACTTTAGGAACACTGAGTTAATGGTAGAGACATCTGATCCACAAGCCTACCACCAAGACGACACTGTAGATTCCTGTGGCTGATTCAAAGGTAGCAACACGGGATTTCCTCCTCAAAGTATCCACTGAGATCCTGGAACAAGTTCTTTCCTCTGTGGGATTAGTGAGGTTGGAAGAAGCAGAAAGCTCTTTAAAGGAAAGTATAAGCTTCTTGCCAATGACTATACCCTCTCCAACAACCATACATCTCCCCTGAGGTCTTGAGGGATGTTCCTAGAATCTGATTCCACCATTTCAAAAGACTTGCATTTATATCAAGGCTTTCACTCTCAGATCATCTATTCTTTTTGCAACCAAATACTTAAAAGTTTAGTCACTATTGAAAAGCAAGTTGATTTACCTAGCAAACTTCCCTTGAAATAACCTGTATTAGATGATTGCTCATCTTTGCCTCATTGTGTTGATGAAGAGGAAGTACATGTTGTGAGATATGCATTTATTTAAAGGAGCAAAAAGATAGCCCTAAAAATTATTGCCAAAAGGAGCTTTAGTTAATGAAGCTTTGAACTTACCACAGGATGGCATTAAAAATATTATTTCTGATTAGGATAAAGCTGTCCACCAAGTTTCTGTACTGCAGCCTCAAAATTCTCATCTGTTGAAAAGATTAAAATGCTGATGATGTCAAAATATGCTCATGTGTATTTATTCCTTGTAGTAAGGGATAGTATTAGATACATTAATAAATTTTCTTGCAGATATTTAAAGTTTATAACAATGTAAAAGGTTGCTTGATGTTAGTGCGTTTCTAGGAGTTAGAACATATATCAAATAATTTCAGCAACTGACTATAGCCACTGTCTTCAGATCCGAATATGAACTGTAGCTTACATCTAAAATGCAGCTCTGAACAATGGGCTCCTAAGAACTATGAATTACAGTTAACTGGAAGAACAGTTAATGTTGATTTAAATTTGTTATTTGAGTGTCTGTAGTGGGGGTGCGAAGAGAGGGGTGTGAATGTTGTGTGTAGCTTGAGAGAGGTGTGAAGTTTGTGTGTAAATATGAAATTGTCCAGAAATTGAAATTGTCAAGCAGGCCCCTTGCTCCAAAGGGGATCTTAATTATGATGCTTCCTGTGTCTCATTTTGTCAAATTTAAAGAGACTGCTTCATACCTACCAGTACTTTTCTCCAGTGACTTTGTTCATGTGACAGCATTTGGGGACTTGTCCAGGATGCCTTTGTGACTCATTGCGTGGCCAGTGATTTCAGCAGTCCAAGTAGGTGACTATTTTTTTTTAAATTAGCACTCACACGTTGACCTGTTTGGGCCAGTGGCTACGGGACCGCAAAGGCATCATGAACGCAGCAGAGAACTGAACTGGTAGATATAAAAGGGAGGGGGATGTCTGTGTGTGTATATGGGTTTATGTAAGAGACTAAACTTTGTATGTTAGTTTGGTGAGAAGGGTGGTTGTTGAAGGTTTGGGATGCTAGTGGGGGTGTGTATACCCGTTCTGGGAACTACATTTTAGCATACGTGTTTATGAGTGTGTAACAGCTAGATGCAAAGGAATACAGCAGACATGAGTTCAGACGCACACAAGTGGCAACATACTCTGCGGTTTTAAGAGTGTACTGTTTAACGTGTACCCATCATTTATATTTTACATAGAGTGGGTATTAATGCGGAGGTATTTCAGGGAGAGGTTTTAGTCAGATATATCTGTCAGGATGGCACCTATTGAGGTCAGACAATGTCAGAATGGAAACTTGACGCAAGCCAGCCCTCAATCTTGATTATGACCATTCATAAGCCCTTCACCCCTGGATAGAAGCAGAGTATTTTGTCAGAGCTGCCCTCACTTAAGAGTCACGTATATAGAAACATAGAAAATAGGTGCAGGAGTAGGCCATTCGGCCCTTCGAGCCTGCACCGCCATTTATTATGATCATGGCTGATCATCCAACTCAGAACCCCGCCCCAGCCTTCCCTCCATACCCCCTGACCCCCGTAGCCACAAGGGCCATATCTAACTCCCTCTTAAATATAGCCAATGAACCGGCCTCAACAGTTTCCTGTGGCAGAGAATTCCACAGATTCACCACTCTCTGTGTGAAGAAGTTTTTCCTAATCTCAGTCCTAAAAGGCTTCCCCTCTATCCTCAAACTGTGACCCCTCGTTCTGGACTTCCCCAACATCGGGAACAATCTTCCTGCATCTAGCCTGTCCAATCCCTTTAGGATCTTATACGTTTCAATCAGATCCCCCCTCAATCTTCTAAATTCCAACGAGTACAAGCCCAGTTCATCCAGTCTTTCTTCATATGAAAGACCTGCCATCCCAGGAATCAATCTGGTGAACCTTCTTTGTACTCCCTCTATGGCAAAGATGTCTTTCCTCAGATTAGGGGACCAAAACTGCACACAATACTCCAGGTGTGGTCTCACCAAGGCCTTGTACAACTGCAGTAGTACCTCCCTGCTCCTGTACTCGAATCCTCTCGCTATAAATGCCAGCATACCATTCGCCTTTTTCACCGCCTGCTGTACCTGCATGCCCACTTTCAATGACTGGTGTATAATGACACCCAGGTCTCGTTGCACCTCCTTTTCCTAATCGGCCACCATTCAGATAATAATCTGTTTTCCTATTTTTGCCACCAAAGTGGATAACTTCACATTTATCCACATTAAATTGCATCTGCCATGAATTTGCCCACTCACCCAACCTATCCAAGTCACCCTGCATCCTCTTAGCATCCTCCTCACTGCTAACACTGCCACCCAGCTTCGTGTCATCCGCAAACTTGGAGATGCTGCATTTAATTCCCTCATCCAAGTCATTAATATATATTGTAAACAACTGGGGTCCCAGCACTGAGCCTTGCGGTACCCCACTAGTCACCGCCTGCCATTCTGAAAAGGTCCCGTTTATTCCCACTCTTTGCATCCTGTCTGCTAACCAATTCTCCACCCACACCAATACCTTACCCCCAATGCCGTGTGCTTTAAGTTTGCACACTAATCTCCTGTGTGGGACCTTGTCAAAAGCCTTTTGAAAATCCAAATATACCACATCCACTGGTTCTCCCCTATCCACTCTACTAGTTACATCCTCAAAAAATTCTATGATATTCGTCAGACATGATTTTCCTTTCACAAATCCATGCTGACTTTGTCTGATCATTTCACTGCTTTCCAAATGTGCTGTTATCACATCCTTGATAACTGACTCCAGCAGTTTCCCCACCACCGACGTTAGGCTAACCGGTCTATAATTCCCCGGTTTCTCTCTCCCTCCTTTTTTAAAAAGTGGGGTTACATTAGCCACCCTCCAATCCTCAGGAACTAGTCCAGAATCTAACGAGTTTTGAAAAATTATCACTAATGCATCCACTATTTCTTGGGCTATTTCCTCAAGCACTCTAGGATGCAGACCATCTGGCCCTGGGGATTTATCTGCCTTCAATCCCTTCAATTTACCTAACACCACTTCCCTACTAACATGTATTTCGCTCAGTTCCTCCATCTCACTGGACCCTCTGTCCCTTACTATTTCTGGAAGATTATTTATGTCCTCCTTAGTGAAGACAGAACCAAAGTAATTCTTCGATTGGTCTGCCATGTCCTTGCTCCCCATAATCAATTCACCTGTTTCTGTCTGCAGGGGACCTACATTTGTCTTTATCAGTCTTTTCCTTTTTACATATCTATAAAAGCTTTTACAGTCCGTTTTTATGTTCCCTGCCAGTTTTCTCTCATAATCTTTTTTCCCCTTCCTAATTAAGCCCTTTGTCCTCCTCTGCTGAACTCTGAATTTCTCCCAGTCCTCAGGTGAGCCACTTTCTCTGGCTAATTTGTATGCTTCTTCTTTGGAATTGATACTATCCCTAATTTCTCTTTGTCAGCCACGGGTGCACTGCCTTCCTTGATTTATTCTTTTGCCAAACTGGGATGAACAATTGTTGTAGTTCATCCATGCAACCTTTAAATGCTTGCCATTGCATATCCACCGTCAATCCTTTAAGTGTCATTTGCCAGTCTATCTTAGCTAATTCACGTCTCATACCTTCAAAGTTACCCCTCTTTAAGTTCAGAACCTTTGTTTCTGAATTAACTATGTCACTCTCCATCTTAATGAAGAATTCCACCATGTTATGGTCACTCTTACCCAAGGGGCTTCTCACGACAAGATTGCTAATTAACCCTTCCTCATTGCTCAAAACCCAGTCCAGAATAGCCTGAATTCAGAACTTTGGCACAAGCTGAAGGAAATGATTGAAATTCACCAGATGCACCGTAAAGATATCCATGTGTCGGTAAAAGTGAATTCCCTGAGGAATATGTACTACAGTATGGCCTAGGGGGTGCAGGATGGTATGTGGGCAAATACCGGGAATACCAGCAATGAAGAGAGATATTAATTCTTTAAAGGGGGAAGTGAGGCAGCAACTGGGGGTGGGGGTAGGACAAAAACAGGTGAGAGTAACTGGGGAATGATAATGTCAATAATCCAGACAGTTGAAGAGCTGGCCAAGGATTATTCAGAATATAAATATTGAGTGTATGAGTCCTCAAGGTTGGACAATCCACGGAGGAATGACCCAGTCTTCCTAAAAGTGCCGAAGGCAGGCCTGAGCTCAGCCTACGAGGAAGTTTTAGACTTGGTGATAGTGGCGGAATCTACCAATCCTGCAAAAGTATCATGGGCCAGTGAGATAGAGCAGAGGAGGAAGAGACGTTGTAAAGCACCTGCAGCGAATGTAGCTGCCGTGACGTGACAGAGAATCTGCTTTGTGTGCCAGCAGCCTGGGCATGTAGCAAGGAACTGATGGAATAGACATGGGAGGGCAAAGGCGATGATCTGTTACAACTTTGGCTTCTCAGGCTCTGGTTGGAGGCAGTGCTGAGAAATGAGGAAGGTACAGAAATCACTCATCAAAACAGGCAGGATCCACAGCAGTGCCCTCACTTTCCGATTTGGCTGCTGACCAGACTGTAGAGCTGGTGAGATCAGACAAATGGCTGATGGCAGCCTCTGTTGTCAGTGGTGGTCATCCACAGATATATACAATGGGTTTATTAGGGGGCCAGTAATGTGAAATGTTAGTGGACCCGGGATTGTCAGTATTGATAACTGAACTAACCTTGTCCATGACTGGAGAGGTGATTTACATTACCAGTGCAGGAGGTGAAACAATGAGGGCAGAGAGGAGTCAGCCCTAATCGAAGAAGTGCAGCTTCCTGCAGATTTCTGAGTGTGCCCAAACACTGAAGGTACTATCCTGGGAACAGACACATTGAGCAAGGCAGGTGCAATCATACACTTACAAAAAGGAGAAATAACATGCGATAGTGAACATGTGTGACCTGCAAAGCAGCAAACATGACCCAGAGAGACAGCGGCCCCAAGCCTGGAGGAGAGACCGGGTGATGTGTGGGAACCATGTCAGGAGGTCCCCAGGGGAGGGGCCAAGCGCAGTCAGGAGCCGTTAGAAGTAGTCCAGCTACCTGAGGTGATTACAGTAAAGGCTCACCAGAAAAGAGATAGTAAGGAGGACAAAGGGAATGAGTGGGCAGACGTCAATGTGAGGAGGGCAGCAGAAGAACAAGAAGCAACAGAAATTACAAGTGTACAAAAAGTAACAACAATTGCCAATTTAGTAAGATTATATGGAGATGTGAAAGACTACTGTAATCAGGGTAAAGTGCTGAAGGACCATGCAAAGCAGCAGCTGCACACTGCTGATCAGAGAGAGCTGGAGGGAAAGGAGATAGTCCTGCTACAGCCAGGTGACCAAGTCATGGTGAGGGTGCTGCCTGAGAAAGAAAGGCTTGCTCCCAGATGGATAGGACCACAAATGGTACTTTTAACAAGTGACACTTGTGTCTGTGTGCAGACTTGACAAGGCAGCCAGTGGAATCACTGGACACACGTTAAACTGTACAACTCACCTTCTCATTGCCCCCACAGGGCAGGAAATCAAGTGTACCCACTAACTGTGTAATTACAGAGAACCTAGGAGATGAACACCAGATCTGACCAGAGTTGATGGAAGCACACCCACAGCAAATGCAAGGGCAGAGAATATCGAGAGGGTGCAACAGAAAGCCGAGAAAAGCATGGTAAAGTGCAATAGAAATGGTACTCTGTAATGAAGGTTGGCTGCTGAAGGTACATGATTAGTTGTACAATATAGAATAGAAAAGATAATGGGTAAATAAATGGGGGATGATTTAAGTTACGGCAGACATCAGATTCCATAACTTCGATGGCATGGTAGACTGAAGGATTGCACATGGCATCCGAAGGCAGTCACCCTAACCTGAATGGGGAGTGAATACAAATGAACTGGACCCTTTCATCGGTCAGGCCAGTGATCGATCGACTGGACAGTTCAGAAGGGGGTGCCACCAGGGAGAGGTTGTTGAAGTCCTTCAAATACAGACCACCACAACCCCTTCTTGTACATCAATGAGAGGGCTTGAGAGCCTGAAACATTTACCTTGCTGGTGCCCCTGGAAAGAAAGAGTTTTAGCTATCAGAGAATGAAGGGTTGAAGATGAAGAATGTGATTAAACTGCAGTTGGCCTACAGGGAAGGAGCCAACAGGCATACCAACAAAGCTGCATTTTTAAAGACTGTTGTTCAAATGTCTGGAACAAACTCTCTGCTTAGCGTTTTGTAGGTTAGGTATGATAGGGTTAATGTAGATGCCTATAAAGTAACTGGGAGGATTCAGAGGCAGGGCAGTTATGCTGCCCTAGTTGAATACAACGTTTGTAGATCCTCCAGGAGGGCCAAAGAGGAGGGACTGTTAAGAGCATTTTTTGGGGTTAGCACACAGAGCAAACAACTTCAGCAACCAGTCTTCAGATCCAAATATAAACTGGATTAAATCTAAAATGCAGCTCCGAACAATGTGTCTCTAAAAACCAGGAACCACAGTTAATTGCAAGACCAGGTAATGCTGATTTAAATCGTTATTTGGGTGTTTGTAGTGTGGGTGCAAAGAGGGAGATGTGAAGGTGGTGTGTAGCTCAAAGGAAGCATTGTAAATAGGGAATTGTCCTGAATGTCAGCTGATCTTCAGCATATAACATGTCATATAGTGTTGGGTCAAGCAAACCTCTTGCTCTGAAAGGGGGTCTCAGTGTTGCCTACTGTGTCCCATTTTGTTAAATAAAGAGAATGCTGCATATCAACCAGTACTTTTCCTTGGTGACTTTGTTCGCGCCACAACACTTAACATTGTTATCCTATTGCGAATAATGGAAGAGTCGGTCCTGTCAGGAACTAAACACCGAACTACATGTGGAGGTAGAGGACTTGGGGAAGATTCTGAATACTGCCTTCACAAGAGGGGAAACAACGCAATCATAGTTTAAGAGGAAATGTGCAAAATTGTCGAGATTTGCTAAGACATTAAAAGCAAGGAAGGAACCAGAAGCTCTGATTACTTTTAACTCTCCCTGATTAAAGAACCAAAAGATTAGAGGACTGCTAACTTCACACTGTTGTTAAAAAGAAATGCTTAAGACAAGTAGTTACAAGTCAGTTTAGCTACAGCAGTAGCATAATCCATTCTGAGGGGCAGCAGAATTATTTTCTTGCAAAAATGCAAATTAAGCATGAATTTCAGGGAAGGTTGCATCTAATTAATTTGACTTTTTTTAAAAAAGGAGTTTCACTGAGTGTTTCATACAGTCTATTAGTACTCCCAAACTTTTTTGGGTTACCACCCCACCCCTACTCCCAGACTATACCATTACATAAAAACTAAAGAATTTTGATTTATGACGCAGTGGAAGAAAATAGTGACTGCAAATTCAAAGCAGTGACAAAATTATTCAAATCTATTTAAAGCTACAAGTAAAATTATCTAATTAAAGTGAAACCAATTTTCATCAACAATTTTAGAGTGTACTTTAGAAGTCCAATTATTCACTACTTCATTAGTTTTTCACCTTTCAATGAGATGGATGCGTTTGGTGCAAAGATATCAGCTTTTCAACATCAGGCTCAATGTTCCTCAGGATCACTAGATCCCCATGTTCAGTAACTCGCAGTCTGTTTCGATGCTTCAAAAAAGGTACACAAATCACCCAGACCAGATGAACTACACTCTAGGGTTCTGAAAGAAGTAGTCGTAGAAACTGTGGAAGCATCAGGAATGACCTTTCAAGAATCACTGGACTCTGGCATGGTGCTAGGGGACTGGAAAGTTGCAAATGTCACTACTCTAAGAAAAGAGGAAAGTAGCAGAAAGGAAATTATAAATCAGTTCACCTGACCTCAGTGGTTAGGAAGCTGTTGAAGTCAATTGTTAAGGATCAGGTTATGAAGTATTAGGTGACACAGGACAAGATAGGACAAAGTCAGCATGGGTTCCTTAAGGGAAAATCTTGCCTGACGAATCTCTTGGAACTCTTTGAGGATATTACAAATAGGATAGAGAAAGGAGATGCAGTGGATGTTGTATATTTGGACTTTCAGAAGGCCTTTGACAAGGTGCCACAGGAGGCTGCTTACCAAGTTAAAAATGCATGGTATTACAGGAAAGTTACTGGCATGGTTAGAGCATTGGCTGATTGGTAGGAGGCAGCAAGTGGGAATAAAATGATCCTTTTCTGGTTGGCTGCCAGTGAATAGTGGTGTTCTGCAGGGGTTGGTGTGGGGACCCCTTCTTTTTATGCTGTATATCAAAGATTTAGATGATGGAATAGATGGCTTTGTTGCCAAGTTTGCAGATGATATGAAAATTGGTGGAGGGGCAGGTAGCATTGAGGAAACAGGTAGGCTGCAGAAGGACTTAAGACAGATTATGAAAATGGGTAAGAAAGTGGCAAATGAAATGCAATATTGGCAGATGCATGGTTATGCACCTTGGTAGAAGAAATAAATGTGCAGACTATTTTCTAAATGGAAGAAAATCCAAAGATCTGAGATGCAAAAGGGACTTGAGTCTTTGTGCAGAACAACCTGGAGGTTAACTTGCAGGTTGAGTCAGTGGTGAGGAAGGCAAATACAATCTTAACATTCATTTCAAAAGGTCTAGAATATAAAAACAAGGATGTGATGCTGAGGCTTTTTGAGGCACTGGTGAGGCTTTACCTTGAGTATTGTGAAGAGTTTTGGGCTCATCTAGCATTGGAGAGGGTTGAGAGGTGGTTCACAAGGATGATTCCGGGAATGAAAGAGTTATCATTCGAGGAACATTTGGTAGCTCTGGATCTGTACTGACTGCAATTTAGAAGGATAAGGGGGGGATCTTATTGAAACCTTTTGAATGTTGAAAGGCCGAGACAGAGGCCTAGATGTGGAAAGGATGTTTCCCATGGTGGAGAGTCTACGACAAGAGAACATAGCCTCAAGATCAAGGGGTTTCCATTTAAAACTGAGATGCGGAGAATCTGTGGAATCTGTTACCACAGGCAGCTGTAGAGGCCAGGTCATTGGTTTGTATTTAAGGCAGAGCTTGATAGGTTCCTGATTGGATACGACATCAAAGGTTATGAGGAGAAGGCTGGGGAGTGGAACTGAGGAGGGGAAAGGCCGATCAGCCATGATTGAATAATGGAGCAGACTCGATGGACCAAATGCCATATTTCTGCTCCATGTCTTTTGTCTATGTCTAAATATGATGTTGGAAAGGGAATAAAGAACATCTTGACCTTTTTCCACAGTGCAGGATAGTATTCAGAGATTTCCTTTGGCAACCCAAAGCCTTGATATGATATTTTGAACCTCGGTTTCAGATCAGTCATTTTGTAGCAAGATCAGTTCTTCCTCCATATTTCCTGTTAACTTCTCATTACAAGTGTTCAGGAATGGATTTATTACCCAATCTGGAATTTGGATTAGAAGAATATCCTTAAAACTCTCTGACATGTCATTACATAGCTCACCTAGGTGAACACAGTATACTTGAAGATACTCATCTGGCATTTTCTTTCTCTTCCAACTCAGAGAAGCTCAGAAACTTAAATAGGGTTAACTTGGGACAGAGATGTGGAGATGACTGATTTGACTTTGATAAGTTACACATCATTTCTTTGCAAATGAAAATTGATTTCATTAAACTTTGCAAACAATTCCGACAAATAAGCAATGACGTGCCTAATATTCTTGAGTTGATTATTGAATTAAAAATGTTAGTCTTCAAAGAATTTTATCAGTTTTAGAAAGTGCATAAAAGGATCTCAGTCAGTTTCCTTTTGAGAGCCATCTGACTTCTGTGAGCAATAGTATGCATTCAAACTGATCATCATTCTCAATACAAACCTCTCGAAATAGTTGAGAATTGAGAGTCTGGCACTTGATTTTATTTAATACTATGATAACAGTATTTACTGATTTGTGTAGCCGATCACTTCGATTTTTTGCAACAAGATGTCTGTGAATTACACAGTTAATTGTTAGGTACAGCTCCCCCCCCCCCCCCCACAGACAAAGAAAGTAATAACCCCACAGTGGGTCATGTCATTGATGGTGCTCCATCTATTGCACAACCAAGAATGTCGGTGAGCAGGATCTCCTTCTCTTTTGAGTAATTGCTCAACAACCCAAAATACTAATTTCCCCTTCGTATCGGTTTCTACTCTCCTTGTAAATAACAACTCCTAAAGTATGCCTTCATCTTTTATGGAGTGAACAAAACCAGGAAGCAAAGATTTGTTGCCTGGCAAAGCTGACTCATCCAACTGCAGAACATACAGTGGCATGCAAATGTTGGGGCACCCCAGTCAAAATTTCAGTTACTGTGAATAGCAAGTGAGTAAAAGATAACCTGATTTCCAAAAGGCATAAAGGTAAAGATGACACATTTCTTTAATATTTTAAGCAAGATTACTTTTTTTATTTCCATCTTTTACAGTTTCAAAATCACAAAAAAGCAAAAGGACCTGAAGCAAAAGTTTGGGCACCCTGCACGGTCAGTACTTAGTAACACCCCCTTTGGCAAGTATCACAGCTTGTAAACACTTTCCGTAGCCAGCTAAGAGTCTTTCAATTCTTGTTTGGGGGATTTTTACCCATTCTTCCTTGCAAAAGGCTTCTAGTTCTGTGAGATTCTTGGGCCGTCTTGCATGCACTGCTCTTTTGAGGTCTATCCACATATTTTCGATGATGTTTAGGTCGGGGGACTGTGAGGGCCACGGCAAAAGCTTCAGCTTGCACCTCTTGAGGTATTTCATTGTGGATTTTGAGGTGTGTTTAGGATCATTATCCTGTTGTAGAAGCCACCCTCTTTTCATCTTCAGCTTTTTACTTAAACAGACGGTGTGATGTTGGCTTCCAGAATTTGCTGGTACTTAATTGAACTCATTCTTCCCTCTATCAGTGAAATGTTCCCCGTGCCACTGGCTGCAACACAAGCCCAAAACATGATTGATCCACCCCTGTGCTTAACAGTTGGAGAGGTGTTCTTTTCATGAAATTCTGCACCCTTTTTTCTCCAAACATACCTTCGCTCATGGCGACCAAAAAGTTCTATTTTAACTTCATCAGTCCACAGGACTTGTTTCCAAAATGCAACAGACTTGTTTAGATGTTCCTTTGCAAACTTCTGACGCTGAATTTTGTGGTGAGGACGCAGGAAAGGTTTTCTTTGATGACTCTTCCATGAAGGTCATATTTGTGTAGGAATCGCTGCACAGTAGAACAGTGCACCCCCACTCCAGAGTCTGCTAAATCTTCCTGAAGGTCTTTTGCAGTCAAACAGGGGTTTTGATTTGCCTTTCTAGCAATCCTATGAGCATTTCTCTCGGAAAGTTTTCTTGGTCTTCCAGACCTCAATTTGACCTTCACCGTTCCTGTTACCTGCCATTTCTTAATTACATTATGAACTGAAGAAACAGCTTTCTCCTGTTTTGTGGGCATCATTTATTTTAATTTTCAGAGTGCTAGGCAGCTGCTTAGAGGAGCTCATGGCTGCTGATTGTTGGGACAAGGTTTGAGGAGTCAGGATATTTATAAAGCTTTGAAATTTGCATCACCTGGCCTTTCCTAACAATGACTGAACAAGCCATAGCCTAACAAGCTAATTAAGGTCTGAGACCTTGGTAAAAGTTATCTGAGAGTTCAAATCTCTTGGGGTGCTCAAAATTTTGCATGGTGCTCCTTTCCTTTTTTCAACTCTAAAATTGTACAAAACAAAAATAATACACTAATCTTGCTTAAAATGTTGAAAAGTATGTTTCATCTTTAACTTTATGACTTTTGGAGATCTGTTCATCTTCAACCCACTTAACTATTCACAGTAACAGAAATTTTGACCGGGGTGCCCAAACTTTTACATGCCACTGTATTCTGTTGCTCTAAGTATGTTGCATGTGTCTTCCACATTCAGACACTTCATCTATTTGTCTATGAACAGAGTAGTTTCTGAGTGAAATCACTTCAATTATTTAGTCCCGTGATTTATGCAAAACCACACCCAGAACCTCCCTTACTGCTGGCAGAATTAGTTATTCTCTAATTGTATAGGGCTTTCCAAATTTAGCAATGAAAAGTTGTATGAAGCATGGAAATCATCACTGTTCGGTTGTTAAGTGCTGGCAAACAGTTTTTGAAGTGTTTTACATTTCTGAAAGTTTTCACGAAGTGACTGAAAATAAACCAAGTTCTTGTTTGCTTTTCCAGAGTGCATTTTCTTCACATGTTCCAGAAGGTCGGACAGTTTCATTGCCTCATTTGAAAATACTTTCACACAGCAGTTACACTGGCTGTTTAGTGCTGGTATAAATCCATGTTTCAGATACTCCACACTACACTGTCTATACTTTTTCATTTGGTCTGCTTCTACAATTTTCAAATGGATTAATGACCACAGTCAATCACTCATTGTTTAAATCCAACCTGAAGCATTGCAATCAAAGGGGGAAGTTACGATGTCATCATAGCTCAGACAAAGCTTGACTCTGTTTGAAGGTACATAAATATATCTTGGTTGGGCCATGGGCTAGAGAAATGCAGTCAAAGCCATTCGAAATGGCAGAATCTGAACTTTCCCCATTTTATGCCACATTCTAAAATTACAGGAACTGTGTCACTCCATGATTAGAATATGGGAATCATACTTACCACTGTACTATATTTGAGAATACTGTGCAGGCTGTGCCCAGAAATATTATTTCTTCAGTCCAAATTTTTCAAGATATACCAAATACAGAAGAGTCACATTGCTTTTCAACAACTGTAATGCACTTTCAGTAAGTCTAGGCAAGAGATGAGGTGATTCTGTGATCACTATCATCAATTAATGAGGCCCTGAGGATCAAAAGCTTATAATAATTAATTTCTTAAATTAAGTCTGTAATCCCTCAGCTGCCCCCTTGCTACCATGCGCCTCCCACCGCCCCCGTGGGGGGGCAGGGTGGAAGAAAGATATAAAGATATTGTCCACTTTGGGAACCACTTGTCTATATACATTAGATGCACCATGAGATTCTCCCACAGGATAAATCCATCAACCTGACTGCAGACAGAGCACTGAGAGACAACCCATCCACTGACATAAACAATGCAGTTTCTTTCTTGCCCACCAAAGGCTTCAGTGGAAGTGGTTCAGGGTGGCTGGCAGCATGAAAAATGAGGAAGAGTAGGGAACAGAGTGGAAGATAAAAGGAAATGTTAAAGAGGGAAGCGGTGAAGAGAGGGTGAGGTCTGAGGGCCATCGGGGGTCTTGCACCTTGAACCCTTTGCTCACTACTTTGCCCTTTGATGAGAGAACGTTGCTTAGTGATGGCACACAGGAATTTTCTCAGGACTGGATGACAATATCAGGGGTAGAGGAGAGGGGAGAGATTCAGGAATGGAAGGACAGACCAAAGCTGCAAGTATAAGAGAGAGGAAGGAGGGTGTAAGGGTTGAGAAGAAAAGCCAGTGAAGGAGTAACAGATTTAGGGCAGGAGGATCAAGACAAAGAGATAAAGGGGAACATGGGTAGATGAAAAGAGTAAAGAAGCCTCAGTGCATCAGAGCCCTTACTCAACTGTACAGGTACTGTACTAAAACATCCACGTGGCAGAGTCTAACTTGAGGCTATCTAATACCTCTAGGCACAGCATGAAGACCTCATTTAGTAATGTCCATATGCTAAATGGTGTGTATTGCTTACTAATGTTATCAGTACTTCAAAATTCAGGACTCTCACATACAGTCCCAATCTGAATGTTCAAAGTAAATTTATTATCAAAGTATGGCTACATCACCACATACATCCCTGAGATTCGTTTTCTTGTGGGCATACATAGTAAATCCAATGATCGCAACAGAAACAATGAAAGACTACACCCAACACGACAAACAACCAATGTTCAAAAGAGAACAAACTGTGCAAATATGAAAGAGGAAAAAAAAACAATAAATATTGAGAAAATGAGATGGACAGTCCTTGAAAGTAAGGCCATAGGTTGTGGGAAGAATTCAGTGATAGGTGATTGAAGTTGAGTGAAGTTATCCTCTCTGGTTCAAGAGCCTGATAGTTGAGGGATAGTAACTGTTCCCGAACGGGGCAATGTTGTGTTTGAGGCTCCTGTACCTTCTTCCTGATGGCAGTAGCGAGAAGAGAGCATGGCCTGGGTAGTGGGGGTACTTGATGATGCATGCTGCTTCCCTGCAACAGCACTCCTGTAGATGTGCACAATGGTGGGAGGGCTTTACCCATCATGGACAGGCCGCACCCACTACTTTTTGTAGGATATTCCATTAAAGGGCATTGGTGTTTCCATAGCAGGCTGTAATGCAATCAATACCACACCTGTATAGAAGTTTGTCAAAGTTTTAGATATCATGCTGAACCTTTGCAAATTCCTAAGGAAGCTGAGGTACTGTTGTGCTTTATTTGTAATTGAACTTCATGCTGGGCCCAGGAAGGTCCTCCGAAATGACAGCCCCGAGGAATTTAAGTTGCTGGCCCTCTCCACCTCTGATCCCCCTATGAGGACTGGCTCAGAGACCTCTGGTTTCCTCCTCCTGAAGTCAAAAATTAGCTCTTTGGTCTTGCTGACATTGAGTGATGTACTGTTGTAATGGAACCGCTTAGCCAGATTTTCAATCTCCCTCTTACACGCTGACGTGTCATCACCTTTGATTTGGCCAACAACAGCAAACTTAAAATATGGCATTGAAGCTGTGCTTAACTCCAAGACCATATGATAAAGGAGCAGAATTAAGCTATTTGGCCCATCAAGTCTGCTCTGTCATTTCATTATAGCTGATCCATTTTTCCTCCCAGCCTCAATCTCCTGCCTTCTCCCTGTATCCCGTCGTACCCTGACCAATCAAGAATCTATCAACCTCTACCTTAAATATACATAAAGATTTGGCCTTCACAGCTGCCATGGGCAACAAATTCCACAGATTCACCACTGTCTGGCTAGAGAAATTCCGCCTCATCTCCATTCTAAGAGAACACAGCTCTATTTTGAGGTTGTCCTCTGATCTTACACTCTCCCACCACAGGAGACATCTTCTCCACATCCACTCCATCAAGGCCTTTCATCATTCAACAGGTTTCAATTAGGTCACCCCTCATTCTTCTAAATTCCAGTGAATACAGGCCCAGAGCCATCAAACGCTCTTCACATGACAAGCTGTTTAATCCTGGAACCTCCTCTGAATCTTTTCCAGCTTCATCACCTCTCCTGTTCTGGGCCCCTTCCTAAGGAGCCCAAAACTGCACACAATATTCCAAGCCACAATTCTCCAAGCCAGACCTCACCACTGCTTTATAAAGTCTTAATATTATAACCTTGTTTTTATATTCTAGTCCTCTTGAAATGAATGCTAACACTGCATCTGCCTTCCTCACCAGACTCAACATGCAAATTAACCTTTAGGGAATCCTGCACAAGGACTCCCAAATCCCTTTGTGCCTCAGATTTTTGTATTTTTTCTCCGTTAGAAAGTAGTCAAGTCTTTCATTTCTTCTTCCAAAGTGCATGACCATACATTTCCCAACACTATTCCACCTACCACTTCTTTAACTATTCTCCTAATCTATGTCCTTCTGTAGCCTCCCTATTTCCATATGGTCTGCAAACTTTGCAACAAAGCCATCAATTCCATCATCCAAATCATTGACATATAATATAAAAAGTAGCGGAACCAACACAGACCCTTGTGGAACACCACTGGTCACTGGCAGCCAACCAGAAAAGGCTACCTTTATTCACACTCTTTGCCTCTTACCAGTCAGCTTTATCCATGTTAGAATCTTCCCTACAATACCATGGGCTCATAGTGTGTTAAGTAGCCTCATGTGTAGCACCTCGTCAAAGACCTTCTGAAAGTCCAAGTGCATATATTGACCAATTCTCCTTTGTCTATCTTGCTTATTATTTCTTCAAAGAATTCCAACAGATTAGTCAGGCAAGATTTTTCTTTGAGGAAACCATGCTGACTATGGCCTATTTTATCATGTGCCTCCAAGTATTCCTATAATTTCCTTCTTTTACCTCTCTCTCTCTTCCTGAAGAGTGGTGTGACATTTGCAATTTGCAAGTCTTCCAGAACCATTCCAGAATCTACTGATTACTGAAAGATCATTACTAATGTCTCTACAAAATCTTCAGCCACCCGTTTCTGAACCCTGAAATGTCATCTGGTCCAGGTGACTTATCTACCTCAGACCTTTCAGTTTCCTTAGAATCTTCTCTGTAGTAATGGTAACTTCACACACTTCATGACCCCAACACCTGGATCTTGCACCATCCTGCTAGTGTCTTCCACAGTGAAGAGTGATGCAAAATACTTGTTCAGTTCATATGCCATTTCCTTTTCCCCCATTACTACCTCTCCAGCATCATTTCCAGCGGTCTGATATCCACTTTTGCCTCTTTTACACTTTATGTATCCGAAGAAACTTTTGGTTTCCTTTTTAATATTATTGGCTAGCTTACTTTCATGTTCCATCTTTACCACCTTAATGACATTTTTAGTTGCCTTCTGTTGGTGTTTAAAAGCTTCCTAATCCTCTAACTTCTCACTAATTTTTGCTCTATTATAGGCCTTCTCTTTGGCTTTTACGTTTGGTTTGACTTCCCTTGTTAACCATGGTTGTGTCATCTTGCCTTGAGAATACTTCTTCCTCTTTGGGATGTATATATCCTGTGCCTTCCAAATTACTTCCAGAAATTCCAGCCATTGCTGCTGGGCTATCATCCCTGCCAGTGTACTTTTCCAGTCAATTCTGGCCAACTCTTTTCTCATGCCTCTGTAGTTCCCTTTACTCCACTGTAATACTGATACATCTGACTTTAGCTTTTTCTCAAACTTCAGGGTGAATTTGATCATATTATGATCACCCTCCCCTTAAGGTTCTTTTACCTTAAGCTCTAATCAATTCTGGTTCATTGTACAACACCTAATACACAATAGCTGATTCCCGAGAGGGTTCAACCACAAGCTGGTTTAAAAAGCTATCTCATAGGCATTCTAGAAATCCGCCCCCCCCCCCCCGCCGCTTGGAATCCTGCACCAACCTGATTTTCCCTAATCTAGCTGCATATTGAAATTCCCCCGACTATTGTAACATTGCATTTTCTACCTCCCGTTGTAACTTGTAGACCACATCCTTACTACTGTTTGGGGGTCTGTTTTTACTCCCAGTCTTTTTACCTTTGCAATTCCTTAGCTCTATCCACAATGAATCAACTCCTATGTCACCTTTTTCCAATGATTCAAATTTCATTTTTTAACCAACAGAGCCACACCACCCCCTCTGCCTTTCTGCCTGTCCTTTCAATACAATGTGTATCCTTGGACATTAAGCTCCCAGCTACAATCTTCTTTCAACCATGATTCAGTGATGTCTACAACATCATACTTGCCAACTGGTAAATGTACTACAATTCAGCAACTTTATTCTGCATATTTTGCACATTCAAATATAACATCTTTAGTCCTGTGAATACCTTTGATTTTGTCCACATTTTATGATGCGACTCATCCTATTGACTCCAATTTTGCTCCATCATCAGCCTCTCCTTTCTAGAAGTCTCATTGCACATCGTCTGTTTGGAAGCCAACTACCACATCTTCAGCACTATCACTCCAGTTCCCATCTCCCTGCCAAATTAGTTTAAACCCAGCTGAACAACTCTAGACAAATTGTCCATAAGGATATTGGACCTCCTTGGGTTCAGGTGTAACCCATCCCTTTTGTACAGGTCATAGCTTCCCCATAAGAGATCCCAATGATTCAGAAATCTGAACCACTGCCCCCTGCACCAGTTCCTCAGTCATGCAATCACATGCCAAATCATTCTACTCTTACCCTCACTGGCACATGACACAGGCAGAGATGACTACCCTGGAGGTCCTGTTTCTCAGCTTTCTACCTAGCTCCGTAAAATCTCTCTTCAGGACCTCTTCACATTGTCTAACCATGTCATTGGTGCCAATATGTACTAAGATTTTTGGCTGCTCACCCTTGCCCTTGAGAATGCCACGGACGGAATCCAAGAAATCCCTGACCCCAGCACCACAGAGGCACCATACCATCCAGGTGTCTCTACCATGCCCACAGAATCTTGTCATTGTTCCTCTGACTAAGGAATCGCCCATCAACACTGCAGTCCTCTTCGTCACTCTGCTTTTCTGAGTGCCAGAGATCCTGTCACTGTGGCTCTCCCCACCCCCCACTGCCTCAATAGTATCTAAAGTTATATACTTATCATTGAGGGAAATGGCCACAGGTGCACCCTGCACGAGCTGTGCATTTCCGCTCTTTCCCCTGACAGTCACCCAGTTTCCCCTCTCCTACAACCCATGGGCCACTATCTCCCTATTGCTCCTGTCAATCATCTCCTCATTCTCCCATATGAGTCGAAGGTTATTGAGTTGCAGCTCCAGTTCCTTAATACGTTCTCTCAGGAGCCGCAGCTCGGTGCGCCTGGTGCAGATGCGTTTATATGAGAGATAGGTGGTCTCACAGTCTTCTCAAATCCCACACAGTACAGAATACTGGTTTTGGAGACATTCTTACCAATCTACTGTGCCCCAACAGATACTATATAGCAAGTAGAGCAGAGGGCTAAGCACACAGCCCCATGCTGCACTTGTACTGATGTTGCACAAACTCAAATCAAATACTTTGGCACTGACATGCCCATATTTAGTTGAGACACAATTCACAGGAATGGTCAGCTCAAAAGAACAATAGGTATTCCCTCGTTTGGAAAGAAAAACACTGAAGAGAACACAGATATGTCATTATTTGAGCAACAGACCTGAAGAAAGTCTACATTACCAACCCAATAACAGGACTGGCTCTAGTATCGCCATCTGGCTCCAAAATAATGACAACAGGAATGCACACTGAGAATCATGCAAAGACATGTATTCTTAATTAACACTACCCAAACTGACACCACCACTTTATAACAGCCACAGTGTATCATAATCAGCACTGTGAAGAGACTCTTGTCTTTTCTACCAGAAAACACCAAGACTGATGAAAAAGACCAAGGATCCAGAATGTCCCTGTAAAAGAGCAACATTCTCAAGTTAGGAACTCCATGATAAGTCAAGAAAAAGGCAAAGCTCTACAGACACCTGAAAGTTATAGTCTGTCAGATAATCTGTGACCTAAAGGTGGTAAGGAAAGAATGCAGGAAGTCCAGTACGTTTCTGACCACTATAATGTTGTTAGATTCTTCATGGTTTCAAAGGCACACTCCCCTGATAGCCACGAACAGAAGTGAACTTAAAGAAAAAGTGAAGGAACACTTTGAAGAACTTCTTGGCCATGACTGTCCTTAACAGGTGTCCTTAATTCCATCTTAGAGCACATCATCTGATACAAATGAACCTGATTGAAAAAGTTGAAAATGGCAAATGTCAACTATAAACAAGGCCTCAATAGCAGATGGCAGCCCCGTTGAAATTCAAAAACTTGGCAGAGAGGAGTTTCCATTAAAGATTCACTGCTTCACTTTCCACATCTAAGAAGCAGATATGCCTAGTCATTAGTAATGCTAATAACCCTGACCGTCTTGGAGGAAAAAATTAAATCTGTTTTGGTAACTAAAAGGATGTTGCTCGGTAGGATAGAAGCTACTTCACAAATCGGTGTTGATTTCATGTATCTGGAGGTACACCGGATATGATTTTCATCACACATCAACTCCACATCATCAACCTTTCCTAGGTTAACATCGAGGACTTAATTGCATTCATCTCGTTCCCATAAGCAGGTCATATCACATGAATGCCTTACTGCAGACTCCTGAACCATATACTCTTATTCTGAGTTTTGTTATGGCAAAAGGTTACAAGCTAAACAGAGGACATAATTCACAGATGTTCTGAAGTATTTGAAAGAAAACAACATACCCACTGATCATGAGAACTTATTGGCCACGACCACTCAGAATTGAGTATGCTGGCATTAAGTACCTTGAATCCATAGCCCAAGATAAGCAGCGAAAAGTGCACACCACCACCTAAACAGCCATTCACATGACTGAACCACTGTGTACTTCCTGTCTCTTCCCTAGCAGTCTGCAGGTCCACTAATGACCTTAAAATGTACAGAATAAAGTGGAATGCAAACAATCCTTAACCTGAAGAATGCACAAGAGAAACTCGGCTCCAAATGGCACAGTGGCAGGATGCAAACTGTAATGTTTGATGGGGCATTTTTCTAAGTTTAGGCAGTACCGGGGGGGGGGGGGGAGAGGGAGGGGGTGGCTCAATATTCAATTTCATGCTTTTTGTGATATAGTTAGTGATTTTAGGGAACATAGGGAAATATAGAGAACAGCACAAATGATTTCTATTGTTTCAAAAGTTGCTTTTATGGTTGCCAGGAAGGATGAAAACTTTAAAGTGTAGACAAACTAGATGGTCCAGTCCCTTGAGGAGAAAGTTGACAAATGTGTTTAGGGAAATTAAACTAGGTAAGGGAGTACATAATAAATGGAAGGATAACTAAAAGTGTAGATGAACAGACATCAGCATGTACGGTATGTACTTGGATCCTTTATGTAGAAGAGCAATAAAAGCTTATTTAAAAAGTCAATAAAGCTATTTAAAAGCCTCAAGTTGGTTTTATTTAATATCTGAGGGAGGGAAACACACAAAATGCTGGGGAACTCAGCAGGTCAGGCAGCATCTATGGAAATTAATAGATAGTCGATGTTTCAGGCTGAGACCCTTCTTCAGGACTGAGAAGGAAGGGGGAAGATGGTGGGGCAAGGGGAAGGAGAGCAGCTAGAAGGTGATAGGGGAAGCCAGGTGGTTGGGGGAGGTCATGGGCTGGAGAGGAAAGGAATCTGATAGGAGAGGAGAGTGGAGCATAGGAAAAGGGAAGGAGGAGGGGATGCATGAGAAAAGTAATATGCAGGTCAGAAGAGGGAAAAGGACGGAGTGGGGAATGGGGGTGCGAATTTGATCACCGGAAGGAGCAATCTATATTCATGCCATCAGGTTGGAGGCCACCCAGACAGAATATAAGATGCCAGAATGAAATGCTGTGGGTTGAGGAGGCAGGCTGGCTGGAAGATGATAGGGGAAGCCAGGTGAGTGGGAAAGGTCAAGGGCTGGAGAAGAAAGAACCTAATGGGAGAGGAAAGGTTACCATAGGAGAAAGGGAAAGGGAAAGGGGGGGGCGGGAATCCAGGGGCAAGTAACAGGCAGCTGAGAAGTAAAAAGTTGGAGTGGGGAATAGAGGAAGTGTGGTGTGGTGGGGGGGGGGGGAGAAAAAGAGAGAGAAGGAGTTTGTTTTACTGGAAGGAGAAATTGATATCTGTGCTATCAGGTTGGAGGGCCTGGTGCCAAGATGAGGCCACCCTTAGGGTGGAGGAGCAAGACCTTATATTCTGTCTGGGTGGCCTCCAACCTGATGGCATGAATATAGATTGCTCCTTCTGGTGATCAAATTCGCACCCCCATTCCCCACTCCGTCCCTTTCCCTCTTTTCACCTGCATAATACTTTTCTCTGCATCCCCTCCTCCTTCCCTTTTCCTATGCTCCACTCTCCTCTCCTATCAGATTCCTTTCCTCTCCAGCCCATAACCTCCCCTGACCACCTGGCTTCCCCTGTCACCTTCTAGCTGCTCTCTTTCCCCTCGCCCCACCATCTTCCCCCTTCCTTCTCAGTCCTGAAGAACTGTGTCAGTCCGAAACGCCAACTATTTATTCATTTCCATGGCTGCTGCCTGACCTGCTGAGTTCTTCCAGCATTTTGTGTGTGTTGCTCTGGATTTCTAGCATCTGCAGAATTTTTTGTGTCTGTAAGTGCAAGGAGGTTGTGATGGAACTACATACACCATTATTCAACCAGCAATTTGAGCACTGAGCACTATTTTGCTCACTGCATTACAGGAAAGATGCAATAGCAATGGAGAAAGTGAACAGGACATTTATACTTAAATAGACAATAGACAATAGGTGCAGGAGTAGGCCATTCGGCCCTTTGAGCCAGGACTGCCATTCACTGTGATCGTGGCTGATCATCCACTATCAGTATCCAGTTCCTGCCTTATCCCCATAACCTTTGATTCCACTATCTTTAAGAGCTCTATCCATCTCTTTTTTTGAAAGCATCCAGAGACTTGGCCTCCACAGCCTTCTGGGGCAGAGCATTCCATATATCCATCACTCTCTGGGTGAAAAAGTTTTTCTTCAACTCCGTTCTAAATGTTGCTAGAACTGGAAAATTTAGACTAAATATTTTCAGTTACGAACAAAGACTGATAAGACTTTGAATAGGGGAGTTAAATGAAATAAACATATGAAATTATGAGGGACCAAACTACTGTAAATAGGAACGGCCCATTTCCTCTGTGGAAAGATTAAAACTACAGGGGGCAAGAATAAAGATAATTGATGGGAAAACAGTGGAGGGAGGTTTAAATGTTTACACCCATTGAGTGGAACTCTGGAACTCAGTCTGAAATGGTGGTATCATCACCACATTTAAAAAGTAGAGACACAACAGAGACTGCAGATGTTGGAAGTTGGTGCAACAAACGATGCTGGATGAACTCAACGGCAGTATCTTTGGAGAGAAATGTAGAGATGCTGAGTTCCTCCAACATTTTGCTTGTTGCTACATATAAAGAAAAACTTGGATCCATGATGAGAAGTGGGATTAGGCGTGATATCTGTTCCCACCCTCCCCTGGTGTGAACATGTTCAGCTTCGACATCTAAATTTTTTGATAACCAGAAATCCAGAATTGCTTGATATGCTTTCATCCTCCATATTCCAAGAAATTCAACTGCTATTAGTACAGTTTTTAAAAAGTTATACTGGTGGAGAGAGAACTATATGGATCTCCGGGATCAACAAGTTCTGAAGTCCATTTGTTTAAGATTTTCTTTACACTCTGATACGTTGATCTCCAGGAAAATGTTACTTTGCCATTTTGTGAAATCCATCTCCTCTTCCTTTTTTGAATGGCAGCAGATTGATGAAACAGATGTTATTAAAAGTGAGCAATCCCATATGCAACTTACTTTTTATGTACAAAAGATACATACCTTCATCATCACTGCTTTGATATCCTGGCTTGTTCTTGTAACAAAAGAAGGTTGGTGGAAGACGCAACTCTAAAGCAAGAGCTCTTTGCTCTGGAGTTGGTGTAACTTCACTCAGCACGACCACATTGTCATCACCTTCTATTCACATGGACCAAGAGAATAGCATAACAGGTCAAGACAGTGCATACAGATTTGCATAATTTGTTCAAAACACATGCCTGTTAAAATTATGCAAATATCAATACCTTTGCACATCTAAATTAAAATACTTAACCAGGTAATTACTACTCCTCAAATAGGGAAATATTATGCTGTATTGTAAAATACATTTTGTGGGCTTACCTTGCAAAGAATTTCCTTCCTCTTTTGAATCATTTGCCACAGCATTACTTTCTGCTGAACATCTTTCTTGTGTTGATTCAGGCCTCTCAGTGTTTTTTACTGATTCAAAAACCTCCTTGAACATCTGAGCAGTTTCTTTTAGCTTGAAGTGTATAGCCAAATCTAAACTGATAACCTTTTTCCCTGAATAATCCAGTGCACTCCAAGTCCAGTTGTGATTGCTGTTTTTTGGATTTTTCAGTTTCAGGATACTTGTGATCCAATGATTGGCACAACATTTATTAGAACTGTTCCACATCACTAGACGAGGTAGTTTTGTTGTTTTATGTTGCAAAATTCTAATTTCTCCAAATGCCCGTTCCTTCCACTGCAAGGATGTCCTTTCAAAGTAATATAACTTTGCTTGGTTAGAGAAGAGAATGTCTTCTTCCGTTATCGACATGGGTGGGTTATTAACTGGAGGGGGGAATGGGAACATTGGTTTGGGTCCAGTTTCACAATCGCTCTTACTCTCTTTTAACCCTGATGCAAACAGCTGGCATCCTGGTTTGAACTGGAAACCAATACCTGCACCAAAAGTAAAAACATTGTGTAAACCCGCAGGAGTGTCAAGTGGACAATCAGTTGATGTTGTTTGTATAGCTTCTGTTTTTGTGTTATTATTAGCTTCCTCAAAACTACTACTTTTAGATGTAATACTTTGTGGAACAGATGCAAAGCTTTTACTGTGTGATGAAAGGTTTAGTGGCTCTGAAGAGATCTGCGTTACTGGACTACATGAAAGGTCTGCTTTACCACTTGTGTTGCTTTTATGTTCTACAGCACAAAAGTCACTAGAGGTTGGAGGACTATGGTACACTTCAGTGTGTCCTTGATTTTCAGAAGAATGCAATTCATGTACACCTTTAATTTGTTCACTGAACACAGGTGATTCTTTTCCGCTTTCTTCTATATTATTCAAACACTTCCCCAATGAATCTTCAAGTGAAGGTATCATGTTCTTAGGTTGCAAAAAGGGGTCTGATTCTTCATCATTACCATGTTGTTTTGTACTCATTGTCATGTCAGATAATGAAGACGCCTTTGCTTTCCAAGTTCCAACTCCAGCACCCTGGGTTGCAGCATTGGTTTGGTGTTGACTGACTTCTGAAGAGAGTTCTTTACTGAAACCTAGACATTTAGAACCACCTAATTTTGTCTCCTGAAGTAGCACTGGCTTACAACTTAACCACTTTTCAGCCTGTGTATTTTTTGATTTGCAGTCTTCAAAACTGATATTGGTTGATGTTTTATCAGTATTTTGCTGCTCACTCACTATAGGTGGCAAATGTTCATGCTTAGAATCAGACAAATGTATATTATGCTTAGATGGTTCAGCAACTATCGGTACCTTCTTTTTCACCTTGAATAGCTTAACAGTGCTTTCTTGCTCACTTGCTGCTGAGAGTTGTTGACTGAAACAGGTTGTGAGAGCTGTAGGAATAGAACCAGCTGAATGTGTCACGGAGCAAACTGAGGTAATTTCAGAGGAACTGGTAGATTGATTTGATGATGCTAAGCTTTGAGCTTGTTTAAAATTGCCTGCAAACAGCGAGGAGGAGGAAGACGCAAACAAAGATGAAGTAGCTGTGACGGTACTTGGAACTTTACATTTAAAAACTGAGCCCCCATCAAAAGACAGTACTTGTTTAACATTCAATATTGAAACATCACTTTTGGACTGGATAGGTGTGAAGAGGTCAGAAGCATCACCTCTTGCATAAAGCAAATCAGTGGCCGATGAATCACTTTGGTTTCCTAAAGATGTATTTGATTTAGCTGAAAATTGTACATTGGGAAAGCTGGTGAATAAAGACTTGGATCTTTCGGTTTCAGAACCGAGAAGGAAGCTTTTTGGTATTGCCTTGTTTTGATCACCTAAAGGCCCCAAAGTACTCAAGCTGAAAGGCGATTTGGATGAGCTTTTTGATGAACATTCTATAATTTTTGCAAAGGGAAAACCAGGTGCTGATCCAACTGAATAGACTTTCCCACTGTCAGGAGCTGATGTGATGGTGCTTGTTTGCTTGTTATCTGATGAACTGCAAGCAGCAGTATTGTGAAATACAGTGGTCAAAGTAGCAGCTGTACTGCTTGTGGAAGAGCTTTCGGATGGCTTGTCAAATCTGGACGTTGTTGGGAAAAACAGAGCTTGTTCATTTTCTGTTTTGGTGGTTACGTTCAAAGAAGTAGCTTTTCCAATTGCAGAGCTACTAGGCAATACAGATGTGTGTGAAGCATCAGAAGTGATTGTGGGGTTAACTAGTCCTGTATTAACATTAGAATTACTGGAAGCATTTTGTGTACATGGTGATTTGGAGCACTTTGTTTCTGTGGAACCAACAAAACTGAAGGCAGGTGTTCTGAAGATCTGGTGTTCGTCTGTTTTGTCAAAAGCTGGCAATGCTGTACATAAGGCTGAAGTGGTTGGACAAGACACTGTGACACTTGTTGCTGGCAGAGTTTTAACAACATTTGGAACGTTTGAGATGGCTGCAGCTTCAACTGATGTTGATGGAACAAGATTATCCTCTTGCTTCTTTTGTTCAGTACTCAAACTTGAGAAGGTTGTTAACAATCCCTCAGAGTTTGAAACAGGTGACTTAGTAATAGCAGCCCCCAAATCACAAGATGAAGGTGTAACTTCAACAACAGACAACTTTGTAGTACTACTAGATAATGAAACGGCAGAGTTTGAAATTGACGGTTTACTGGTAATGGTTCCTAAATCATGAGACAATTGCAACTTCAAACTGTTTGAACCACTGTCAAAGCATTTCTTTTTCACTTTTTTATGGGAATGAACAAAACTGAACAGCTTGACTGGATGCTTCTCTACTCCATCATGTTTTTCCAATCTATCTATAGAAGTACCGGAAGATACTGAAGGGGTTGCATTATTTACATCTCCAGAACATGTTTCATTCATGAAACAGTTCCAGTCTTTCCTATAGGAATGGTAGTATTTGTAGCGCATTTCCTAGGAAAAGATGGGGGGGGGAGAGAGAGGGGGGGGAGAGAGGGGGGGGAGAGAGGTGGGGGGAGAGAGGTGGGGGAGAGAGGGGGAGAGGGGGGAGAGAGGGGGGGAGAGGGGGAGAGAGGGGGGAGAGAGGGGGAGAGAGGGGGGAGAGAGGGGGGAGAGAGGGGGGAGAGAGGGGGGAGAGAGGGGGAGAGAGGGGGAGAGAGGGGGAGAGAGGGGGAGAGAGGGGGAGAGAGGGGGAGAGAGGGGGGAGAGAGGGGGGAGAGAGGGGGAGAGAGGGGGGAGAGAGGGGGAGAGAGGGGGGGAGAGAGGGGGGGAGAGAAAATCAAATGTAACATTCCATAAAGTAAAATAATTCAGACATTTTTAAGAACAATGTGCATCATCTTAAGAGTTTAAAAGAAATTGCAATACACACAAATAGACACAGCAGTACATGACTCCATCAGGTTTTTGATTTTGGATTTGCTGCTGAACGTCTCAGAGCAAGGTTGCCAAATCACGTGTTATAAGAAATACCAGCTCCGAAGGACTATAGTTACAAGTTGTCAATAGCTTTCTAAATGTCAAGGACGATGGATGATACCATTGGAAATTAAATTCTCTTTCAATACATACCTAATTTAGGATTTTCTACACAATCAGATAAAATTACTTTAATTTGACCCAAAAAAAATCTGCATTTAAACTATTTCACCATGGTGTTTTGCACAGGAATTAGTATCAGACAGCATGATACATTTTCTGTCTATTTAACTGATGGTAACTATCACTGTCAGGTCATTATCCCCAGAATTAGTCATACAGAAGAAATAGACTACTGAACTTGATTTAGATAAACTACAGTATTTCACCTGACTTTATACATTCTTCTCCAAGCCATCAAGTACCTAATTCTTTACAGGAATTTTGCAATATGTATCTATGAAAATCTTTGCATAAACCCACTTGGTTGACACATTACATAGCATCCAAATAAATACCAGTTAATTATCCTTTCTTAAACAAGTACTATTAGTCCGTTAGGGTATTAGCTATAGCAGGACTACTGTGACTGCGACATCTTCATTTATTTGTGGTTATGAAACCATCGCAGAATGGAAAGTGAAGTTGCATAGACATGTATGTGCTCACAGACATAAACTTTAGGATGAAAAGATGAATATGTTTAGTATTTCCCACAACTAACGAAAAACAGGTATATTGTGCTCTTTACTACAGCTTTATTTGCAGAGGAAGTGGAAATTAATGCCCAGACAGTTCTGGCTGTTCAAAATGGTAAATGATTTTATCTAAATTCTGTCAACTTGGCTAGTGAACTCCTGCAAGATTTATTAGGTAAGGAACAAATTCCATAGAAGTTTGTAATCTACTCCTACCCCAGTAAAAGTAAATGGGAAAAACCAAAATTGTTCTGATGTTTACATTTTATAAGTGTGTCCCTTGTCTTAGAATAGCTTTCATTAATTCATAAGGTGCAGTGTTCCAGTTTTATTTCATAAAAAATGCTCAGATTTGCATTGAAGGAATGCAAGATTAACTATAAATGCATCACTGTGATCCTGTGGATTGTATAGTTAAATTCACAGGCGAAACTCAGTTGAAACAGATCTAGCTACATATACAAGTTTATAAGAAAGGGTACAATTTAGTTCAATATTTTCAGGGGAAGTTTTATTCCATTTGTTATTTGTTAGAGTACAGAAAGTAGAAATAGTTTTTAAAGGGAGCATTTACATACAGTAAATTATTGGTCCTTGTTAATTATTGTTGCATGTACCAAGATGCAGTGAAAAGCTCATCTTGCATACTGCTCATACACATCAAATTATTACACAGTGCATTGAGGTAAATCAAGCTAAAACAGTAACAATGCAGAATAAAGTGTAACAAGTGCAGAGAAAGCACAGGGCAGGTAAAGGATAAAGTGCATGATCATAACAAGGTAGATTGTGAGGTCAAGAGTCCACCTTATCAAGAGATCCATTGAAGAGTATAGCAATGGGATAAAAGCTCTTCTTGAGTCTGGTGGTATGTACTTTCAGGTTTTTGTACCTTCTACCTAATGGGAGAGGGAGAGAGAGTGTCCAATATGGGTGGGGTCTTTAATTATATTGGCTGCTTTACTGAGGCAGCGATAAGCATAGACAGAGTCCACAGAGGGGAGGCTGGTTTCCGGGACGTACTGGCTTGTATCCACATGAAACTGCAGCTGCATGTAGATGTGTGCAGAGGAGCTGCCACACCAAGCTGTTATGTATCCAGATACAATGTCTTCCATTGTGCATCAATAACAATTGGTAAGGGTTGATGAGGACATGGCAAATTTCTTTAGTCTCTTGAGAAAATGGAGGTGCTAGTGCACTTTCTTGTCTGCAATGTCAATGTTGTTGGACCAGGACAGGCCATTAGTCCTAATAGCTTAATTATTAGGAATGAAAACTACAGATTTTAAGGGAGTGGCAGAAGAACCAGTGGCCATACATTGTTCCTGCAGGTGGTTGTGAAGGCTCACACAATGTGGTAGATTTAAAAGGAACTTTCACAGTAAGTTGAGAAAAAATACAAAAGGAATGTAAGAAAATAGAGAATAGAATCTAATGAGTTGTTCTTTGAGTCAACATTGACTCTGATCCAAAAGGACTCCTTTGATGCTTTACCATTCTGTAATTCTAAATGATTTACAGTGAAACTCCATTATTTTGGCACACTTAGGACCTTGGTGGTCTCAAACCAGCAGATTTTCTGTCTACGGGATGCTATTTTAAAACTACTACAGCACATTTTAATTCACTTATTAAAATGATGCTACACAGCAGCATTTTAATCAATACTACTGTAAGGGGTTTCTTCTTTTATGTTACTACTAAGGCTAATAAAAAGCTTCTTTGCTATGTTAGAATAAAATAGTTTCTTTGTTATGTTAACTGCTGAGAAAGTGTTTCTCTCTCGCAGCTTATTTGGGTTAATAATTACTGATAAGAGAATTGTATTCATTTGCTAACCAAATTGGGACAGATGTTATTCTTTCTTGTGTGTCTGTAAGCTATTGTTTTCGCGGGCTTTGGGGCAGAAGGCGCGATGGGGAGAGAGAGAGAGAGGAGATATGATGCTGTAAGCTGGCCGACGGAACAGACCCCGAGCAGGAGTCAGAGGCTCAGGGTCTTCGGCGAGGAGAGGAGACGAAGACAGACTCGTGTGGAGCATCTAGTCGACCACCGTGGCTGGTCCCAGGCGATGGGTTGAGGAGGTCGGAGGGGATCGAATGGTAGAAAGAAGACTCCGTTAATTGAGCTCCAACTGTTGTGCACAAAGTGGTTGAACTTTGATAAGTTTGGTGCCTTTTACTTTCCTTTTATATTTTATCTCCATTAATTACATAGTTCCAGTAAGATCTATAAAGTGTAATCATTTAATTGCATATGGTGTACTGTCTGTTATTTGGCGGGGTGGGGTACATCACACAGCATCCACACAAACTTGATTACCCAGTATGGTGGGGCCAAAGGCTGCTCCCCCGAGACGAAAGCGAGCTGAGCGAGCCTGAGGCTTACCGGGGGCTGCATTGTGGGGTTACTCGTCCGATATGGATTTTTGTAGGAAGCTGTGTGATCGCCCTCTTTAAATTATGCATGCTGCGGGGACGGAAAGCTGGTGTGCCTCGGTGGAATAGCTGGTTGTTACTGTATGCGTGTTGGGTGGGGTGGCTGTTGGTACCCCGGAGTTCTTTGTTCGAGTTCAGACTAGCGCTGACGAAATGGTGGTGGGACTGCCAGTGTCTATTGGTGCCCCAGGTGAGGCGGGTTAACGTAGGAGGAAATGTTTGACGGCTCTTGGTCCGTACTTGTTAGAGATGAGAACAATGAGGGAGGATCTGAATGAAATAGAGTGGATGTGGAAAGGAAATTACTTATAGTGGGCGAATCTAGGACCAGAGGGCACAGCCTCAGTTCGAACAGAGATGTGGAGGAATTTCTTTAACCAGAGGATAGTAAATCTGTGGATTTCATTCTGCATTGTTATCGTTTCATTGCCACAGACAGCTGTAGAGGCAAAGTCATTGGGCATGTTTAAAACAGTGTGATTGGCTCTTGGTTAGTTAGGCCATCAAGGATTACAGGGAGAAAGCAGGAGATTGGGACTGAGAGGATTAATAAATTAGCCATGATGGAATGGCAGCACAAACTGAATGGGCTGAATGGCCTAATTCTTCTCTTAATGTCTTGTGGCTTTTATGCTCCAATTTTGAATTTCCAATAATGTTGAAAACTACAAGATTTTTGTTTACTTTGTAGTTTTAAAGAAGTACTTATTTGTACCAATGTCCAACAAACACGAAATCCATCTCTTCAAATTTCAGCATACTGAATTATCAGTTTCCCTTTGTGTATACTGTAACTTATCCATGGGCTTATGAAATTCATAATATTGCTAGTTCTACTTCTTAAACCCTCTTCTCTTACAGTCAGCAATTTTGACATTGTACTTCCTGCTTTTAAAGGAAAATGAATTGGGAGTTCTCTACAAGTTGCAGAGGCAAGGAGATTACAAAAACTGGAAGTGAGGCTGGATATATTAGCATCTTAGTGCTGCTAAACATGAAGCAGGTTAGCAAACACAGTAGTGAAAACACACTTAGAACTTTGTCAGGATAAAGCAGCAGAGTCAAGACTAGGTTCAAACCAAGAATTCAAAAGATCTCTACTGACTTTAAAGCAGGGTCCCCAACCTTTTTTGCACCGTGGACCAGTTTAATATTGACAATATTCTTGAGGACCGGCTGACTGGGCGGGGGGGGGGGGTCAAGTTCAACAGTGAGTGACAGGGAATGAGGAAAGGTGCAGCTGACTCATATCATTTCATATCGCCAAATCATATCATTTCCTCGCTGCCCGGTAGCACATGCTTTGCGGCCTGGTGGTTGAGGACCATGCTTAAAAGTACACTTGAATATTCTGAAGTACAGATATTACAAAAAAAAACCTTTTCATTATCCAGTTATAACTAGCAGCTTAAACATTACCTTTGTAACATGTACAACTTCAACTTTTTAGCTAGACAAAATGTAGAAAAATTAAACCTGCTGAGTACAGAGGACAACTTTACACACAGGAATTGCATCTGTCAGGTAGCTTCTGAGGAGATGTTTCTGTACAATTCAACCTACACCAACTTACCTCCAGACTCATGTCCTGATATTCAAATTTTGCAGTAAGACACCAATGGCGATTTTCCTGGCCATCAAGAAGGTCAAAGACTGTTTTTGGCTGAAAGATTTTTAGAGTTTTATAGTTACCTCTAACATTAGAAAAATATTTTGAATTAATGAAAATAATCTTGAATGTGTACTTTTAGGAATGCACTAAATTACCGAAACTTACAGAAAAGTTTGGTTTGTCCAAATCCTTGGGCTGTTTCCACATTTTCAAAGGAGTTTTAAATTTGTAACCATCTGCGACTATCTGACCCATGGTATCTGTGGGAAGCGTTGGGAGGGTTATGAAAAAAAATACACAACTGAGTTATCCTTACAATTCATGCTATTTGATGACAGCTTTTGCACACAGTTCATGTACATTGGTTGTACAGCAGTTAAGAGTTGCATATGTGAGTATTACTGGATGCTGCACTCTCAGGCCATAAAACCCTCCTTGAAAATGCAATCTGTGTATCCAGTTTATCAAGATCAACTCTCTTTTTAAAAATATGAGTAAGGCTGGCAGAATGGTACAAGTGGTGCTGCTGACTCAAAGTTACAGCAAACCAGATTTGATTCCTGGCCATCTCTGTGAAGTTTGTATGTTCTCCCCATGTCTGAGTTTCCTTCCTGGTTCCACATACCAAAGGTGTGCTGTTCGGTAGGTTAACTGACTACTGTAAATCTCCCCTAGTGTCGGTGGGTGACACTGTGAAGTTGATTAGCAAGTGAGGGAGAATAAGTAACTGGAAAAAAGCAGAATTAATAGGATTGCTGTGAGCCGAATGTGAGCCAAGATATACCAGATGGGCTAAATAGCCTAAGTTGCGAGGAAATGTGAGAAATGATGGCCTTCAAAACTAACTTCAACTCTTTATCACAAAGTGTTCATGAATGACTGCAGTGAGCACTCAGCTCCACACAAAACAACCCAACTGCCTTTGCCACCATCTACTAAGAAAACTAACAGATCCAATCAAAGATCCTCAGGGTAAGAAACAATCTTTTTATATATCAGGGAGATGGTGATACAGTTGAGCCATTGGTTGTGACCCATTCAGCAGCTCAAGACTACAGCATTACTGAATCTTCATGGTTACATACATCAACTTGTTCTGGGATCACTGAGGGCACATCTCTATCAGTCAACCAGTACAAATCTATAAAGTAAATCACCAATGCTTTATGTACCAAAGCAAATACATTTATTGTTTTGTATATCGGAGAATGCAGTCATCATTTTCAACAAAAAATCAAGTATTACAACTCTCCAAACTCGAAATATTATTAGAAATTAATGACTTCACCAATCCTGGCATAAACGAACATTGAAGAGAATGTGCAAGGCTATGCGATAAGCTGCAAGATCTGAGAATAATGGAAAATGCGCCATGAATACTAGCATATTCTACGTTCTCTTACCTCCACCCATGTATCCCTTGACCCAAACAGTTCTTACCCCCACAAATCTCTCCTCTTCCCTCCATTTTCTACTGATTTTGACATCAACAGTTGCCTTTACAACAAGAATTAGACAGCATTTGGGGTGGAGCGGTGTCCAACAGTGTCACACAGGATGAGGCTTACAGAAATATTGTTAAATTTAGACTTTTTGAAAACTCCAGTGCATTGGTTTACAGTTAACCTATACAATTAACAAATTGAAGTGTTTGTTTTAATTTGCAATTTGTTAAATAACGATCACAAGATGGTCTTAACTCTCCCTTTTTAGGTGAATGCCATCGGCAACGTAAAAACTACATTCTTCATTTGAGAACATGGTGTCTACATTCCAGAAATAGATAAAAATGGTGACATTTTAGTTTTAAAATCAAAATCAAGAAGCAGAAATTTCTTACCTGAAGCACAATTTGGTTCTGTTGTACCTTTGTCCAACTGAAGTGCAGAGATGCTATCCAGAACTGGTTCTACGTGAAACTGACTGGGCTGCAGACAAGCCAATTCATTTTGCGTTTTCAATGCAGGGAGAACAATAGCAAGGTTGCCTCTTACTCTTTGGAGGAAAAATACAAGCATAGTTACAAGGGGGAACTATCATGTTAATAACAGTTATGTGCCTAAAAACTGGATTATGAAGTGCCAAATTTTTGTAAATCACTTAATCCTATTTCAATTTGAAAAGTCAGATGTATAAAGTGCTGGAAATTTTCAATGACAAGTTGCACCAAGCCTGCAGATTTTGTGTCAGGGCCCGCATATGTCCACTGCACTAACACAAAGGACTTCACTGGTCTTCGCCTAGCACAATTTAAAACCTTTTGAAAAGCTGAAGTTTGCCTGTTTGAATTTCATACACATTTAAGTATGAAATGACAAGTTACAACTCATTACAGTAAAAGAATGAGTTAGCATTTTATAATATTTTATCATCTACATTTTTCCTAATCCACTGATGGTCTACAATTTGACCTGAATAACACATCCACACTCCTTAGTGAATCACAATTGTTTGTCATCTTATGATAGGATTCATCAGTTAGCACGGATTTGTGACAGGGAAGTTTTGTTCCACCTATCTACAGTTCTTTTTAGAATATGGCTAGCAGAATACTTAAGATGGAAATAGTAAGTAGAGTCTAAGCAGATTTTCAGAAAGCTTCATGCCATGTTGCCCCAGCAACTCCCGATTAACCCAAACCTAATCACAGGACAATTTACAATGACCAATCAACCTACCCGGTATGTCTTTGGACAGTGGAAGAAAACCAGAGGACCCAGAGAAAACCCACGCATGCCACAGAGAGGACGTACAGAGACTCCTTATAGAACGGTGTCAGAATTCCAAACTTCAGAACGCCCCAAGCTGTAACAGGGCTGCCCGAGCCGCTACACTACCATGGCAGATGTGGGGAGATTCCTTCCATCAGAGTGGTGAATCTTTGGAATTCTCTTTCCTAGAGAGATTACCAGTAATCCTGCTCATTCCAAGCAGAGATCAATGGGTTTCTGGATATTAAAGGTAATTATGGAAACTTGGTCATAAAGCAGGAAAGTGGAGCTGATAAATGGCATAGCAGGTTCAAATAGCTAGGTAGGCTGCTCATGCTCCTAATTTGTACACCTTTAATAATATGGAGCTAGCAGCACCTGGTGTTTTGGGGCCATCACAAATATTGCAAAAACATGGTGTCTTCAAAATGTACTTCTTGGGAATATAAGCCATCAAAACCATTGGCAGTGAGCCAAAGGAGATTATAGTTGAAAAGGTGAGATAAATTTCAAGAGAGACTTAACAGAAAAAGACAGAGAAACTGGCAGGAGGAAATTCTTGTGCTTAGGCTCCACACATTGAAATACAACCAACAGTTGTAACAGTGAACCAATAGTGAAGAGAAGGCAATAGGGAACCACAAGTGGCCAGAATTAAATAACACAGCATTCTCCCAGGGATATTAGAAAACAATCAGTAAACATGACTGAGTATTCCTTCCATTTTCTAGTTTTACTTCAGATTTCCAGCACCTGCAAGTTTGTCTGATTTTTCAGATATGAAAATGTTTTAATATTGAAAAGGCTCTAAAAATAGTAATTAACACAAGAAAGGATTTCCAAACAAACTAAATGGTGTATTTTTAGAAAGTTACCTTTCATTTAAGTCGCAGGCCACCTGAAATTTAAAGAAACACTGCATAAGAAAGGGACGTGTGGGCATAATAGATGTACATAACACCTTCACAGTAAATAATGAAAACTTTCCATGCATTAAGAACTGTACTATATACCAACATGTGTAAGGAACATTAATGTTTGGATCCAGGGCCTGTAATTCTAGGTCATCAGTAGAAAAGTAGAGAGATGAATTAACAAAATACCTTAATTAAATTAAATTTAATTAACTTTGATTATTCTAGAAAAAAATCATGATGGTTAAAAATAGAAGAGTTACCTTGCTCAGGATGAATTACTATTTGTCAGTCTTTTACCTCCTAAAAGAGTTATAAGCCACTGTCAAACCTTAACAAAAATGTCTTTCAAAAATGGCTACTGTTTTAAGTATTTTGGTAACTTTCGTGCCCTATTTGTCTCGAAGCTGTGCATCCAAACTTAGAACTTTTCCACTACAAAGCCCCTCTTAGTCACCAAATCTTCGATACAGGCCTTACCTTCAGTCATGCCTTTATCACTTACAGACATGATTAATTATAGTGTTCTGACCAGCCTCCCATTTTCCACCTTTCCAAGCCAGTCCATCCACATCTTGCTCTGTACTGCCCCCTTCATAATTCAACCCTCCTTGCTGACTGCATTTGTTTCCAGAGACCTAATCCATGGGTTCCCTATCTCTTTTAATGCCACGGACCAATACCATTACACAAGGGATCCATGGACCCCTGACCTAATACTTCAAGTTTAAAATTCACATTGCTGTATTTAAACCTTTTCATGAGTGCTCCCCAGCCCCCACAGAGTCCTGGTAAACATCTTCTCGTATAACTCCCAAACTTCCTCCTCCTGTGATTTTAGCACATACCCCCTCCTTGTGACCATAAGGCATAGGAGTAGAATTAGGCCATTCAGCCCATTGAGTCTGCTCTGCCATTCCATCATGGCTGATGGTGGATCCCACTCATCCCCATAAAACCTGCCTTCTCACCATACCCTTTGATGCTCTGACTGATCAGGAAGGCTGGGGCGGGGTTCTGAGTTGGAGGATCAGCCATGATCATAATAAATGGCGGTGCAGGCTCGAAGGGCCGAATGGCCTACTCCTGCACCTATTTTCTATGTTTCTATGTAACAGAGCATTCCACAGATTTACTACTTATGGCAAGGTCTGCACACCATCGCAGACTTCAAAGCTAAGCACAGTCATGCTGCCAACATTGCTGCCTCTCTCCAAGATGAGCTAAACCTTCTTATGCTCAGTTCGATGTCACCAACACTGAGGCCCCAAGGAGAGCACCCAAAGCAACCTGCACCCTGGACACCTTGGAGGCTGAAGTACGCAAGTGTTTCCAACGAGTGGACAGTCACAAGGCTGTGGGACCGGGTGGCATCCCAGGGCTGGTACTCAGAGTGTGCACAGCACAACTGGTTGGTGAGTTTGCAGACATTTTTAATCCCTCCCTGTTCCAATGCAGAGTGCCCTCCTGCTTCAAAACACCCGCCATTGTCCCTGTACCTAAAAAGACCAAGGTAACATGTCTGAACGACCAGCGTCCTGTTGCACTCACTTCAATAATAAGCAAATGCGCTGAGACGCTGGTCAAGGACTACATTTGCAGCATGCTACTACCCAGACTGGATCCACAATTCGCCTACCGACACAACCGATCGACAGATGTTGCAATAGCCACAGCTCTACACACTACTCTTTCACACCTGGAGAAGAGGGATGCTTATGTGAGAATGCTGTTCTTCGACTATAGTTCAGCATTCAACACCATAATTCCCTCCAGGCTTGACAAGAAGCTCAGAGACCTCGGCCCTCACCCTGCCTTATGTAGCTGGATCCTGGACTTTCTGTCAGATTGCTGGCAGGTGCTAAGAGTGGGCTCCCTCACCTCTGCCCCTCTGACCCTCAACACAGGTGCCCCTCAGGGCTGTGTCCTGAGCCCCCTCCTTTACTCTCTGAATACCCATGACTGTGCTGCCACCGACAGCTCCAATCCACTAATTAAATTTCTGACGATACTACATTGATTGGCCTTGTCTCAAATAATGAGGCAGCCTACACAGAAGTCATCACCATGAGATAGTGGTGTCAAACAGAAACCAATGTCACAAAAACAAAGGAGCTGGTTGTGGACTATAGAAGGAATGGAAACAGACTAATCCCTATTTACATTAATTGATCCGGAGCTCAGAGGGTGAACAGCTTTAAGTTCCTCGACATACATATCATGTGGTCTGTACATACCAGCTGAGTGGTGAAAAAAAAGCACAACAGCTCCTCTTTCACCTCAGACCATTGAAGAAGTTTGGCACGAGTCCCCAAATCCTAAGATCTTTCTACAGGGGCACAATTGAGAGCATCCTGACTGGCTGCATCACTGCGCCTGGTATGGGAACTGTACTTTCCACAATCGCAGGACTCTGCAGAAATTGGTGCGGACAGCCCAACGCTTCTGTAGATGTGAACGTCCCACGATTCAGGACATTTACAAAGACGGGTAGGTAAAAAAGGCCCATAGGATCATTGGGAACCTGAGTCACCCCAACTACAAACTGTTCCAGCTGCTACCATCCGGGAAACGTTGCAGCATTAAAGCCAGGACTAGCAGATTCCAGGACAGCTTCTTCCACCAGGTATAATTATTATACTAATTATTACAAATTACTATAAATTGCACATTCAAATGGAGATGTAACGTAAAGATTTTTACTCCTCATGTATGTGCAGGATGTAAGAAATAAAGTCAATTCAATTCAATTCAATTCTCTGGTTAAAAAAAATTCCTCTTTACCTCTATTCTAAAGGGTGGCCCCTCAATTTTGAGGCTGTGCCCTCTAGTTTGCAGCTCCTCCCGTGGAGGGTCAGACATCCTGAGCCAATAGGCTGGTCCTGGACTTATTTCCATCTGGCATAGTTTGCATATTGTTGTTTGATTGTTTGTGGTTTTTGTATTGCTATATTTATGCTCTATTCTTGGTTGGTGCAGCTGTAATGAAACCCAATTTCCCTCGGGATCAATAAAGTATATCTATCTATCTATCTAGTTCTGGATACCCTCACCATAGGGAACATCCTCTCATCTATCCTCTCTAGTCCTTTCAACATTCAATAGGTTTCAATGAGAACCCCCCACCCCCCAACACATTCTTCTAAATTCCAGTGAATACAGGCCCAAAGCTGCCAAATGCTCCTTGCATGTTAATCCCTTCATTCCCGGAATCATCCTTGTGACTCAAGAGACTCATTCCACCGAGATGCAACACAGAATGTCATAGGAAGTCATTCCTGCCTGTGGCCATCAAACTTTACAACTCCTCCCTTGGAGGGTCAGACATCCGGAGCCAATAGGCTGGCCCTGGACTTATTTCCTGGCATAATTTACATATTACTATTTAGTTATTTATGGTTTTATTACTATTTAATTATTTATGGTGCAACTGTAATGAAAACCAATTTCCCCCGGGATCAATAAAATATGACTATGACTATGTGAATCTCCTCTGGTTTCTCTCCAATGAGAACACAACTTTTGCGATATGGGGCTCAAAACTGTTTACAATTCTTCAACTGATTAGTGTGACCAATAATTAGCAAGCCCTAATTTCAATCATGAGGATACTATACGTTAGAAATAACCTCTTTAAAAGTGTCATCCTCTCCAGATCATTTAGTCTTTAAGACGCGCTATAAAATCTTATTTTTAAATTGAGTCTCTTCCTTAGCTTGACATCCAGTATTAAACTTCTTCTCTAAGATAGGACATGATCACAGAACAGTAAAACATATAATTAATCCATTCAACTATTTGTCTCTGTGCTGGCTGTTTCAACCCACAATCCACCAAGTCTAATTTACTGCCTAGTCCCACGGCTTTTATATTTTTCTACAATTTCATCCAATTCTCCTTTGAAGGCAATTACTGAATGAAGGTGCTCACAGTTACTCTTCACAGTTCTGAAACCTTGTTCAATTCGCAAAGATGTTCCAGAGCTTTAATTCACCATCCCATTCCCTTTCTGATGCAATTGCCAGTGCCTTGGCACTATTCCAACACAAGCTTGAGCAGCAGCATATCTTCTGTCTAGGGCAGGGGTGGCAAACACAAGATGGCACATGCAAAAATTCTGTTGGCACACAGCGTGCAGCAGTACCCCTCAATTCTTTAAGCCACATTCAAATCATGATGGCACAATCATCATCTTTACTGCCAATGAAGCTTCGATTTTTGTTTTTAAACAACCCGAAAGCAGTGAGATGTTTTCACAGGAAAAATCTCACGGCGGCTTGTACCCGTCTAACTGATGCCAAGAACACATGACATTCGATGATACAATTTGAAATCCTTGCAGACCTGGTGTACACAAACAACAGTATTTACATAGACAGTAAATGGCTACAATAACAATGCTATTTAGAAAGCATGTCATTTTTCAATTGTCTTTTTAGAATATTGTTTTTCGAACAAGTTTTCTAAAATGCTTCATTCACCACAAACAATCCCTTTTTTTTAAAATAGCAAAGCAATGAATACATGCAAATAACCAAAAGGTCTCATTCTTTTACCTTAAAAACATCCACAATTATCATCAATACTTCATTAATCAAATACAGACATCCCACCTCTCCCAGAACTTCCGGGAGTCTCCCGCATATTAATAGTGGCTCCCTGATGCCCGCAAATTATATACAATATCACAGAAATCAATTTTTTTTTGAGACCGAGCGAGAGAAAAGCAAGAGAGAGTGCGAGAACAACCATGAGAGCACGCGCGCGAGAGCGAAAGCAAGCAAGAGGGAGAGAGAGAGAGAGAGAGAGAGAGAGAGAGAAAGCGAGAGAGGGAGAGAGCGCCAGAGAGAAAGCAAGCGAGAGGGAGAGAGAGAGAGCGAGAGAGAAAGCGAGAGGGAGAGAGAGCGAGAGAGGGAGAGAGAGCGAGAGAGAAAGCGAGAGGGAGAGAGAGCGAGAGAGAAAGCAAGCGAGAGAGGGAGAGAGAGCGAGGGAGAGAGGGAGAGAGAGCGAGGGAGAGTGGGAGAGTGAGAGAGTGCGAGCGAGAGCGCGCCATTGCAGTGTGTTCCAAAAAAAAAATAAAATGTACGTCACCCCAGACAACACTAAAGTGTACCCCTGCCTAATAGGGGTCAAAATAATGACAGTGTTGCTCGCTGCACTGTTTGCAAGTGACTTTTCTATTGCCCATGGTGGGTTAAGACTGTAAAAGCCATGTTGAGGTGGGTTTAACAGGTGTCTTTCGTTCATTAGCATAGCTAACGTTATTTAAACTAGCTGGCCAGCTGCTAAGGAGCTACTCTATTGCAGATATCCCACCTCCCTCTCCTGGAAGTCTCCCGCAAATTGATGGTGCTACCTCCCTGAAATGAGTTTTTGCAGGGTGGGCTGTCTGCAAATATAATCTCTGCTCAAAACTACAAGGGCACAAGAGATTTAAAAAAAAAATAAGATTATTGCCAATTTGGGCACACACACTCAAAAAGGTTCACCACCATCTGGTTTAGGGCATTGCTGACTTGGATAAAACCAAATTCTGGTAATGTGGTTTTGGGTCTGTATCAGTACTGGCTGATTCTGTTACAACATCTTCCATCTGTAATATGATTCATTTTTTCCCCCCACTGCAGAAATTTCCTGATTTGCTGGTCGTTTACAATGCTCCTGTTTCAGCTTCAGTTCTCTAACAGACATTTAATAAGTCAAATTTATTTATATAGCACATTTAAAAACAACCCCACGTTGACCAAAGTGCTGTACGGATCAGAGCAGATAGCTAAAATCACAAATACAAGAAACACAGACATAACCAACAAGGCAAACAGCTTATAGGCACAAAAGAAACACAAGGGCCTTGGCACAAGCCAAAAATCAGCCACATCAGGAGGATTCAAATGCTAGTGAATAAAAGTTTTGAGCCTGGATTTAAGAGTTGACGGACAGGGCAGATCTGATAGGGAGGGGAATGCTGTTCCACAGTCTAGAGACTACAATAGCAAAGGCACGGTCACCCCTGAGCTTAAGGTTAGATAGCGGGACAGCCAGAAGCTCCAAGTCAGTCGACCTGAGGGACCTGGAAGTAGAATAAGGGGTTAGAAGGTCTGTGATATGGGGGGGGGGCAGCCCATTTAGGGCTTTATAAACAAACAGGAGAATCTTAAAATCAATTCTCAACAGTACTGGCAGCCAGTGGAGGGAGGCCAGGGTAGGAGTAATATGGTCCCTCTTCCGGGCACCTATCAGGAGCCTGGCTGCGGCATTCTGGACCAGTTGCAGACGTGACAGGAACAACTGACTAATCCCAGTATACAGGGAGCTGGAGTAGTCCAAGCGGGAGGATATAAGGGCATGGATGACTTTCTCAAGATCTTTGAAAGAGAGAAACTGTTTGATTTTGGCAATAGTACGAAGCTGGAAAAAAATTGGCTTTTACTACTGCATTAACTTGCTTGTCAAACTTAAAGGTGGAATCAAATATCACACCAAGGGATTTAACATGGGGTTTGTCAAGGGTGGACAAGTTACCAAGACTGCTGGTAATCACTTTGATGGAGTCAGCGGGGCCAAATAGGACAACTTCAGACTTTTAAAATGTCCTGTTTACTATCTCCTGCAACTACCCTCATTAACACAAGAAAATCTGCAGATGATGCAAGTCCAAAGCAACACACAAAATGCTGGAGGAAGTCAGCAGGCCAGGCAGCATCTATGGAAAAGGGTAAACAGTTGCATTTTGGGCTGAGACCCTTCTTCAGGACTGGAAAGGAAGATGAGAAGTCTGTCATTATCCTATTCACGTAACCATCTAGTGATAGGTTATCGCCCCACCCACCCTTCCACATTCCTTTTCCAGTTTGAAACCAACTTGTTCTCTCACTTTTCCCTTCTGAGGAAGTATTCCACCCAAGTTGTTAACTTCATTTCTTTTTCCACAGCTGCTGCCTAACCTGCTCTTTCCTCTATTTTCTGCTTTCATTTTAGATTTCTATCATCTGCAGAACAGTCTATTGGTAGATAGAGAGCAAAATATCACTCTCAGAGAAAAAATTCCATCTAGTGAAGAAAATAAAAGCATCAACCCATTTTTCATTGTTTGCTCACAATACCTAGATTTATTCAATGTTTGACGAACAGGAATGCCATAACTAAATTCCAACACACATCTTTTCCTCAACTGGGGGCAGGAACAGACTGACAGACCTTCAAGGAACAAAATCTCTCCATAACAATTTCAGCAATTTTGCATTTTTACTTGTTACAAATGAATAATGCAAAGATTCTCAGAACCATTGAGAGTTTAAAACTCCTAGCTGATAACAGCCAGTGCATAACGAATAAATACAAATCAATTTCATTTATTATGGACAAAGTTAATAGAACTTGCCAGAGTTAAAATGTAATATTTCTAAAATAGTTTTAAACCTATTCCAGAATAAAGAGATCAGATTCAACTTAATTTCACCAATGAACCAAACTATTTCTCTACAATCAACAAATACTCAAAAGGTGCAGAACCTCAATATTATGGTCATTTTTACAATGTAAATGCAACAATTTGAACATTGCAACTTGTTGAAATGATAAGGACAGTTTCACAAGCATTGTGGTTTTCATATATTGCATATTTTTGGGAGAGGGACTGAACTTTCAAGTTTGACTATCTGATAAATCCTGAAAGTTTGCAATCCAAATTATTGACAGAATCTCCAATTAGAGGTTAGGATTTTGAACAACCAATATTATGGATACACTGAAATAACTGCCAGTTTACTTTCTTAAAAAGCTTCCATGGAAAATAAAACTTCTAAAGTATATGTACTCTATCATCGCTACTGTCATGGGCAGAGACAACAAAAGTAACTTAGGGGCGAATAGTCACGCAGTACCCATCACCATCTGGCTAAAATTTAAATTACACAGCAAGTACAAGTTGATCTGTGTAAAATTCCTAAACAAAAAAAAAGCCACAACTTGGCGTTTCATGAAATAGTGTCACACTTCACTACAATCTCTCTTTTCATCCAACCCGTTAAAATTTTTTGCACAAGCCAGCTTCTAAACTGCATTCATAAATGCATCACATACTTGAAAAATACAGCACAGGAGCACGTTCATATCTGTGCCTTGGTGGAACTGTCTTATTACATCAATCTCTGTTCACAATGCTATGATCTTTAGCTTTTAAAAAAATCCAATTGCATGCTTCAAAGTTACTAAGAGATCTCCTTCCAACACGTAAACCTATTAGGTTTCGAGGGGGTTGGTTGGTTAAACGTTGATAGGTGGGTTGCTCCTGGCTGCATATTCTATACTTAGTGGACACTGTCTAACAACAAGGAGGGCAGATATATGGAAGCAAGCTGAGCAGAGTTTTTACTCAGGTGGAGGGGTGAATCTTTATTCTTTACCCCAGTTGTTGAGTACATAAAGGTTAAAATAGAAATATTTTTAGAACAATGATCAAACAAAAGGCATATTGAGAAACATCAACCAGGAACTTATTTAATAGTAAAACAGACTTGAGGGATCATGAAGCTCTTATTTATTGTAATAAAGCCAAAGCACCAAGCACTATTGTGTGAAAGAGCTCAAGTTCAAAAATTCATCTCAATTACTGAGTTCTCTGATGATCTTAGTTGGCCATTTAACAAGATGATCGGAGAGAATCATAAAGCTTAATCCTTTTGGTTCGTCTCAGGTGATACCTCTACAGCGTCTGCACTCTGCCTCAGTAAATACTTTGCAAGAGAACTTGATTCTCCCGATTTTAAAATTAACAATCTAATTTTCACCTGGTTTGCCTGGTCCATTGATGGTATCAATCAAAACTGACCTGCTGCTAATCTCTGAGCAGGCACACCCATGATATTCTGTAAAATAATCACTAACATGAAATTCACAAAAGGGACTGTCTTGTGCAGTACTACAGTTCAGCACAGCAGTAAATGAAGCAGATTCAACCAAAACCAACATTTGCTATATCAAATTTGAACCTTTGTGCGATACACGTAGAAGGAGCAGCTTCTTTCCTTCTAACTCTTCCTTGTGAGTGTGTGGATTTGTTCCGGATACCCCAGTTTCCTCCCACATTCCAAAGACATACTAGTTTGTAGGTTAATATGTCACTGTTAAATTGTCCTGTGATTAGGCAGGTGGGTTGCTAGGTGGCACAGCAATGAGGCCGGAAGGGCCTGTTTTATGTTGTATTTGAAAAAAAAAAATAACTCCTAAATGGATCTCTTAAATAGCAAAGACGAACCACTGACCTCTTGATCTACCTCAGTCTATCTGTATTTCACTTTTTCTGTAAGTGTAACACAACTTTCAACATTGTTTCTACACTCCCCACCCCAGTGTACTTGTGTTTGGAACTTATCTGTCTTGATGCTATGGAAAACAAAAACTTTTCACTGCATTTTAGTACATGACAATGATCATCCAATTACCAATAACGTTAATGTAACCAGCAACATGATGGTCTTTTTAAATTATCATTTGATTTCTCCATGCCCGTTATCCAATTCTGGACAAGCTAGCACAAATAACTGGCTATTAGCAGATGATTTAAAAATATAATCAGCGGTATTTCAAAGCATCTCCCCTTCAAGTCTCCAAATCTGGTTTGTAGAAATAGTTTTAACTTTGCACGGATAAACAATACATAATAAAAGGCCATTGTACATACATAATAATGCGTCCACACCCTCCTTCAATTTACTCATCCTAATTTGGTGACCTTTGAATCCTGGCAAGCAAAAATTATTGCAACATACACAAAATGCTGGAGGAACTCAGCAGACGAGGCAGCATCAACGGAAAAGAGTACAGTTGACATTTGGGGCTGAGACCGTTCATCAGGACTTGAGAAAAAATTATGAGCGGTCAGAATAAGAAAGTGGGGAGAGGGGAGGGAGAAACACAGGTGATAGGTGAACCGGGGTGTGGGGGGGGAGGCAAAGATCTGGGAAGTTGATTGGTGAAAGAGATACAGTGCTGGAGAAGGGGGTATCTATAGGAGCTGACAGAAGGCCATGGAAGAAAGAAAATGGGGAGGAACACCAGAAGAAGGTAATGGGCAAGTAAGGAGAAAGGGTGAGAGGGAAATGGGAATAGGGAATGTTGAATGGTGAGGTGGGGGGTGGGGGTGGGCAGGCATTACCAGAAGAAATCCATGTTCATGCCATCAGGTTGGAGGCTACCCAGACAGAATACAAGGTGTTGTTCATCCAACTTGAATGTGGCCTCATCATGACAGTAGAGGAGATAATGGACTGACATGTCGGAATGGGAATGAGAATTGGAATTAAAATGGGTGGCCGCTAGGAGACCCTGCTTTTTCTGGTGGATGGAATGTTGGTGCGCGGCGAAGCGGTCTCCCAATCTACGTTAGGTCTCACCGACATTCAGGAGGCCACACAGGGAACACCAAACACAGTAGATGACCCCAAAAGACTCACAGGTGAAGTGTCACCTTACCTGGAAGGACTGCTTCGCACCCTGAATAGTAGTGAGGGATGAGGTATAGAGGCAGATATAGCACTTGTTCCGCTTACAAGGATAAGTGCCAGGAGGGAGATCGGTGGGGAGGGTCAAATGGACAAGGGAGTTGAGTCATGAGCGATCCCTGTGGAAAGCAGAACGCAGGGGAGAGAAGGAAAGATGTGTCTGGTGGTGGGATCCTGTTGGAGATGGCAGAAGGTTAATTTATATTTTTGAAAATTTTTTTTACTGACCTAAACTCAGTTTTTTTTTGGAAAAGAATTCCAAATTTCCTCAATCTTGCTTGTTAAAACTTACAACTACAGAATATTTCTGCAAGAATAAATTTGAAGAGTCATGCTTCACAAATGCACCACACACAGTTCCAAATTCCTTCCTCTGACATACTAAATACTGCAAAAGGCACTCCACATTTTAAAACAGGTTGGAATGATGGATTTTACACACTTAATGTTAAGCTTTGATTTGACATAGATTGGGAAACCGCTTCACCTAGCACCTTTGCCCCATCACAAAGAGCTGGATCTCCCGGTGTCCACCCATTTCAATTCTACTTCCCATTTCCATTCCAACACGCAAGTCCATGGCTTCCTCTACTGCCAGGGTGAAGCCACATTCAGGTTGAAGGAGCAACACCTTATATTCTGTCTGGGTAGCTGCCAGTAGTGGCCCTCTCCCTACACCATTCTTGTTTCCCTCTCTAAACTTATCTCCTTACCTGTCCATCATCTCCCTTTGGTGCTCCTCCCTCTTCCCTTTCTTCCATGGTTTTCTATCCTCTCCCATCAGATTCCCCCTTCTCCAGCCCTTTACCTCTTCCACCAATCAACTTCCCAGCTCTTTACTTCACCTCCTCCCCGGTTTCACCTATCAACTACCAACCTTGTACTTCTTCCACTCCTCTCCCCACCTTCTTCCCTTCCTTTCCAGTCCTGAAGAAGGGTCTCAGCCCAAAACATAGAATGTTTACTCTTATCTATAGATGCTGCTCAACTTGCTGAATTCCTCCAGCATTTTGTGTGTTGCTTTGAATTTCCAGCATCTGCAGATTTTCTTGTTGCTTTGATTCTGAGAGTCATTATCAATGGCTAAATTTACAGTAGTTTGTGAGAATTCTGATAGTCAATGTTGGCCTTGCCAGTGATTGCCATGTTGGAATTTAAATAAAAAGGCTTACCTTAAGAAAATTTACAGGATCGCATTCATTCACCAGCTGTTCACAATCTTTCAAGTACTTCTCGACTGCGTCCTTCTGTGTTTGTTTTCTTGCCAGGCTAGCTTTGCGTTCAGCCTTCTTGCATTCAATCTGTTTTTCAATCTTTTCCAACAATTGCTTTTTTTTCAATTCCAATTTCTCTGAAATCTCATCGAACTTGTTCATAACAATTTCTTTCTCATACTCCAAAATGAGCTAAACAGAAGTGAACCAGCATGTAAGCAATGCTTCCCAACAATGGATTGTAATTTTCATATAGATTACTAAGGACTTCAACAGCAAGTATCCAAGTTACTTCAAAATAATAGTGTAGGCTTGGCAAATTGTAGATATTCAAATTAACGTTTCCACTGTACACCGTCAGGAAAGAATATTCAAGAGAAAATAATTCTGTCATAGTTTACTTTTCCTGAACCTTGTTATCCATTTATCTGTGTTCAGTTCTTCCATTAATTTCCACTATTATCCCCTATAAACACCTGAAGACAACAACCTATACTGAGGCATGAACCACATTATCCCCAAGACCTCTTACAAACAACCGAGAGGAATTTAGACATCAGACCCATTTGACAGTGGAAGGCATTGCTACTTAACAACATCCTCTGAAAAGAACATATCACATATCAAATACATATTGTAACTAATTATGAAGCTCTGTATCACGTATTTGGGAAAATGGGGCATGAAGAACTTTATTCCTTACTAGCCCAGTAATAAATTTAATTGCAGAAAGAAGTTCAATTAAAAACAGAAATATAATTAAAGGTTGTCAGAAAAGGTGCACAGAAACAAGCTTTGTTCATGTACATCATGATTGAGTACCAGGTATCACAAACTGGCACATTGTGGCACAAATTCACTAAACCACAGAAATTCATGGGAGTCCATACACCAAGGTCTTACCTCCATATCTGAAGGTTTATCAGCAACTTCAGCCTTTAGTCTCTCACTCAGCTGTCTCAGTTCTCTCAGGTTGTTAAAGTAATCAAGCTTAAAAATAAGATGTAGTCAGATCAATCTGTTCCACAGATACCAAACACAGATCTAATGATAAACTTACATCAATCAGTTGAACAAAATCTGGAAGTTTTTCTTTCCATTCACTGAAAAGCACATTACCATATAATTGCCATAAATGGCACTGCTGCTTGCTCATTCTTTCCCATAAAGTAAATCACAAGCTGTTGGTTTGAATGTAGAACACAAGCAAGCCATGGCTAATGCATATTGGTTCCATTTTGTTTAACACCTGCAGCCAACAAAAATCTATCAACCAAAACTTCTTAAAAAAACTGCAAATGTTATAAATCTGAAAAGACATTGAAAGTATTCAGCAGCTTTGAAGAGAGAAAAAATTAAATTGACATGTTAATGGTTCACCTTTCTCACCTGACCTGTTGTGTATACCCATTTCTTGTGATTGAGTTTTGAAATAAAAACAAGCTGTTTTGAAACTTTGTCATCCTCAGACGTATGCCATCTTTAAACGATAACGACTTCAATGACAGCACCAATAAATGTCAAAACTGACTAATAATTTAATAAAGGAGGGTTAATGAAAGCAGTGCTTTTGATGCAATTTAGATGATGTTTTGACAAATTTTGACACATGGCAAGCTGGTCAAAAAAGTAAAACTCCCTTTGGAATCCAATGATAGGTTTATTAAAATAGGTTTAGTTATAAAGCGCAGGGAATAATGGATAATGAGTGTGTGGAGCTGGAAAGTTATTCTCAGTGGGGTACCATAAGGCCCAGTCCTCTTGTTTTGTAAAAACAAGAACAGTTTAAATTTAGTTGTGGGTAATAGTATGCAGACAATTAAAAAAAAGTTGTAGTTGAGCGAACAGTAAAGTTTTGTACTTTAGAAATATCCACTTGGTGGTTCAGATAGAATGCAATTGGAATTTAACAGTGGGAGGCAATGCATTTGGGAAGCTGCACAAACAGGAAAATAAATGAGAACTGCAACAAACCTTGGAACTTACATACATGTGAAAAGTTGCAGGACAGATTGACAAGGTGTAGAAAGGATATGACAAATCATCCTTTATTCATCAAGGTGCAGAGTATAAGAGCAAGGAGGTGATGCCAGAACGCTAGTTAGGCTACAGCTTGAGAACTGCATATATTTTTGTTCACTGCTTAACAGAAAAGCTATGATTGCGCTGGAGAGGTTGAAAAGAAAATTTATGTAATGTACCAAGATTGGAAAATTGTAGCTAATGACAAGCTAGGATTGTTTTCTTTTGAACAGAGGCTGATGAGAAAAATGGGGTGTTTTACATACGAGGGTCACAGAGAGGCAACACATTTCTGTTAGCAGAGGAATTTAAGGGCCCTAGCTTTAAAGTTAGTCATCAAAGAATAAAAGGAAAGATGAGGAAAATATCTTCTGCAAGAAGCTGGTGAATGGATGGCAAAGACACCTCACCATATTTAACCTGTAATTGGATATACATTGTTTATACATGATCAGGTTTTGAAATTAGGTGGTTACTTTGTATCAAACTGGTCTGCAATCCCTCCAGCCCCCTTGAGAACCTTTGATTTTAAAAGCCACATACTAGAAAACTTGCAGGACTGTGGATCAATTACTGAAAGATGGGGTTTGTCTAGGATCTTCTTTTTCAGTTGGCATTGATGTAATACATTTCCTATTTATTTTAAAGTAATGTCCTTGAATTCCAGAATCCCCAAATGAAATAGTGAAGATGTTACATCCATTTATTAAACATAATTTATCACCCTAATTGATTCGCCTATAATCCCCCATTTTCAGTTTAAAGCGCCTTTAACACTGACAATTATTCCAGAGAAATTTAAAGCATGATGTCCAGCCAGCAAGTGCTGATGATCAACGAAGTGTCTGAAAAGTGTGAAAGAAATACAAATTTGGGGCTTAGTAAATGAAGGCGTCAGCTCCAATGATGTGTGGTAATTAAAATAAGGAATGTTGAAGGGGTGTAACAGACAGCAATCTGGAGGGATTGATGGTTTGCTGATCGAAATTTCATCAGCAACACACACAAAATGCTGGAGGCACTCAGCAGGCCGGGCAGCATCTATAGGAAAGATACCTGCTTGGCCTGCTGAGTTCCTGCAGGACTCTGGATCTCTAGCATCTGAAGATTTTCTCGTGCTCCGTGACAATTTCGTCACGTTCAGTTACCCCCGCACCACCCCCCTCCCCCACAGCACTCGGGGCCCTGGACTGATGCCAGATCAGTGCAGAACCTTCCTCCTGACTCGGATACCTTTTCCTCCTGGTAGATGATGTCAATCAAGTTGACAGAGTGGAAGACGCCGCGGTGGTGCTCGGACACGCACTGGCCGCACGCCACTTGCTTGCAGACCTTGCAGAAGAGCAGCAGGCTCCGGGGCGGGTGGCGCTCGCAGGTGGCACGCCCGGCGCCCGGGTTCTTGGGGCTGGCGCCGGGGCCGGGGCCGGGGCCGGGGCCGGGGCCGGGGCCCGGGCCCTCCTCCAGCTCCTCGCATCGCTCCTGCCAACTGCCGCCGCTAGCGCAATGCTGCGACCTGAAGAGCTTCACCACCTCGGCCAGAGTGGTGTTGCCGGGCAGGTTGACGGCGCCGTCGGCGATGAAGTTGGTCTTTCGGCACAGCGGGCACTCGAGCTGGCTGTTTCTCCAGATGTTGTTGCTGCTGCCCAGTCCGATGCCCGAGCAGAACGACTTGGTCACGCACTCCAAGATACATTTCTTGCAAAAATTGTGCGAGCATACGGGTAGAGTAGTGGGGTTCTCAAACATCGATAAGCAAACTGCACAGGTCAGACTGGCCTCCATTTCACATTTAAAATAAAACCTCTCCCACACACTTGGAAAAAAAAGCTGCAACCAGCTCACCGAGAGTGAAAACTAACTCCGGCTCCGGAAGTCCCGCCTCCAGTGACCCCAAATTCCCCTGTCACTCACGTGTCACAAAGGCCACAGGAAATATAAACCACCTGGGAGGGAGAGGTCACAATCCTCTACCCCTCAATGTGCTGCCTTCAGTGAATGAAGCTCAGAAAACCCGGGGAAATTAAAATGAAAACAAAAATACTCAGCATCTGTGCAAGGAATGGAAAAAAACGGAGTTTTCTTTTCAGATTGGACTCCCCATTATCAGATAACGTTTCTTATTGTAGACAATAATCATGAGGGTTTCCAGTTTCATTTTTGTTCTGACCTTCAGTGCATAGATGTTGTTTGAGAAAAGTTTTTCTTTTGTCATATGTACGTCCCCAGAATCATGGAGATAAGTGGCACAGAATGAGATTTACCAGCACACCCCTGTACAAATTGATATATAAAAAAAGGTGTTTTTCAACTTACATATGCCTTTACTATAAAAGAAGTGCTTGTTTGGATTCCTGCTTCCATGAGAATTTCTGCTTTTGTGACCTTGTCAGGCAATGAATTGCAGAATCCTGCAGAATCTGGGCGCTTGACAAGATTGGATAATTACCATTACTTGAATCTGGTGTTTCTGCAGTCAAAGGGTGTGAATATCTTCCTAGTCGTCTTGGGCCAGGAGAAGGTGTTCAGCAGGATGTCATACATATTTGTGATGGGTGTGCTGGCCAAAAAGGACTTTGAGGAGGGAATCAGGAATTGGATCCAACATCTCTGCAGTCATCTGTCCTTCCAAATCAATGGGTAGGAAACAGGTATCTTCCCCATCAAGTCCGGAGTCAGGAAGGGTTGTCCACTCTCCCCTGTACTGTTTATGTGTTCTGTAGAACCCTTTGCCAAACCCAACAGGAAAGACAGAAAAACATTGAGGAGTGACTTTGCCAAGCAGTGGAAGGACCGAGTTGAAAACCTCCCTGTATATGGACGATGTTGCTGTCTTCTCGGTTCCAAAGTCAGTACACAGACTGAGCAGCATCTATGACTAGCTTGAGTCACAATCAGGGGCCAGAGTCAACCAAATGGAGACCCTGGTTGTTTATACCGGTCATCCAAATATGAGTTGACCACATTTATCTCTTTCCTCTAGTATGATCTGGCTCGCTGGGTGTGTCCAACAGCCTTTCCATTAGCCAGGTATAATACAGAGAAAGAAGGATAAAGTGCCACATTAACCCAGTTAATCTCATCCTATCGCAGATATCCTGCCACCCGCACCCGTACAATTCTGTTAATCAGCTACACTTGAGACTTTGGCAGCACATTTTGCCTGATTTTCCAGATTGGATGTTATCTCTCTTAATATCCATACACACTTTTAATTGACTTTTTTTTCAGATGTAACTTAGTAATATAGTAAAATTTCCAGTGAACCATGTATATTCAACAGGAACATGGGAACCAGAACCCAGGTGAGTTTAAAAAGGAGCTTGCCAAACATAATCCAGTGAGCCAGATGCTAAATCAATTACTTTCTCGTTGTTTTTCCAGTTTTTCAGATTTTCAGAACCTGAAGTTCTTACTTGATTTTCAGACAGCTTTTACAGATGCTGAATGTTCACAAACATTATGGAAACAAGCAATAGGCAGTCTGCTGCACTCCAGCTTACTCTGGATACTGCTCCCACCATACACTGATCCTTTTTCAAATAATTTTGTGCAAGCAGAGCTAACTCGCAATGGGAATTTGCTTCGACCTACCTCTCCCTTTCAGAAATAACATGAATATGAAACACAGGTAACCATGTGGAACACTTTGGTCTTATCCACACTGGCTCTGCAGGAAACCATGCTCCCACAGTATGTAAAGATGCCTGAGGAATAAAGTAAAATATGACTTGTCATATTGACGGTTCTTTGGTAGAATTTTCATCTGCTCTGTCTGTGGGCATCCTAAGTTTGATTCCTAGCCAATGAACCAAAACTACTTTTTGTTCTTGCTCTCCTATATGATTCTGAAATCTGGGCTGCCTGTAGCTCAAGAAACTTTTAAGACAGCACTGACAGTCATTTTGCAAAACCCTGCACATTCACCAGACTTTGAGGCTCTAATTATACTCGATCGGCTCCTCTTGGCAACTAATATTATTTATATAATCTGATCACTATTCCAAAAACAAAACTTCTGAGGTTTATCACAGGAAGAGCCTGACATCAGTAGTGGGAAAGTTATTGGAAGGTATTCTAAGGGACCAGATATATGAGTATTTGGATAGATATGGACAGATTAGGGATAGTCAGCATGGCTTTGTGTATGTTAGGTCATGTCTGCCCAATCTTAGAGTTTTTTGAGGAAGTTCAAAGAACATTTATTATCAAAGTATGTATATAGTATACAACCTTAAGTTACGTCTCCTAACAGGCCTCCATGAAACCAAGAAACCCCAAAGAACCTATTAAAAGACAATTAACCCCCTCCCCAACGTGCAGAGAACAGAGAATTAAAAAAAATCATGCAAACAATAACTGCAAGCAAATAGCAGTCTGAACTGAAGTCCACAAAGAGAGAGAGAGAGAGAGGCCCATAGTTCAGCACAGAGCTGAGTAAATGTCATGGAGCAGTGAGTTGAACTGGCTCATCCCTCACTTGTGCCTCAATACCCTGACCTTTTCAATCTTGCACGGTGCGTAAATTGTTGAACTATCAGGTTCAGTCACTTCGATCCAATCTGGGGCTTGGAACCTGCTGCCCTGACTCTGCCTGTACCCGAACTTACCGATTCTGCCTAGCGATTAAATCATCACCCAGACATTGGGTACTGATGCTTCGATACACTCTGGGGCCTGGACGATGCTGCCTCAATTCAGCATGGCCTTTAAATCGATTGATCTTTGGATTTTCCTTGCTCTCAGCAACCTCCCCTCGTCTCAGTTCTGCCACATCGAATCCCCTCCAAGTATAAAGAAAAGTTACAGACTATTGCTTGTGATGATCATTTGCCAGAAAAGAGGGATTTACTCAGCATTCAAGATGTGGTGGTAAATTGGATTAGACATTGGCTTTGTGGGAGAAGCTAAAGAGTTGGAGTAGAGGGTTGCCTCTCTGTCTGGAAGCCTGTGATTGGTGGGGTGCCACGGGGATCAGTGCTGGGTCCATTGTTGTTTGTCATCTATACCAATGATCTGGATGATAATGTGGTTAACTGGATCAGCAAGTTTGTGGATGATACCAAGATTGGGGGTGGAGTGGACAGCGAGGAAGACTAAATGATTGAGAAGGCCAGCTGGAAAAATGGGCTGAAAAATGGCAGATAGAATTTAATGCAGACAAGTGCGAGGTACAGTATTGCACTTCAGTAGGATCAACCAAAGTAGGTCTTACACAGGGAACAGTATGGCACTGAGGAGCACAATAGAACAAAGGGATCTGGGAATACAGATCCATAATTCATTGAAAGTGGCGGTACAGGTAGATAGGGTCATAAAGAAAGCTTTTTAGCAAATTGACCTTCATAGATCAAAGTATTGAGTACAGAAGATGGGATGTCATGTTGAAGTTGTAAAAGACGTTGGTGAGGCCAAATTTGGAGTATTGTGTGCAGTTTTGGTCACCTACCTACAGGAAAGGTGTAAATAAGGTTGAGAGATTGCAGTGAAAATTTACAAGAATGTTGCCGGGACAGGAGGACCTGAGTTATAAAGAAGGATTGAATAGGTTAGAACTTTATTTGTTGGTATATAGAAGAGTTAGTGGAGATTTGATAGAGGTATACAAAATTATGAAGGGTATAGATGGGGAAAATGCAAGCAGGCTTGTTCCACTGAGGTTGAGTGGGAAGACAACTAAAGGTCAAAGGTTAAGGGTGAGAGGTGAATGAGGGGAAACTTGTTCACTCAGAGGGTCATGAGACAGTGGAAAAGCTGCCAGCGTAAGTGGTGCATGCAGGTTCAACTTCAACGTTTAATGAAGTTTGGATAGGTACATGGATGTTTGGGGTATGGAGGGCTATGGCCCCATTGCAGGTCGATGGGCCTAGGCAATTTAAATGGTTCAGCAGCAACTAGATGGGCTGAAGGGCATGTTTCTGTGTGGCACTTTTCTATGACTGACTAAGAAATTACCAGGTGCACAGAAGAAAAAAAATCAAGGATATGCTCAAAATCTTATGGACATCCCCAAATTACATTCAAGTTCTGGGTGAGAACATCTCTGAGAATCTATCCTGGGCCCAACATATTAATGCAATTACAAAGAAAGCACAACTACAGCTATGTTTCATTAGGGGTTTCGGGAGAATTGATAGTCACCAAAGACACTCACAAATTTCTTCAGATGTACTTTGAAGAGCATCCTAACTGGTTGCATCACCGTCTGGTACAGAATACAAGATCAGAAAGAGTGCAGAAAGTTGTGAACTCTGCCAGCTCAATCATGGGCACTAGCCTCCCCAGTATCCAGGACTCCTTCAAAAAGCGATTTTTCAAAAAAGCGCCATCCATCATTAAGGACCCTTATCACCTATTTATGCCCTTTTCTCATTGATACGATCAAGGAGGAGGCGCAGGAGCCTGAAGACACACACTCAACATTTCAGGAACAGTTTCTTCCCCTCTGCCATCTGATTTCTGAGTGGACATTTACCCCATGAACACTGCCTCAGTACTTTTTCCCTCTCTCTTTGCACTACTTTTTAAATTTTTTTATATAGACTTGTAATTGTAATGTATATTTTTTATTATTATATATTGCAATGTACTGCTGCGGCAAAACAACTAATTTAATTTATGCCTCTGATATTAAAACTGATTCTGAAATGAGAATGAAAGCGGGGGCTAACACAGGAGCATATAAGCCCTGTGTTAAAGACAGAAAGAACACAGCACCTCAAAAGCTACCAAATACATTCTCCATTCGACACTCACTGTCCCTTTTGAAGGATATTCCAGATTTCAACATCTGCAGTCTCTTGTATCTCCATTTGTAGAAGTGTCTGTGGTTCCCACATTAATCCCATCAATCACTTCAAGAAAATGTTTCTCAAGGTAGCATATGGTGACATACTCAGTGGTCCCTCCTGTGATAAATGAGTGTACACTGAGTGTATTTTGATAGGACATTAATTTTGAACTTCAATTCCCACAGAACCAGAATGAAGTTTATCCTTGATTCCAAGGAACTTCCCAAGAAAAAGAATATTTATCTAGGCTACATTTCCAAAATACCATAAGACTTAGGAGCAGAATTAGGCCATTCAGCCCATCAATTCTGCTCTGCAAAGTAATACTTATTGATAACAATGACCTCAAAACAAACCACAGACACTAGCTCAGTCACATGCCTAAACTGCTCTCAGGGTTACCATTCACTCTGCATATTTTGGTCACCAAAAAGTTCAGGTTGCAGCTACTGATATATCCCTCTTCTTACTGTGTACTGTTCACTCCTGAAAATAATGATGCTTTCTGCTCCAGAAAGAATACTTCATTTCCTGTCCTTTTGGCTCCCAGGATTAGGCAGGTTGAGCACAGGCATTTCCTGCCATTGCAGGATTCTCCAGATACAGTTGTACATATATATTGCATTGATTAGATTTCCCATTTCATACTTCCTTGCAATGCGCAATTGCTGTAAACCAACCGAAGAGCTTTTTAATAGTCCAAATACAGCTCATATAATTATAATTCAAAGTCAAGTTTATTTTCATATGCACAAGTACATGTGTGCACAGGTGCAAGGAAAAACTTTCTTGCAGCAAAATCACAGGCACAACGCATCATATAAGCAGCATTCACAAGAAAAAAGAACAGTTTTTACAATTCCTTCATTAAACACAATTAATTCATTCTTAGGGGATCTTAACTACCCCTCATTTTTCAGCAGTTATACAAGCCTAAAAGCTGGATTTTTGAGAATGGAGGCTATACACTCTTTAAGCTCTGGAGGACCAGAAATAGGTCTTAATAGAAGCAGAGGCCTATTTCTTTAACCATTATGCTTCTTTTGGCACGGCCATTCTCTGGCAGAGTAAAATGAATCTTTTCTGATAGGATTTAACATCTATTTGAGCAAGGCAGTAGTTTCCAATTTTGTATGGAAGCATATGATGATCGTCTGATAGGGGGAGAGGCAGATGATTGGCAACAGGGTTAGGGAAACAGAAACTCGAGGCAGGGACAAGAGAGTCAACAGGTTTCATGCGTGATGACAGCGTGCACATATTGGTAAGGAATAGTGTTAATGGGGTGTGACTGGCACAAGATTTTAAATGAAATGAACTGTGAAGGCTCACTCTGACCAGTCTTGCAAGATCATGATTCCTGTTGCAAAACTGGCCAGAGGTGCAGGGAACATTGCTCTGTAGGCTGTCCTGATGCAAGGAGCATTCGTAATAAGGTGGATGAATTGAAAGTGCAGATTGTTATTAATGATTATGATATAGTTGGGATCACAGAGACATGGCTCCAGGGTGACCAAGGTTGGGAGCTCAACGTTCAGGGATATTCAATATTCAGGAGGGATAGACATGAAGGAAGGGGAGGTGGGGTGGCGTTGCTGGTTAAAGAAGAGATTAACGCAATAGAAAGGAAGGACATAAGCCGGGAAGATGTAGAATCGATATGGGTAGAGCTGCGTAACACTAAGGGGCAGAAGACGCTGGTGGGAGTTGTGTACAGGCCACCTAACAGTAGTAGTGAGGTCGGAGATGGTATTAAACAGGAAATTAGAAATGTGTGCAATAAAGGAACAGCAGTTATAATGGGTGACTTCAATCTACATGTAGATTGGGTGAACCAAGTTGGTAAAGGTGCTGAGGAAGAGGATTTCTTGGAATGTATGCGGGATGGTTTTTTGAACCAACATGTCGAGGAACCAACTAGAGAGCAGGCTATTCTGGACTTGGTTTTGAGCAATGAGGAAGGGTTAATTAGCAATCTTGTCGTGAGAGGCCCCTTGGGTAAGAGTGACCATAATATGGTGGAATTCTTCATTAAGGTGGAGAGTGACATAGTTAATTCAGAAACAAAGGTTCTGAACTTAAAGAGGGGTAACTTTGAAGGTATGAGACGTGAATTAGCTAAGATAGACTGGCAAATGACACTTAAAGGATTGACGGTGAATATGCAATGGGAAGCATTTAAAGGTTGCATGGATGAACTACAACAATTGTTCATCCCAGTTTGGCAAAAGAATAAATCAAGGAAGGTAGTGCACCCGTGGCTGACAAGAGAAATTAGGGATAGTATCAATTCCAAAGAAGAAGCATACAAATTAGCCAGAGAAAGTGGCTCACCTGAGGACTGGGAGAAATTCAGAGTTCAGCAGAGGAGGACAAAGGGCTTAATTAGGAAGGGGAAAAAAGATTACGAGAGAAAACTGGCAGGGAACATAAAAACTGACTGTAAAAGCTTTTATAGATATGTAAAAAGGAAAAGACTGGTAAAGACAAATGTAGGTCCCCTACAGACAGAAACAGGTGAATTGATTATGGGGAGCAAGGACATGGCAGACCAATTGAATAATTACTTTGGTTCTGTCTTCACTAAGGAGGACATAAATAATCTTCCGGAAATAGTAGGGGACAGAGGGTCCAGTGAGATGGAGGAACTGAGCGAAATACATGTTAGTAGGGAAGTGGTGTTAGGTAAATTGGAGGGATTGAAGGCAGATAAATCCCCAGGGCCAGATGGTCTGCATCCTAGAGTGCTTAAGGAAGTAGCCCAAGAAATAGTGGATGCATTAGTGATAATTTTTCAAAACTCATTAGATTCTTGGACTAGTTCCTGAGGATTGGAGGGTGGCTAATGTGACCCCACTTTTTAAAAAAGGAGGGAGAGAGAAACCGGGGAATTATAGACCGGTTAGCCTAACGTTGGTGGTGGGGAAACTGCTAGAGTCGGTTATCAAAGATGTGATAACAGCACATTTGGAAAGCGGTGAAATGATCGGACAAAGTCAGCATGGATTTGTGAAAGGAAAATCATGTCTGACGAATCTCATAGAATTTTTTGAGGATGTAACTAGTAGAGTGGATAGGGGAGAACCAGTGGATGTGGTATATTTGTATTTTCAAAAGGCTTTTGACAAGGTCCCACACAGGAGATTAGTGTGCAAACTTAAAGCACACGGTATTGGGGGTAAGGTATTGATATGGATGGAGAATTGGTTAGCAGACAGGAAGCAAAGAGTGGGAATAAACGGGATCTTTTCAGAATGGCAGGCGGTGACTAGTGGGGTACCGCAAGGCTCAGTGCTGGGACCCCAGTTGTTTACAATATATATTAATGACTTGGATGAGGGAATTAAATGCAGCATCTCCAAGTTTGCGGATGACACAAAGCTGGGTGGCAGTGTTAGCTGTGAGGAGGATGCTGAGAGGATGCAGAGTGACTTGGATAGGTTGGGTGAGTGGGCAAATTCTTTCTTTTCTTTTTAAATCTTTTTATTGAATAAGTATACAAAAATGTAAGCCATATAGACACTAATACACTGTTAGAATATAATAAAATTACAGAAGATATTAATACAAAAAAATACTGCAAATAATGTAATTTAAACAGAACATACCAAGGTAACATAATAGTATACTAATTTTTATATATATATCAATAGAGAAAAGGAAACCCCCCCCAAAAAAAAACCCACCGTGCAACTAACTAAAAGCAAAGCAAAGCAATGGGCTAACTTGAAACCAAACAGAGTTAAAAAACTTAAAATCACGTCCTCAATCCTGACCTCCATTAAAAACAGTAAAAAAAACAAGAAGGGTATATATTACATTAAATGAAAATATTGAATAAAAGATCTCCAAGTCTGTTCAAATTTAAATGGGGAGTCATAAAGATTGCTTCTAATTTTCTCCAAATTCAAGCATAATATCGTCTGAGAAAACCAAAAAAAGGTAGTTGGAGCATTAAGCTCTTTCCAATGTTGTAAGATACATCTTTTCGCCATTAAAGTAAGAAATGCAATCATTCTACGGGCTGAAGGGGAAAGATTACTGGAAATTTTAGGTAGTCCAAAGATAGCAGTAATAGGGTGAGGAGAGATATCTATATTCAATACCTTGGAGATAATATTAAAAATGTCTCTCCAAAAAGTTTCCAGAGTAGGGCAAAACCAAAACATATGAGTTAAAGAGGCTATCTGCCCTGGACATCTATCACAAAAAGGATTAATATGAGAATAAAAGCGCGCTAACTTATCTTTGGACATATGTGCTCTATGAACAACTTTAAATTGAATTAGGGAATGTTTAGCACAGGTAGAGGAAGTATTGACTAATTGTAAAATCTGCCCCCAGTCATCCACGGAAATGATAAACCCCAATTCCTGTTCCCAATCTACCCTAATCTTATCAAATGGAGCTTTCCTAAGTTTCATAATAATATTGTAAATCATAGCCGATGCACCTTTCTGACATGGATTAAGGTTAATTATAGTATCTAAAATGTATGTAGGAGGAAGCATTGGAAAGGAAGAAAGTATAGTACTTAGGAAATTTCTAACTTGTAGATATCTAAAAAAATGTATTCTTGATAAGTTATATTTATTAGATAATTGTTCAAAAGACATAAGGGAACCATCTAAAAATAAATCCAAAAACCGTGAAATACCCTTAGTCTTCCAAATTTGAAAAGCACGATCCGTAAAAGAGGGAGGAAAAAATATGTTACCTAAAATAGGAATCGCTAACCCAAATTGATTAAGATCAAAAAATTTTCTGAATTGAAACCAAATACGTAAGATATATTTAACTATCGGGTTAGACACCTGTTTAAGGCGTTTCAAATCAAAAGGAAGAGAGGAACCTAAAATAGAGCCAAGTGTAAAACCCTGAACAGATTGTAATTCCAATGCTACCCATTTAGGAATGGATAGTATATCCTGGTCAAGTAACCAGAATTTCATATGTCGAATATTAATTGCCCAATAATAAAATCTAAAGTTAGGTAATGCTAAGCCTCCATCTCTCTTAGCTTTCTGTAAATGTATTTTACCCAGTCTCGGGTTTTTATTCTGCCAAATAAATGAAGAAATTTTAGAGTCGACTTTGTCAAAAAAAGATTTTGGAACAAAGATTGGTAATGCCTGAACTATATATAAAAATTTTGGCAAAAAAAACATCTTAACTGCATTAATACGACCAATCAAAGTTAAATATAAAGGAAACCATTTAGATGAAAGTTGAATAATATGGTCTATTAATGGTAAAAAGTTAGTCTTAAATAAATCTTTGTATTTACAAGTAATTTTAATTACAAGATACGAAAAATAATTATTAATCAATTTAAATGGAAATTTATAATATAAGGGAAGTTGTTTATTAATCGGAAAGAGTTCACTCTTACTAAGATTTAATTTATAACCTGAAAAAAGACCAAATTGTGCTAATAGCTCTAAAACAGCCGGGATGGATTTTTGGGGATTAGAAATATATAAAAGTAAATCATCAGCATAGAGTGATATTTTATGGGACTTTAAGCCCCGAGTTATCCCAGTAATATTTGGAGATTCTCGAATGGCAATTGCAAGAGGTTCTAATACAATATCAAATAATAAGGGACTAAGAGGACAACCTTGTCGAGTACCTCGAAAAAGAGGGAAAAAAGGTGAACTTAAAGAGTTAGTACGGACCGAGGCCACAGGAGAATGATATAACAGTTTAATCCAGGATATAAATTTCGAGCTAAAATTAAACATTTCAAGCACCTTAAATAAATAAGGCCATTCTACTCTATCAAAAGCTTTCTCAGCATCTAAAGAGATAACACACTCAGGAACATTTTGTGAGGGAGTATAAACAATATTTAACAGTGTGCGAATATTATAAAAAGAGTAGCGACCTTTAATAAAACCCGTTTGGTCTTCTGAAATAATAGAAGGAAGTACTTTTTCTAATCTATTTGCTAATAACTTAGAAAAAACTTTAGAATCAACATTTAATAAAGATATTGGTCTATAAGATGCACATTGAGCAGGATCTTTATCCTTCTTTAATATTAGAGAAATTGACGCTCTATTGAAAGATTCAGGAAGTTTACCAACCAAGGGATTAATGAAGGAGCGAAACATTTATAAAATTCTACGGTAAACCCATCAGGGCCAGGAGCGTTCCCCAAATTCATAGAGAAAATAACATTCTTAATCTCATCCGTGGTAATGGGAGTATCTAACATAGAAGACATATCCTGTGAAATCTCAGGGAAGTCTAAATTATCTAAAAAAAATTCATATATTTAGAATCTCGAGGAGACTCTGATTGATATAAGGAAGAGTAAAAATCACAGAAGGTTTGATTAATCCCCACATGATCAAGTATCAGTCGATCATTTTGGTTATAAATCTGATTAATTTGAGATTTAGCATAATTAGACTTCAGTTGATTAGCCAACAGTTTGCCAATTTTGTCACTATGTACATAAAATTCACTTCTTGTTTTCTTTAATTGGTTTACAATCGAGGACGAGAGTAATAAACTGTGTTCCATTTGAAGTTCAGTTCTTTGTTTATATAACTCCTCAGAAGGAGCTATAACATATGTCTTATCAATTTCCTTAATCTTGTCCACAATTACCAACTCCTCCTGCTTCAGCTTCTTCCTCAAAGCAGCAGAATACGAGATAATCTGACCACGAATATAAGCTTTAAAAGTGTCCCAAAGAATGTTGACAGAAATATCCTCTGTATAGTTAATTGTAAAAAAAAGATCAATCTGTTCATTCATAAAGTTAACCAAGTCCGAGTCCTGAAGCAACAGCGAATTAAAACGCCATTGTCTATTATTTTGTATATTGGCCAGAATTTTAATAGAAAGCTTAAGTGGAGCATGATCCGAAATGGTTATAGAGTCATAATCACATTTAATCACTGAGGAAATAAGACGAGAATCAATAAAGAAATAATCAATTCTTGAATAGGAATGGTGAACATGTGAAAAAAAAGAAAAATCTTTTTCCTGAGGATGCAGAAAATGCCAAATGTCCGTCGACCCAGAATCAAAAAGGAATGAATTAATCAAAGTTGCAGATTTATTAGGTAAGGTCCGTAGAGGAGCCGAACGGTCCAAAGCTGGAGACAAACAGGTATTAAGATCTCCGCCCCAGATCAATGAAAACTCATTCAAATTCGGAAACTGATTAAATAATGATTTATAAAATTCCGGACAGTCCATATTAGGAGCATAAACATTAACCAAAACTACTTTTTTATTAAATAGTAAACCACTAACCAATAGAAATCTACCATTTGGATCAGAAATAATATCATGTTGTATAAAAGTAACTGAGGAGTCTATAAAAATAGAGACGCCTCGAATCTTAGCATTGGAGTTCGAATGAAACTGTTGTCCCTTCCAGAATTTAAAAAAACGTAGTCTGTCCCCCCTCCGCACATGGGTCTCTTGTAAAAATAAAATTTGTGCTTTAAGTCTCCGGAACACTTTAAAAACTTTTTTCCTTTTAATAGGATGATTAAGACCATTAGTATTCCAGGAGACAAAATTAATAATAGACTCCATAAACCCTAAAGTCAACCCGCAACAAGGAGGATTGACGATAGGCTCGACCCACGAACCCGGAAAGGGAACAGAACATACAAGAGATACCGGGAAGAAGAACGCAACCAATACTTCAATAATGTATATAGTCCAAGAAGAAAGAAACTAAAACGTGAAGCCCCTCTCACCACCCCCACCCCATATCCCGAAAGCTAAGTCTAACGCAGACCAGCCCGAAAGAAGCAAGCACTAAAACTACCCCCATGACTTCCGGTATACTCTCCCTAAAAAAAGTGTAAATATAAAAAATATCAGCTGATTATAAAACAGTAAAAGAATAAAAAAAAGATAACTCAATTAAAATAAACACATAACAGAATAAAAGCCAGAAAATATAAAAAAAACCGCAATAAACCCCAGAACCATGAGTAAACAAAACAACAAAAAAAATGAGATTATTAACATAAACTAGTTATAAAAACCTACAAAACAAAATAGATTTAAAAAAAAACTACAAAATTTAAGGCCACAAAGGAAATACGTAAAATGACGATGATGAAGTAACCACCCAGAATCCCCTGGGAAAAAGAAAGAAATGACGCAGTTAAAAAGAAAGTTTAGCAACCATATTAAATAATCAAAAATAAACTTTTCTGCCCAAATAGGGCAAAAAAAAAATTAAGACCGACAACTTCACAGCCTCCGATCAACGGAGATAGTTAAAGTATTACAATTAAGATGTTGAAGGTGAAAATTGATCCAGATAACTCTGGGCATCCGATGGAAATTCAAAAAAACGGAGGGCTCCATCCAACGTACTAATCCTTAAACGTGCAGGGTAAAGCAGCGCTGGTTTTAAATCCATCTTGTAGAGTTCCGACATCACAGATCTATAACGAACCCGTTGATCCCGGATTGGTTTACTGAAATCCTCCACGAATTGGAACTTAAGATCCAGAAAATCAATGTAACCTTTAGATCGAACGAAACGAAACAGTTTCTCCTTGTCTTGAAAGTAATGAAAATGTAAAATGACATGTCGAGGTTTATCTGACCTAGGCGAATATGATGGAACTCTGTGAACACAATCCAATAACGGTGGTTGGTCAGGAAATACAGTAGGAAATGCATCTTTTAAAAGTTGAGAAAAATACTTCATAGGGTTATCGGATTCAACAGCTTCATGCACCCCAATCATTCGAAGATTCTGCCGTCGCATTCTAGATTCTAAGTCAGAGTTTTTAAAGGTCAGAAAGTCGAGTTTCTTCTTCATTACATTAATTGTTTCTTCGATTTTCTCCATCTTGAGCTCACTTTGTTGCGTGGATTTTTGAAGATCAGATATAGCCGACCGATGTTCCGTAATAGATATCTGTATCTTCTCGATTGAATCGGCAACTTTCTGGAAACTAGTTGAAATTTCCGCACGAATCAGCTCCGTAACAGAGGTTGAAATTTCCCTTTGAATTAGCTCCGATATAGCTTTCAAAGTCACCGGTGGTTCAGTCAGAGGGAAATCAGTACCTTTCAGTCTAACCGGAGGTTTGCCATCCTTCCCGTTTTTTCCATTCTTAGACATAGCAGACCTTAAACGCATCCAATTATCGGAGAGCCCAATTTGTTTCAAAGTATTGTAAAAGTTGATGCCTTAATGGTTAATTAAAATATAGCTGATCATAAGAAGAAAAACTCAGAGGTAATGGAGCGAGTCAAGAACGCGACTTCACTCCACGAGCGCTACCGGAAGTCCCCGGCAAATTCATGGCAGATGCAATTTAATGTGGATAAATGTGAAGTTATCCACCTTGGTGGCAAAAATAGGAAAACAGATTATTATCTGAATGGTGGCCGATTAGGAAAAGGGGAGGTGCAACGAGACCTGGGTGTCATTATACACCAGTCATTGAAAGTGGGCATGCAGGTACAGCAGGCGGTGAAAAAGGCGAATGGTATGCTGGCATTTATAGCGAGAGGATTCGAGTACAGGAGCAGGGAGGTACTACTGCAGTTGTACAAGGCCTTGGTGAGACCACATCTGGAGTATTGTGTGCAGTTTTGGTCCCCTAATCTGTGGAAAGACATCCTTGCCATAGAGGGAGTACAAAGAAGGTTCACCAGATTGATTCCTGGGATGGCAGGACTTTCATACGAAGAAAGACTGGATGAACTAGGCTTATACTCGTTGGAATTTAGAAGATTGATGGGGGATCTGATTGAAATGTATAAAATCCTAAAGGGATTGGACAGGCTAGATGCAGGAAGATTGTTCCCGATGTTGGGGAAGTCCAGAACGAGGGGTCACAGTCTGAGGATAAAGGGGAAGCCTTTTAGGACTGAGATTAGGAAAAACTTCTTCACACAGAGAGTGGTGAATCTGTGGAATTCTCTGCCACAGGAAACAGTTGAGGCCAGTTCATTGGCTATATTTAAGAGGGAGTTAGATATGGCCCTTGTGGCTACGGGGATCAGGGGGTATGGAGGGAAGTCTGGGGCGGGGTTCTGAGTTGGATGATCAGCCATGATCATAATAAATGGCGGTGCAGGCTCGAAGGGCCGAATGGCCTACTCCTGAACCTATTTTCTATGTTTCTATGTTTAAGATCTTGGTCCAAAGTGTTGGTTACCTCTCTGCCTGACTTGTTACGTCCCTCCGGCAATTATTTTTTATTTTCTGCTTCATGTTCTAGTATCTGCATTCACAAGAGTCTGTCTTATTAGTATTGCTGATATTGAGGGTAGTCCTAAACTACAGGATCATATGAGTGAATTAGTAAGACTGGCAGAGCAACAACTGATGGACTCGAGCATACACAATGGTGCTGTGGAGAACTGAACAACTAAGGGATATTGATGTGCAAGTCTAAGTAACCTTGAAGATGATAGGCAGGCCAGGTAGATCGTTGAAGTATACAAAACGATGAATGGCATAGATAGGGTAGAGAGTAAGAAATCTCTCCGAACTGCAGAGATGTCTATAGTCAGAGGTCATCGATATAAGGTCAGGTGTAAGAACTTTAGAGACAATTTTTTCATTGAGAAGGTGATTGAAATCTGGAATATACTGGGTGAAGGGGTGGTGGAGGCAGGTACACTCACAACACTCAGTAATATCCAGACAAGCTCTTGTTAAGACAAAGAAGAGCATGGAGCAAGTGTATTTAATATACTGTAGGTGAATGCTTTCCAGTCAGCTTGAACATTTGAGGCTGAAGGGCCTGTTTCTGAACTGCATAATTCTGAGCACTTTATACCTTAACTGAAGAATCCTCCTTCAGCAACTTCCTGCCCGTAACACCCAAAGGTAGCCATAAGGGGTCTGCATGGCCCCTTGTACACAGGATGTCCCTCCTACAGGTGATATGAGCATGTAGCCTCACCATGTCTCTCAACAAATGTGGGAGAACAGTTCTTACCTTCCAGAAGAACCAGAGCAGAAACCAAAACTCTTTAGTAGCTGCTAACTGTTCGTTACCGAGAAGATCAAGTCAAGGTTCTCATAACAGGTGAATCTGAAGCCACATAACATGAGGGAGAGCAACAATGCTAAATTACAAACCAAGCAGTGGAATATCATTTTTAATTTCATTTTAAAATATTTTAGGCAGAGATTTTTTTAAACACGAAAAGAGATTGAGGGATTTCTAATTTCATATTTCACCTTCAACAATTTAAGGCATCCATTAGTCTCATGAGACCATGGATTTGCGACTTGGAAAGCTTCCAGGGCACAGGCCTGGGCAAGGTTGTATGGAAGACCAGCAGTTGCCCATGCTGCAAATCTCTCCTCTCCATGCCACCGATGTTGTCCAAGGGAAGGGCATTACGACCCATACAGCTTGGCACCGGTGTCGACACAGAGCAATGTGTGGTTAAGTGCCTTGCTCAAGGACACACACGCTGCCTCAGCCAAGGCTCGAACTAGTGACCTTCAAATCACTAGACGAACGCTTTAACCACTTGGCCACGCGCCAACACAACAATTACTGGTAGAGAAATTTCTCCAAACATCACTCCTCATTACTACACAGAGATTTGCTCCTTTTACCTAAAAAAAGGACATGTCAGCATTGGAGGCAGTCTAAAGAAGATTCACCAGGCTAATTCCTGGGTTGAGAAGGTTGTCCTACAAATAGACTGAACAGTTTGGTCCTGTATTCCTTGTAGTTAGAATAATGGGGTGTAACTGTATTCAAAGATCCAGAAGGGGCTCAACAGAGTGAATACTGAGATGTTTTCACTTGTGTGAGAACTTCAAACAAACAGACATAATAGCAAGATAAGGGGATGGTAATTTAAAATGGAATGCATAGACATTTCTTTTCACAAAGATTTGTGAATCTCTGGAATTCTCAGCCTCCGAGGGTAGTAGATCTTTTATCATTAGCAGTTTTTAAACTGAGAATAGATAAATTCTTAAAGATCAGGAAATTGATGGCTATGAAGAAAAGGCACAGAAGAACAGTTGAAGTCAGTATAGATCAGCTATAATCATATTGAATGTTGGGGCACATTTGAGAGGCCAGATGATGTACACCTGTTCCTATTTTATTGCGTTCTTAATCAAGCCTCTCATGGAAACAAATTTGACCATTGCATTAGGAATGAAATTTAGGAAATTCCATGACTGTTACTATTTCAGTTCATAACTTTTGATCAGATGGATACTGCCAACCAACTCTTTCATGTAGCATGTTTTGCAATTATTAGAATTATACTTCTAACTGAGTAAAATGCACTCCAGACAACTGCAACTGAAACACAATTTAGACAGAAAAATCTTTATTAATAATTTGAGCAAAATCAGTTGCATGATAATCAGTTCTAAAAGAGATACTGGTAAAATGAATCTGAATGCAATAGCTAATTAAAGCTCACTTATCTGACAACATACTTTGTTTTTTCAGCAATGACTAATTGGAATCTGGAGCATTCATTCCAAATTTGTTATTGATAAGAACAACAAAAGTTTATACAGCAGTTTCCTTGATATTGTCCAAATTAACTTCATATTTAAAATAATTATTATGTAATCAAAATGTGTTAGATTTTGTTCTACAATATCAAAATTATCTTTAGATTGAAGTACAATTCCTAATATCTATCACAGTATTTCTCCATAGATGTTCTGCAGATAAATAGAAGAGATTTATCTATAATAACTAAAGAGATTAACTTTATCTGAGATAACAATTTGACATTTTAATCTGCATTTCATAGGATAGAGTTGGGTTTTATAAGACTTAAGTTTTAGTCGTGGAATTTTCTTCATTTAACAGTCGTCAACGTCACCAGTACAAATTGCTAAGAGAGCTGCCTCATAGTGTCCCGACGCATATTTCTGAAAGGAATCAAAATTAAAATTTTTTGTTTAAAACGATTTTCATGATCTTAACTGTTATAGACCATAGAGCATCCTCACAGAGTTTATGCCAATGTTCTCCCCACATTCCCATCAACTCTCTCAGATTAGTGTTTAATTAACCTAGCATTCCACACATCTTTGGGAAACTGGATCACTGAAAGTACAATTATGGTCAGAGGTAGAATGTGCAAACTCCAGAGATAGCACCAAAGGTCAGGATTGAACTCAGGTCGTTGGATCGGTGAGATAGGCATTTTAAGAGCTGTGCTATTGCATCACTGATCGTAAGGTATAAACTTCTTATACGTTATTGAAGATTTACTGTTGTAATTGAAGCATGTTATTGGACATATAATATCAATTAATGATGCATTGAGCCAGCTAAAATAAAAAGAATAATAAGGTAGGTTAAATTAGGACAGAACGTTTGCATGTGAATTACTAGTTGCATAGTATCATTTCAGTTTCTTATATTGTTTATTTTCTATGTGGATAAACTGTATTTCAATTAAAATGATTTCATAAAAGGTCGCATACCTTTTAAATGTACAAATATCTACTTAAATCAATATCTGCTTAAATTATTCTAAAACCAGAAAAAAAATCTTGCAAGGAATTAATGAATTCACAGTATTTTAGAACCAATTTAAAATTTGCTCACTAAGCAAAAATACATGGATGAGTAGTTATAATAGCTTGTAGGATTTATCTGCAAGAAGGTTTTGAGCATCATATTGTACTTTGACAACAATGCGGAAAACTAACTGTCTAAAAATGTTCAAATAGATTCAAATATAATACCTAAACAATTAAAACAAAATCAATTTAATTAAAAGTTCACCAACATAATTGCATTGAAATAAAGTAAAACCAGTAAGTATCTTCTGCATACTTTTGTCTACAGGGTTGGTGACATCCATTCAAAAGAATGGCATCTCCTTTCATATGCCAGTCATTACTGGGGTAAAATTGAGGGCAAAACTGAATCCCACATGTCACTGCACTGCCACTGGGTTCAGTGGCGATATACAGTACATGCAGAATCTAAGATACTATTTCAGAGCTGCACTGTTTACTTGTTCCTGTGAAGCTGATTAGACCATGCTGTTATTTATAACAGGACTGGGAGTTTTTTTAGTCTCTTAGTCAACAATAGTCTTGATGTCTAAAAATCAACATAAGCTAATATTGACAAAATACTCTGCAGATGCTGGGGTCAAAGCAACACTCACAACACGCTGGAGGAACTCAGCAGGTCGGGCAGCATCTGTGGAAACAATCAGTCAACTTTTCGGGCGGAACCCTTCGTCAGGACTGAAGAGGGAAGGAGCAGAGGCCATATAAAGAAGGAAAGCTGAAGAAGGAATAAGGGAAAGCATAATGGGTAGTAGAAGGAGGCGGAATCATGAGGGAGGTGATAGGCAGCTGGGGGAGGGGACAGAGTGAAATAGGGATAGAGGAAGGGAGGGGGAGAGAATTACCGGAAGTTGGAGAATTCAGTGTTCATGCCCAGGGGCTGGAGATTACCCAGACGGTATATGAGGTGTTGCTCCTCCAACCTGAGTTTAGCCCCATCATGGTAGTAGAGGAGGCCATGTATGGACATATCCTAATGGGAATGTGAAGCCAAGTTGAAGTGGGTGGCAACCGGGAGATCCTGTCCGTTGTGGCGGACGGAGCAGGGGTGCTCGACGAAGTGGCCCCCCCCAATCTGCTTCGGTTTTCACCGATGTAGAGGAGGCCACGCCGGGAGCACCGGATGCAATAGATGACCCCAACAGACTCACAAGTCAAGTGTTGCCTCACCTGGAAGGACTGTTTGGGGCCCTGAATGGTGGCAAGAGAGGAGGTTTAGGGACAGGTGTAGCACTTACGCTTACAGGGATAAGTGCCGGGTGGGAGATCCGTGGGGAGGGACATGTGGACCAGGGAGTCGCGGAGGGAACGATCCCTGCGGAAAGCGGAGAGGAGTGGAGAGGGAATGTTGTGCTTGGTGGTGGGGTCCTGTTGAAGGTGGCAGAAGTTGCGGAGGGTAACATTGTCTGATCGTTTCCATGGATGCTGCCTGACCTGCTGAGTTCCTCCAGTGTGTTGTGAGTAAGCTAGTATTGATTTTCTGATGAATGACCTTAGACCATAGACCAGAAGACATAGGAGCAGAATTAGGTCATTTGGTCGACTGAGCCTACTCCACCTTCAATCATGTCTGATTTATTTTCCCTTTTAACCCCATTCTCCTGCCTTTTCCCTATAACCTTTGATGTCCTTACTATCAACCTCCATTTTAAATGTATCCATTGACTTGACCTCCACAGCAATCAGTGGCAATGAATTCCACATATACACCACCCTCTAAAGAAATTCCTTCTCATCTCTGTTCTGAACAGACATCCTTCTATTTTGAGGCTGTGCCAATTAGTCCTAGATTGTCCGACTAAAGGAAACATCCTCTCCATGCCCACTCTTTTTAGGCCTTCCAATATTTGGTAGGTTTCAATGAGACCTTCCCACCCCTATTCTTCTGAACTCCAGTGAGTACAATCCCAGAGCCACCAACTGCTCCTCATACGTTAACTCTTTCATTCCTGGGATCATTCATGTAAACTTCCTCTGGACCCTCTCCAGTGCCAGCACATCCTTTCTTAGATATGGAATGCAAAACTGCTCAAAGTACCCCAAATGTAGTCTGGCCAACACCTTATAAAGCCTTGGCAGTACATACTTGCTTTTATATTTTAGTCCTTTTGAAATGAACTCTGAAATTGTATTCATCTTCCTTATTACAGTACCAACTCAATCCTGCAAGTTAACCTTTAGCAATTCCTGCAGTAGGGATTCCAAGTCCGTTTCTACCTCTGATTTCTGAATTTGTTCCCCTTTTATAAAATAGTCTATACCTTTATTCCTTCCACCAAAGTGCATGACAGTACACTTCCTTATATTGTATCGCATTTGACACTTCTTTGCCCATTCCCCTAATCTATCCAAATCCTTCTGCAGACTCTCTGCTTCTTCAATACTACCTGCCCCTTCACCTGCCTTTGTATCATCCACAAACTTGATCACCCAACCATCAATTACATCATCCAGATCATCAGCATATAATATGACAATTAGTGGAACCAACACTGAACCCTAAAGAACACCATTACTCACCGGCAGCCAATCAGAAAAGACCCATTTAAGTCAAAGTAAAATTTACTATCCAGGTATGTATATGTTACCATATAAGCATCCGTTAGTCTCATGAGACCATGGATTTGTGCCTTGGAAGGTTTTCAGGGTGCAGGCTAGGGCAAGGTTGTATGGAAGACCAGCAGTTGCCCATGCTTGCAAGCACCCCCTCTCCATGCCACCAATGTTGTCCAAGGGAAGGGCATTAGGACCCATACAGTTTGGCACCGGTGTCGTCGCAGAGCAATGTGTGGTTAAGTGCTTTGATCAAGGATACATACACTGCCTCAGCCAAGGCTCGAACTAGCAACCTTCAAATCACTAGACGAACACCTTAACCACTTGGCCATGCGCCAACACTATGTTACCATATACTACCTTAAGATTTATTTTCTTGTAGACATTTACAGAAAATTAAAGAAATAGAATAGAATGTATAGATTTTTCTATACATAAACAAAGACCAACAAACTCTTCTCTTTATCTTTGCCTTCTGCCAGTCAGATAGTCTTCTGTCCATATAGCATCTTTCCTGTAATACCACAGGCTTTTGATTTGCAGGATCATGTGCCACACCTTCTTAAAGGCTTTCTGAAAATCCAAGTAAACAACACTTGCTGCCTCTCCTGTCTGTTTTTCCATCAAAGAATTTCAATGGACTTATTAAGCTTGATTTTCCTTTAAGAAACCATGCTGACTTGCAGAAGAAAACTAAGAAGGTCATTAGGAAGGAAAAGATTAATTATGAAAGGAAGCTGGTACCTAATATCAAAGAAGATACTAAAAGCTTTTTTAAGTATATAAAGGGTAAAAGAGAGTCGAGGGTAGATATGGGACCAATAGAAAATGATGCTAGAGATATTGTAATGAGAGATGGCAGAGGAACTGAATGCGTATTTTGCAACAGTCTTCATAGTGGAAGACATCTGCAGTATACCGGACATTCAAGAGTGTCAGGGAAGTGAAATTTGTGCAGTGAAAATTAACAACTGAGAAGGTGCTCAGGAAGTTTAATGGCCTGAGGGTGGATAAATCTCCTGGACCTGATGGAATGTACCCGTGGGTTCTGAAGGAAGTAGCTGGGGAGATTGCAGAGGCATTAACAATGATCTTTCAAGAATCGATAGATTCTGGCATTGTACCTGATAACTGGAAAATTGCAAATGTCACTCCACTATTTAAGAAGGGTGGGCAGAAGCGGAAAGGAAGCTATAGACCTGTTAGCCTGACATCAGTGTTGTAGGAATTGATTGTTAGGGATGAGATTACGGTGTACCTGGAGGCACATGACAAGATAGGCCAAAGCCAGCATGGTGTCCTGAAAGGAGAATCCTGCCTGACAAACCTACTGCAATTTTTTGAGGAAATTACAAGCAGGTTAGACAAAGGAGTTGCAGTAGATGTGGTGTACTTGGATTTTCAGAAGGCCTTTGACAACGTACCGCACATGAGGCTGTATAGCAAGGTAAGAACCCATGGAGTTACAGGGAAGTTACTAGCATGGGTGGAGTATTGGCTGATCGGCTGAAAACAGAGAATGGAAATGAAGGGATCCTATCCTGGCTGCCAGTTAGCAGTTGAGTTCCACAGGGGTTGGTGTTGGGACCGCTGCTTCTTACGATTTGGACCATGGGATTAATGGACTTGTGGCTAACTTTGATACAAAGACAGGTGGAGGAGCGGGTAGTGTTGAGGAAACAGAGAGCCTACGGAGAGACTTAGATAGTTTAGGGGAATGGGCAAAGAAGTGGCAAATGAAATACAATGTTGGAAAGTGTATGGCCATGCACTTTGGTGGAAGAAATAAATGGGCAGACTATTATTTAGATGGGGAGAGAATTCAAAATGCAGGGATGTAAAGGGACTTGGGAGTCCTTGTGCAGGATACCCTAAAGATTAACCTCCAGGTTGAGTTGGCGGTGAAGAAGGTGAGTGCAATGTTGACATTCATTTCTAGAGGTGTAGTATATAAGAGCAGGGATGTGATGTTGAGGCTCTATAAGGCACTCGTGAGACCATACTTGGAGTATTGTGTGCAGTTTTGTGTTTCTTATTTTAGAAAGGATATACTGACATTGGAGAGGGTTCAGAGAAGATTCACGAGAATGATTCCAGGAATGAAAGGGTTACCGTATGAGGGACATCTGGCAGCTCTTGGGCTGTATCCCCTGGAGTTCAGGAGAATGAGGGGGCATCTCATAGAAGCATTCCAAATGTTAAAAGGTCTGAACAGATTAGATATGGCAAAGTTATTTCCCATGGTAGGGGAGCCTAGGACAAGAGGCCACGACTTCAGGATTGAAGGACGTCCATTTAGAACAGAGATGTGGAGAAATTACTTTAGTCAGAGGGTGCTAAATCTATGGAATTTCTTGCCATGAGAGGCTGTGGAGACCAAATCATTGGGTGTATTTAAGGCAGAGGTAGATAGGTTCTTGATTAGCCAGGGCATCAAAGGGTATGGGGTGAAGGCAGGGGAGTGGGAATGACTGGAAGAATTGGATCAGCCCATGATTGAATGGCAGAGCAGACTCAATGGGCCAAATGTCCTACTTCTGCTCTCATATCTTATGGCCTGTTTTATTGTGTTCCTCCAATTACCCTGAAACTTCAGCCTTAATCATAGACTTTTTGTATTTGCAGTATCTTTTTGAATTTATCTCTACTTAATTAAATGTTAGGAACAAAAAGTAGAATCATCAATGAAACTACCAGATTGTTGCTATATATTACTGGATTTTTCATTCAATGGATGTGGGTTTTGCTGATGTTGCTGATATTCATTGTCAATTGTTAATTGGTCTTGAACTGAATGACTTTCAGAGGGCCAGAGCAATGTTGTTGTATCTTGACATATAAAGTTCAGAGTGTCTAGGATGGCAGATCTCCAAATGTAATGGAAAGTGCAGGAAAATGTGCATTATACATTTTAATTTATTTCAATATTGTTAATTATTTATTAATAAAGTTCATGTGTTTTATTTTAACAGGTTGGTTCTTAAAACATTTTAAATCCAATTGCATAGTTCTCTGCCTGTCTTTGGTAAGTTCGTGATTTCTAAGGTGGTCTAGGAGTTCCAGATTGTCACCTTAGGATGTTGCATCAGTGAACCTGAAGTTTCTTTTGAAGAACAATCTGAAAGTTTAATTGCAGATTCTACCTTTGGAAGTCTAGAATTGTTTATTGAGCTGACTTCAAATGTCCCAGATGGCAGAGTGGGATTTTAGCTTATGTCTTTCAAATCACTAGTCTGGGTTCCTGATTATTAGTTGACTAAATACCCAGCATGTTATCATATCCCTGAATCCAAACCAGTTTCATATTGGTGGTTATCCATTGTGTTCGATGATGACTGGAACCATGTGCAGGAGAGTTTTTAAAGTGGAAAAGCTATTGCACTGCGGTAGTCTCACTCTCTCAACCTCAGAAGTACAGGTTCAGTGGTGTGAACAAATGTCACAAACGGGTATCTTCCTTGTTTGCAGTGGATGACCATGACATCTTCATACTAACTATAATACTATCCACACATCAAGAGTAATTCATGTATTTTGAAGGATTTATGTTACTGAAAGATGTAAAGATTTTTTTTTCTAGTGCAATAGGCTGAATCGTGCTGTCTGGTCAAGCCAGGATTGTTCAACAATACACTGGAAAACTGGCCTCTCAGATCACATTCCAGATCGAATCTGGCATAGGGGTGGCAATCTCAATCAATTGAGTGGGGTTTCATGGCTTGGAGATTAGGAGGAAAAAGATAAGTTTTCTTTTTATTTTAGTAATTTCATTTTTAAGACTATCATTTTAATTGCTTGAAACGATGTTTTCTTTTGTATATGCTTCTGCGTAAGAGAAAACTATGTCCTATTAGACTGATGCAGGGTCCCAGCTGTAAATATCAACCTTTCCTTTGCCTCCATAGATACAGCTTGACACATTGAGTTCCTCCAGTAGTTTTTCCATATAAAATCAGGATTGCCTTGATAAAAGACATAGCCCGGTTTCTAGCCCGGCCTCTTGTCAGAGACCGTTGGGTGTTGTAGAGACAGTATCTCAGCAGTTCACTGCCTGAGGGCGGTGCACCACTGAAATATTACCATGCCTCACCTAACATATCCTGGATGCAAAAAGGCAACTTGTTCAGCTGTCTACATTCTGCCCAGGGAAGTTGGAACAACTGGAAACCACAAGCAGCTTGGGCAGTGGAACAATGTCAGTTAGAATCATCTAAATAATGCTGGAAAACACAGATTTTGTTTCCTTAATGCTTTTGTGTGTGTGTTATGGATTTTGGGCTGCTGACCATGAAATTCACAATGAAATTTCCCTATCACATGCCATTTAAAAAAAATCACCTATACTTATTATCTAATTCATAATTCAAGTCAATTAAAGTGTTGCCCACAATGTAAGCTGAAAGGTTTTCTATCTTGTCAAGGCATGCCTGGGCATGCTTAGGCAGGGTGGATGCTGCATGACAGGACAGTTTTTAGAAAGGCTATAAATTTCTGTGAAGGATTTAGATATTTGAGACAGTTGTTTTCCAGAATAACTGATGCCAAGATTAAGGAAGGCATTTTTGTTGTTCCACAAATCAAACAGGCAATTCAAAGAACCTCTAGTGGGACTGAAGAAAATCGCATGGAAGGCATTCAAGGATGTTATTGGAAATTTTCTTGGTAACTACAGAGCATCAAGCTACATGCAGCTGGTCGAGAACATGCTTCATGCATACAAAATCATGAAATGCAACATGTCACTAAAGATTCATTTTCTGCATTCCCATTTAGACTTCTTCCCTGCAAATCATGGCACTGTCAGTGAAGAGCATGATGAAAGGTTTCACCAGGACATTGTAGTCATGGAGAAACAGTATCAGGGCAACAAGGAATCCATAAATGCTGGCTGATTATTGTTGGACTCTTAAGCGAGAAGCCTTAGACATTGAGTACAAATGAAAATCATCAATAAAACATTTTTACCTTAGTTGGACTATTGCAAAGCATCAGCACTATTATGCAATTAAATGCATTATATTCAATAGAAGTTAATTTCTTGTTTCTCCAAATTCCCACGTGATACAAGAAGTCTGAAATTATATTTGTGGGCTATCATAAACAAAAAAAAATTCCAGGGAAGCAACACTTTTGGAAAAAATATGTTGTCCAGTGTAAACAAAAAAGGAAATAACTTCAAGGTTGCATTTTGGAGAAAAAAGTCTTCTCATTAATGGCCATGAGTATGACTCAGATTCCAGCAATCTGATTCTGCATACAACAGGAATTCTGCAGATGCTGGAAATTCAAGCAACATACATCAAAGTTGCTGGTGAACGCAGCAGGCCAGGCAGCATCTATAGGAAGAGGCGCAGTCGACGTTTCAGGCCGAGACCCTTTGTCAGGACTAACTGAAGGAAGAGTGAGTAAGGGATTTGAAAGCTGGAGGGGGAGGGGGAGATGCAAAATGATAGGAGAAGACAGGAGGGGGACGGATAGAGCCGAGAGCTGGACAGGTGATAGGCAAAAGGGGATACGAGAGGATCATGGGACAGGAGGTCCGGGAAGAAAGACGGGGGGGGAGGGGTGACCCAGAGGATGGGCAAGAGGTATATTCAGAGGGACAGAGGGAGAAAAAGGAGAGTGAGAGAAAGAATGTGTGCATAAAAATGAGTAACAGCTGGGGTACGGGGGGAGGTGGGGCCTAGCGGAAGTTAGAGAAGTCAATGTTCATGCCATCAGGTTGGAGGCTACCCAGACGGAATATAAGGTGTTGTTCCTCCAACCTGAGTGTGGCTTCATCTTTACAGTAGAGGAGGCCGTGGATAGACATGTCAGAATGGGAATGGGATGTGGAATTAAAATGTGTGGCCACTGGGAGATCCTGCTTTCTCTGGCGGACAGAGCGTAGATGTTCAGCAAAGCGGTCTCCCAGTCTGCGTCGGGTCTCACCAATATATAAAAGGCCACATCGGGAGCACCGGACGCAGTATATCACCTCTCACCAATATATAAAAGGCCACATCGGGAGTCTCACCAATATATAAAAGGCCACATCGGGAGGTCTCACCAATATATAAAAGGCCACATCGGGAGTCTCACCAATATATAATGCATTCCGCAGGGATCGCTCCCTACACAACTCCCTTGTCCATTCGTCCCCCCCATCCCTCCCCACTGATCTCCCTCCTGGCACTTATCCGTGTAAGCGGAACAAGTGCTACACATGCCCTTACACTTCCTCCCTTACCACCATTCAGGGCCCCAAATAGTCCTTCCAGGTGAGGCATCACTTCACCTGTGAGTCGACTGGGGTGATATACTGCGTCCGGTGCTCCCGATGTGGCCTTTTATATATTGGTGAGACCCGACGCAGACTGGGAGACCGTTTTGCTGAACATCTACACTCTGTCCGCCAGAGAAAGCAGGATCTCCCAGTGGCCACACATTTTAATTCCACATCCCATTCCCATTCTGACATGTCTATCCACGGCCTCCTCTACTGTAAAGATGAAGCCACACTCAGGTTGGAGGAACAACACCTTATATTCCGTCTGGGTAGCCTCCAACCTGATGGCATGAACATTGACTTCTCTAACTTCTGCTAGGCCCCACCTCCCCCTCGTACCCCAGCTGTTACTCATTTTTATGCACACATTCTTTCTCTCACTCTCCTTTTTCTCCCTCTGTCCCTCTGAATATACCTCTTGCCCATCCTCTGGGTCACCCCCCCCCCCGTCTTTCTTCCCGGACCTCCTGTCCCATGATCCTCTCGTATCCCCTTTTGCCTATCACCTGTCCAGCTCTTGGCTCCATCCCTCCCCCTCCTGTCTTCTCCTATCATTTTGCATCTCCCCCTCCCCCTCCAGCTTTCAAATCCCTTACTCACTCTTCCTTCAGTTAGTCCTGACGAAGGGTCTCGGCCTGAAACGTCGACTGCGCCTCTTCCTATAGATGCTGCTTGGCCTGCTGCGTTCACCAGCAACTTTGATGTATGTTGATTCTGCATATGTTGTTCTGATCTGATTGTTGAGTAAATGCTTGGTCTCCACAGGTGTATATGCTGAAGAATGAATGACTCATACCTTGATATCGTGGTGTAGTGAATTTCCATAGCTGACCTTGTAATTCCTTTTGATGTTCATCAGATCAATTTCACTCCTAGAAATCATGATCCTTATAACAGTTCTGTTGTGAAAGCCGTGGTCCTAAATGAAGTTACAAATATCATGGTTATCTATTAATGTGTTCCATACTACTGAGGCCTATTTAAGTATTATTCCTTAACATTGTGCAGGTAATACCTTCTGAAATAGTCATGCTAATTTTGAGGTAAATATAAACATTGAAAATTCACAGTAGGTATAAGTTTGCAATATCATGCTTTGAGCAGATAACAGCATTCATAGAGAATGCATTTTGGTTTTTGGCAAGATGTGCTCTGTAGGGAGTACCTTTCACTTAGAGACATTTTCTTTTTAATATTGGATTAGGAACAGTTTAGATTCTGTTGCCAGTACGTATTTCTTACGCACAGTCTGCAGCAAAAACTAAATAATAAAATTAACTTGATTGGTGATAGTTCCTATAGCTTTTGTGTTATTCACACTTCTTCTGAGTTTAAAAGTATATATCTAAGTTCAACATAAATGATAAACTACACTCACATAATTGTTGACTGAACAAAATTGAATTCAGGAAGTATATTACCTACTGCTACCCACTTCCTCCTAATGTCATAAAATCAAGATACACACTAAAACGTCAATAAAAGTCAAATAGCAGCACCAGCGCAGTTTAATTAACACTGTTCAATCAAGAAACCCAATCAGTAATAACCATTTGAAACAAAAAATACATTTATTTTCCTTCAGTGCTTTAGAAATAACCAAATAGTAATGTTTCTTGTTTTGAAGAATAGCAATCTTCTTATTGATAGATTTTAAAATTTAGTATTTGTACCTTACTGATCCATCTCAATTGGTGCTTGTACTACCAGAGGATACACAAAAATGCTGGTGTAACTCAACATGCCAGGTAGCATCTATGGAGAGGAATAGAGTCAATGTTTTGGGCTGAGACCCTTCATTGGAACTGGAAAGAAAGGGGGAAGAAGCCAGAATAAGAAGGTGGGGGAGGGGAAGGAGTACAAGCTGGAAAGTGATGGGTGAAGCCAGCTGAGGGGGAAGCTAGGTGAGTGGGAGAGAGCTGGGAGGTGATAGGTGGAAAAGGTAAAGAGATGAAGAAGAAGGAATCTGATAGGAGAAGACAGTGGACCATGGGATAAAGAGAAGGAGGAGGAGGAACACCAGTGGGAGATGATGGGCAGGTAAGGAGAAGAGAAGAGGTGAGAAGGGAGCCATAATGGGGAATGGAAGAAGAGAGAAGGACAAGTGGAGAGAAATTACATGAAGTTAGAGTAATCAATGTTCATGCTATCAGGATGGAGGGTAACCAGGCTGTCTGCAGAACCCTTTGTGTTAATGTATGTACTACTAATTTCCTCTGCTGGAGGCAAGAACCACATCTTTGGGTATTATATAAATTCGTTGAGGCAGTGTCCCTTTAAGCGGTTTAGAGTCATCTAATGTTACTGCTTGGGAAATGCCTAGCTTACCCAAGTGACAGATAAATGTAATCCCTACCTCAGTTGCAAATAACAAGACGTTATCCAGATTGGTCTCTCCTCAAGAAAACCCCCAATTATTTATTCAGCATTACCTGATTCATCTATCCAGTTGATGGAAACTTTAACATGTAGGTATCCACATTTATAACTGAGAAAATTGTAACTTACACTAGAAATACATGATTACCAGTTGGGTGAGGAGTCCACTGTTGTGCACACTGCAGATACTTAAAGAGTCTCTAGCAAGGCCTTTTAAAAGTAGTTCACTGACATAATTTGTTTATTGTCACTGAATTGACATTCCTGGAGAGTAGCAACATACATAAAATGTATGGCACAATGCAGTTCCTTTTAGCCCAACAGCTCATTTAAACTCCACGTGAGCTTCCTAGTGTATTCACTGAAGTAACTCTATCAGTGTAACCCTTTATTCCCTTCTCATATGCTTGTCCAGCAGCTCCTTCTATTTAGCTATGTCATTAGCTTCAACTTCTCCCTGTGGTAATAAGTTCCACATTTTGTTTACTCTGTGTGCGTAGAAGGTTCTTCTGAATTTCATATTGGATTAATGACCTTTATCAAATCTGCTCTTAGCTTTCCCTGGGGAAACAACTCGTTCTCCATTCTATTCATGTTACTATAATCTTTCCTCCTGGGGGCCAAGCTTAATAAACCTCTTCTCCACCCTTACATGCCTAGAATTGGATACAGTACATTAACTGTAGGTAAAATAATGTCTTTTAAAAATAGTTTGTTTTCTCCGATACTATTAATAAAGTTTGGGTTCACGGGAATTGTAGAATATTATGGCCTATCATGTCCTGCTCAGCGAAGAATGGGTTTAAATTAATCTCAATTGCCAGCTTAAGCCTTGTGTTCATGTACATATTTTTAAAAAAGTAATTATGATTTCTATCTTCACCTTTCCACCCTTAAGTATCATCAACAGTTCACCAAGCCCTCATGTCATGTTAAAAAATGCTGTGCACACATTTCTTCTACTACTGCCAATTTCCACCACATCACCCCATTCCTCTGATCAAACATTGTCTTTCATTTTTCTGTCTTGAGTTTCATGTTCTGTAATTCTGATTTGATGACAGTAGGTGGCACCAGTGCTTGCGGGTGGGACCAATGCTTATTAAAGACAGGCTCCTGTTCTAAAATTGTAGTCAGTCAACACATAAGGGTTTGCATCATACAACAGAAGGAACTGAGAATAACATAATAGGTTATATATTAATATTTAAAGTGACAGGTTCTCCAAAATGTTTATGAAATATCTGGTGAATATTTCAAGAGGAATCAATTGATCAAAATTTCAAATTTGTTTTTGAAACAATAGCTTAGAATGTGTTACTTACATAAATTGCTGTGTAGAGTTTGTATGCAAAATAGGAAGCTTTGTCTCTGACACAAAGGACTTAGAGAAATGAAATAAAAATTACAGATTAATCATTGTGGCAACAAAGATAAACATTAACATGACCTTAAAGTTGGAATGTAATACATTTGTAACTAGAATTTAAACATTAAAATCTGAACCTAATATTTAATACATGTTATTCAGCTTATTTACTTACCAATTGCCACAAGTAATTGCTGAAAGTGTCCCTCGTAGCAGTTGGCTATTGCTTCTTGAATATCCCTGCCATACATTAATTGGAACTGTTGAAAGGCTGAAAATGGATGTGACATTAAGGAAAATCAAGAAGGTTTTTAGCAATGTTCTACTAATCTATGTCTAGCAATATAATAAGGACAGATTGCTTGGAATTTATCACACCACACAAAAACATAACTGAGTGAAATTCTGATCATAAACTAAATAAAATCACCAAGGTTGAGGTCACTGCTGCCAAGAATCAAAAAGTAAGTGAAAGGAAATATTATGCTTGCATGCTAACCCAGTATCCATTTGCATAGTGCGTATCTTTGATAAGGTATGATTTCCAAAGACATATTTTCTTACAGTTGACGAGGACAGCCTGTCTCATAAATTACAGGTTACATAGTGCAGAAAGAAAAATAGTAAACTCAGGATCATCTGTCATTATCGGGTGCACTCACAAGGAGACGAGAGGGCATACAGGAGTAAGATATGCCAACTAGAGGAGTGATGTTGCAGCAACAACCTGTCACTCAACATCAGTAAGACAAGAGAGCTGATTGTGGACTTCAGGAAGGATAAGACAAAGGAACACATACCAATCCTCATAAGGGATCAGAAGTGGAGTGAGCATTTTCAAGTTCCTGGGTGTCAAGATCTCTCAGGACCTAACCTGGTCCCAATATATCGATGCATCTATAAAGAAGGCAAGGCAGCAACTATACTTCATTAGGAGTTTGAAGAGATATGGTATGTCAACAAACCCACTCAAAAACTTCTATGGGTGTACCGTGGAGAGCATTCTGACAGGCTGCATCACTGTCTGGTATGGGGGGTGGGGGGGTGGCTACTGCACAAGACCGAAAGAACCTGCAGAGCTTCTGTCATAAATTTAGTCAGCTTCATCTTGAGTACTAGCCTACAAAGTAGCCAGGACATCTTCAAGGAGCAGTGTCTCAGAAAGGCAGCGTCCATTATTAAAGACCCCCAGCACCCAGGGCGTGCCCTTTTCTCACTGTTACCATCAGGTAGGAGGTACAGAAGCCTGAAGGCACAGACTCAGTGATTCAGGAACAGCTTCTTCCCCTCTGCCATCCGATTCCTAAATGGACATTGACCCCTTGAACACTACCTCACTTTATTAATATATGCTATTTCTGTCTTTGCACGATTTTAATCTATTCAATATAAATATACTGTAATTTATTTATTGATTTACTTTTCTTCTATATTATGCATTGCATTGAACCACTGCTGCTAAATTAACAAATTTCATGTCACATACCAGTGAAAATAAACCTGATTCTGATTCTGAAAAGATTTAATGTTGCATGGTATTTGTTTACTATTGCATTCATTGGAGGAATATAAATATGTCCAAACATTTTAATTACTTCATTTCCAGACTTTGCCCATTTGACAGTTATTTAAATATATTTAGCATAGAAACATAGAAAACCTACAGCACAATACAGGCTCTTCGGCCCACAATGCTGAGCCGAACATGTCCTTACCTTAGCACTACCTAGGCTTACTCATAGCCCTCTGTTTTTCTAAGCTCCATGTACCTATCCAGGAGTCTCCTAAAAGACCTTATCATTTCCGCCTCCATCATCGTCACCGGCAGCCCATTCCATGCACTCACCACTCTGCGTAAAAAAACTTACCCCTGACATCTCCTCTGTACCTACTTCCAAGCACCTTAAAACTATGCCCTCTCGTGCTAGCCATATTTAGTTACATATTTATCATAAAACCTATAGTATTGACATAAGTCCACAAATTTTAGTTCAGTGCTATGCTGCTGGAAGTGTGTAGTGACCTCTGTTCACATGTTTGGGTGCCTCCTGATCCTTTATCAAATGACAATTATATTAAAACATAGATATGCCAGCCCCCAACATTGTACATCCATTTCGTGACCAAATGTTGCTTTCTGCTGGAGTTTGGTGGGAAACAGAGTGGGAATCTCTATGTGAGGCTGAGGATCCTTAAAATCCAACCCTTCCTTGCTTTTGTTCAAAGTCTAGATAGTTTGTTGATCATTTCTTTTCAAGCACTGCTTGTCCAATTTCTGAATCTAGTTTCACGCAGGTGAGAAACTGCCAGAAAGTTCAGCAGTCTAATGAACTGAGACGGTGCGAGCTGAGACATGAGCTGAGAAGTCACCGTGGTAACAGCTCAGAGCGGTTGAGCTAACGGACGCTGGAATTTTGGATGGATTATAAAAAGCTGATCGGTTGGTCTGATAAGGGAGAGGAGACACGACACGGGAGAACTGCGGAAGCTACCCGAGAAACCAGTGGTGGAGTTTAAGACCACCACGAGGGTGGAGGACACGGACCGATTAATTTCGACCCGTGGTTACCAGTGCGGGTAAGAGCTTGCCTGTGGGGGTCAGCTGTTGGTGAACCTGTACCGTGGGTTAGATAGATCGTTCCCTAGAAGGGGCTCTGTCCATCTGTGTCTGTGTGGGGCTCACACCAAGTGACTCTGAAGACTTCGGAAGCAAGAACAACTAAAGCTGTCAACTTGAACATTAACTCAATTAACCCTCTCTCTCTCTATCAATTCAGCTCGACATAACACAAAGTGAACTGAACTGCTTAAACTTACCTGACACCGCAAGACTGATATCTACCTCCTGGACTATTATATTTTTTGTATCCACACACGCATTTACAGATATATATATAATAGTTTATAACCTGTATTGTATTAATTGTATTATTCGGTTTAATGATTTAAATTTGTGGTAGTAATAAATATAGTCTTAATTTATAGTAAATCAGACTCCAGGTGTGTTCCATTTCTGTTGGTCCTTTTCAACTCGTCACGGGTTTCGTGACACTAGTTAAAATTGGGTCCTTTAATAAAACTGCTAACATTAAACAGAGGTGTATAAGTAAAAATTGATTTAGACAAGGACAACAATTCATCTGATAATTCAAATGCGGATACATATACATGAACTGCAGTGAGGTTAAGCTTCTGCAGGATAAAATGTGATGTGATGTAATTAAGTTTTTTAATTTATACTACTGATCTTTAGCTTTGCTTCTGCAATGCAGATCACAGAAGAACCTTCTTATCAATTTACAGAAGAACCATTTGGCAGAATGTAAAAAGCAGTAGAAAGTATTTTGCAAATCAAAACATCTCTTGGGCAAAAGACACTGTGGATTTTTTAAACTATCAAAATGATTATTCCAATTGTTAAAACTCATCTAAAGCTCATCTGACGAAGGGCTTCAGCCTGAAACATCAACTGTTCATTCCCATCCATTGATGCTGCCTGACCTGCTGAGCTCCTATAGCACGTTGTGTGTATTGCTTTATATTTCTAACATCTGCAGTACCTCTTGCATCAAGCATTGAATATTCAACAGAGTTCTGCTAGTTAGGATGTGCTACCATTGTAAATGTGTAGTTCTGCCAATTTACCTGCCTATATTCAAAACGTTAAACTTAAGTTGGTGATTATGGCAATTGAAACTGTAGTTAATTGGATATTGTCATCATGTTGAAGAACTTGGGTGCCACGGTGTGTAGTGGTTTACAGCTCAGGGTGTTGGGGTTCAGAGTTAAACCCTAGCATCCTCAGTAAGGAGACTGTACATCTTCCCTGTGGAATATGTGATGGGTTTCCTCCAGTAGTCTAAAGACTTATTGTGTGGTAGGTTAATTATTCATTGTAGTTTGTCCTATAATTAGGTTAGGGTTAAATCAGGGGTTGTCAGGGTTTGCTGGGGGGTGCAGCTCAAAGGGCCAGAAGTGACTATCTGCGCTGTACCTCTGAGTAAATCAATAAGTCGAGTATAAAATACCATGACAGAAGAGAGCGATCCTCCTGGACTCCCACTCCTGAGGGCTTGTTTTGTGAATATTTCCCAGTTAGAGCTTCTGTGTGGCTCAGTTTTAGTCAGCCAAACAGGCTGTAGCTTATGCCAACAGCGTTTAAGTTTACTATTTACTTGAATCACACTGATCTTAAGAGCTAGGACCTCATTTTGACTCTAGCTACTTCACTCTTTGAAAATATAAGCCAAATCTTTAAATTTTGATGACAAACTTTACCGTGGCAGAAAGTACTTGATGACAATATCAGCCCATAGCTTAAAGAAATGAAAATGAACATCAGCAGTCTGTAACAGGCCATGCTGCAGCCGCTTATAACGTGGCCTGCATGTTTAAGGGCTGCATTTATTGCTTGTCAAAGAATGCTTTTGGAAAGGAATGATACCTGCTTCCCATTCTCTGTGTTGAAGGTAAACCAAGAATATAGTTATTTAGCAGTCTGAGGACTTAGATCCAGTGATAGGGAATATGCTCTAAAATATATCCAGATCTGGAGGTTATGTGATCTAAGGAGGAGGTTAATTGGTTATAATTTTCAAATGAGCTTCACTCCAGCCGATTCCATAACCTAATTCCTCTGTCTCCTTTTGTCAATGTTGGATTCAACTGTTTAATTCTTAGACTAGAATGTTCAATTGTTATTTTCTTTGCAGTTTAGCAATTATTTGTCGAGTTCTATCTTAAGTAGTTCTTAAATGTATATGCAAGTACAATATGCTTATAGCGGCTATACAAAGTATGATTCTGGAAAACTCTGGAAGTTTCTTTGTGCTGCATTATTTGAGCAGGTGGTTTCTCATTGAGTAAATTGGTACTGCAATATTCAATAAGTGCTTTCTAATTGGTTAATTCTTATCCATAGATTTGAATGGAAGTTTTCTTATCTCTAAAGCTATAAATGGCTAAACACAAAGCAGCACCATTCTAACCTTCTTAACTTCTTTTAGCTTTCTCTATCATTGTCTATTCAATTTTCCCCTGCTCTATCAAACCTTAATAAAATAATCATGAAGCAACAGGTTTTGTGCCTCTTTCCTAAAAGAACCTTGGATCAAAAACATCAGAATTCAACAATTGTCATTAACGTTTTTCAGGGTCAACTGTTACTACTGTCAATAAAAACGGCTCTCCTTTGGATCGGGACTACAGAGCGTTGTGGGAGCTGAATTCTAAAGGAAGGCAGTTTTTTAAAAAACTTCGAGTGCAAGAAGGGCGAGACTGTGCAGGCACGTGACGTCAACAGGACCGCACGGAGAGTTTAAAAAGGAGACCACCCTACACAGCGGGCAGCTGTCAGAGCGGGCAGCAGAGTGAGTGGTAGCAGAGTGTAGGGCTTTGGCTTCAACGGGCTTCGGCAGTAAACGGGAAGAGGCGAGAGCGAGGCACCAACTCTTTTTTCTCCCCCCCGCCACCCCTTTGGCGAATCAGCCCGGACAGACAGGAACAGCAGGGCTCTCACAGCCAACGGTACGAGCTAACGGTTTAAAAAGTTCGTCTGTTTGGCGAGGTAAGTGGGTGAGTAGACTTATTTTTCCTGTTTCATTCCTGTAGAATTAGGTAGTATGCCTGCAGGGTTAGTGCTTTGTTCAGGGTGTCAGATGTGGGAATCCTGGGAGACCTCCAGCCTCCCTGATGGCCACATCTGCATCAGGTGCACCGAGTTACAGCTCCTCAGAGACCGTGTTAGGGATCTGGAGCTGCAGCTTGATGACCTACTGCTTATCAGGGAAAGTGAAGAGGTGATAGACAGGAGCTACAGGGAGGTAGTCATCCCTAGGCTACAGGAGTCAGAAAACTGGGTCACTGTCAAGAGAGGGAAGGGAAATGCCCGGATAGTGGAGAGCACACCTGTGGCTGTCCCCCTCAGCAACAAATATCTTGTTCTGGATGCTGTTGAGGGGGATGACCTGACAGGGGACGCCCACGGTGACCGGGTCTCTGGCACTGAGCCTGGCGCTGTTGTGCAGGAGAGAAGGAGGGAGAAGAGAAATGCGGTAGTCATAGGGGATTCCATAGTCAGGGGAACGGACAGGAGATTTTGTGAGCCTGATAGAGATACCCACATGGTGTGTTGCCTCCCAGGTGCCAGGTTACGGGATGTCTCAGATCGGGTCCTGAATATTCTAAAGGGGGAGGGTGAGCAGCCAGTTGTTATGGTACATGTTGGTACCAATGACATAGATAGGACAAAGGAGGAGGTCCTGAAGAGAGATTTCCAGGAGTTAGGAAGGAAGCTGAGAAGCAGGACCTCCAGGGTAGTAATCTCGGGATTGCTACCTGTGCCACGTGCTAGCAAGGGCAAGAATAGTCGGATCAGGCAGATGAATGCGTGGCTGAGAGACTGGTATAGGGGACAGGGCTTCAGATTGTTGGATCATTGGGATCTCTTCTGGGGGAAGTATGACCTGTTCAAAAAGGACAGGTTACACCTGAACCCAAAGGGGACCAATACCCTGGTGGGAAAGTTTAATAGAGCTGTTAGAGAGGGTTTAAACTAATTTGGCAGGGGAATGGGAACCGGAATGATAGAGCGGAGGAAGGGGAAAACAGAAATAAATCTAAGATAGTGAGCAGTAAAGATGTCAGGAAAGACAGGCAGGTGATGGGGCAAATTTGTAGCCATTGGGATGAGTTGCAGTGCAATAAAGTTGCAGTGAAATCAAAGCAAAAAGTATCAAATACTGGTCTTAAGGTGTTGTACTTAAATGCACGCAGCATAAGGAATAAGGTGGATGATCTTGTTGTACAGCTACAGATTGGCAGGTATGATATTGAGGCCATCACTGAGACCTGGTTAAAGGATGCATGTCTCTGGGAGCTGAACGTCCAAGGATACACGGTGTATCGGAAGGATAGGAAGGTAGGCAGAGGGGGAGGCGTGGCTTTATTGGTAAGAAATGATATTAAATCATTAGAAAGAGATGATATAGGATCGGAAGGTGCAGAATCTTTATGGGTTGAGCTAAGAAATTGCAGGGATAAAAGGACCCTGATGGCAGTTATTTATAGGCCTCCAAACGGCTGCAGTGATGTGGACTACAAATTACAACTGGAAATAGAAAAGGTTTGTCAGAAGGGCAGTGTTATGATAATTGTGGGGGATTTTAACATGCAAGTAGATTGGGAAAATCAGGTTGGCACTGGATCTCAAGAGAGAGAATTTGTAGAATGTCTGCGAGATGGCTTTTTAGAACAGCTTGTTGTTGAGCCCACTAAGGGATCGGCTGTACTGGATTGGGTATTGTGTAATGAACCGGAGGTGATTAGAGAGATTGAGGTGAAGGAACCCTTAGGAGGCAGTGATCATAACATGACTGAGTTCACTGTGAAATTAGAAAAAGGGAAGCTGAAATCTGATGTGTCGGTATTTCAGTGGAGTAAAGGAAATTACAGTGGCATGAGAGAGGAACTGGCCAAAGTTGACTGGAAAGGGACACTGGCGGGAAAGACAGCAGAGCAGCAGTGGCTGGAGTTTATGCGAGAAATGAGGAATGTGCAAGACAGGTATATTCCAAAAAAGAAGAAATTTTCGAGTGCATAAAGGATGCAACCATGGTTGACAAGAGAAGTCAAAGCCAAAGTTAAAGCAAAGGAGAGAGCATACAAGGAAGCAAAAATTAGTGGGAAGACAGAGGATTGGGAAGTTTTTAAAACCTTACAAAAGGAAACCAAGAAGGTCATTAAGAGAGAAAAGATTAACTATGAAAGGAAGCTAGCAAATAATATCAAAGAGGATACTAAAAGCTTTTTCAAGTATATAAAGAGTAAAAGACAGATGAGAGTAGATATAGGACGGATAGAAAATGATGCTGGAGAATTGTAATGGGAGATAAGGAGATGGCAGAGGAACTGAATGAGTATTTTGCATCAGTCTTCACTGAGGAAGACATCAGCAGTATACCAGACACTCAAGGGTGGCAGGGAAGAGAAGTGTGCGCAGTCACAATTACGACAGAGAAAGTACTCAGGAAGCTGAATAGGCTAAAGGTAGATGAATCTCCTGGACCAGATGGAATGCACCCTCGTGTTCTGAAGGAAGTAGCTGTGGAGATTGCGGAGGCATTAGCGATGATCTTTCAAAAGTCGATAGATTCTGGCATAGTTCCGGAAGACTGGAAGATTGCAAATGTCACTCCGCTATTTAAGAAGGGGGCAAGGAAGCAAAAAGGAAACTATAGACCTGTTAGCTTGACATCGGTGGTTGGGAAGTTGTTGGAGTCGATTGTCAAGGATGAGGTTACAGAGTACCTGGAGGCATATGACAAGATAGGCAGAACTCAGCATGGATTCCTTAAAGGAAAATCCTGCCTGACAAACCTATTACAATTTTTTGAGGAAATTATCAGTAGGCTAGACAAGGGAGATGCGGTGGATATTGTATATTTGGATTTTCAGAAGGCCTTTGACAAGGTGCCACACATGAGGCTACTTAACAAGATAAGAGCCCATGGAATTACGGGAAAGTTACATATGTGGATAGAGTGTTGGCTGATTGGCAGGAAACAGAGAGTGGGAATAAAGGGATCCTATTCTGGTTGGCTGCTGGTTACCAGTGGCGTTCCACAGGGATCAGTGTTGGGGCCGTTTCTTTTTACATTGTACATCAACGATTTGGATTATGGAATAGATGGCTTTGTGGCTAAGTTTGCTGACAATACGAAGTTAGGTGGAGGGGCCGGTAGCGCTGAGGAAACGGAGAGTCTGCAGAGAGACTTGGATAGATTGGCAGAATGGGCAGAGAAGTGGCAAATGAAATACAATGTTGGAAAGTGTATGGTTATGCACTTAGGCAGAAAAAATAAATGGGCAGACTATTATTTAAATGGGGAAAGAATTCAAAGTTCTGAGACGCAACGGGATTTGGGAATCCTCGTACAGGATATCCTTAAAATTAACCTCCAGGTTGAGTCAGTAGTGAAGAAGGCAAATGCAATGTTGGCATTCATTTCTAGAGGAATAGAGTATAGGAGCAGGGATGTGATGTTGAGCCTCTATAAGGCACTGGTGAGACCTCACTTGGAGTACTGTGGGCAGTTTTGGTCTCCTTATTTAAGAAAGGATGTGCTGACTTTGGAGAGGGTATAGAGAAGATTCACTTGAATGATTCCGGGAATGAGGGGGTTAACATATGAGGAACATTTGTCCGCTCTTGGACTGTATTCCTTGGAGTTTAGAAGAATGAGGGGAGACCTCATAGAAACATTTCGAATGTTAAAATGCATGGACAGAGTGGATGTGGCAAAGTTGTTTCCCATGATGGGGGAGTCTAGTACGAGAGGGCATCACTTAAGGATTGAAGGGTGCCCATTCAGAACAGAAATGCAAAGAAGTTTTTTAGTCAGAGGGTGGTGAATCTATGGAATTTGTTGCCACGGGCAGCAGTGGAGGCCAAGTCATTGGGTGTATTTAAGGCAGAGATTGATAGGTTTCTGAGTAGCCAGGGCATCAAAGGTTATGGTGAGAAAGCGGGGGAGTGGGACTAAATAGGAGAGTGGATCAGCTCATGATAAAATGGCGGAGCAGACTCGATGGGCCGAATGGCCTACTTCTGCTCCTTTGTCTTATGGTCAATACACATTCCCAATTTTGCATTAAAGATTAAGTGGAATATTCTGAATAATTGCACAACTAGTTGTTCAATACCTTCCTAAATATCATTTTACTTGCAATATTTACTTACCTTTCAGCAAGATAATGATGCAAGCTTTTTGTGCTCCAATAATGTGATAGGAGTTTTGTTTTAGAGCATTACATAAAAGAAAATTGCTAACAAGGTTGTACTCAGAGCTGCTTTATGAAATTGATGGCAGGAATCTATTTAAACAGGTGCAAGGTCTTTACAATGGATCTTTAACAATGTTCTTATGTATGATCAAACCCAGGCTTGTGATTTTAAAAAACAATGAAAGTTATGAAACTTTAAGGGAAAATCCTATGACACTGCTGCTGTTGTCCTCTGCAGGGAAAGTTTTAGAAGTGCAAATTGTTCTCGTAGAAGATTAGGTGAAGTTCTGTAGGGAATCCCAGAGATAATATATACGCAATGTGCTAATTGTGGGAACAAGTGGTTATCCTGTCCAGTGGTAACTGCTTATTCTCAGCTGCTTCTACCTGGTCAGATGTCACAACACTTATGACCATCTTCAAAGTAAAAGAAAATTAAAGAAAGTAAAGTAAAAGGACTGCAAAAGAACTGAAGGATGGAGAAACTACTGTTTTTGAAGGAACTAGACAGAAGGGGAGTTCTTTAAATATTCTCACACCTTTAGTATGGAAATTTACTTGTTAAAGTTGGCTTCTACACTCCTTTATTCTCTGGCTATTTGATATTTCTCACTTTAACTTGCACTGAATTGGCATCAGTCGTACTGTACAGTTAAAGATTATGAAAAAGTACGTTCAATATTCTCAGTGTGAAGGATATACCATGGGAAATGACAGTCTTGCTTAAGGTTCTCTGTCTTATGAAACCAATGGTTAGAAAATTTAGATGCTACACCCACAATTTGTTTGCAGTGATTTTTATGATGGTGGTTACCCTCAGTAACACGGAATGATGAAATTATGATGAAAACACATTTAATCTAATGTAGATGTTCATCACTTCTTTCTATACACTGGGCTAAATAGTGGTTTCTCATTTTACCATTAGTGACATCTTTCATGGAAATATAAGTTCAGCGCACAGACAAAAGTGTATACAGGCAGGAAATAGTGGACTGTATTTGGGAAATTCGTGATTTCTAACGTGGCCTTCATTGGCAAGAGCAGCTTTTGTGTTTATCCATAAATGTGTTTGAGCAGGAAGTGATGAGTTGCTTTCCTGATTCAGATATAGAATAGAAATAATAATGAAAAAAAACTGTGGAAGTTTAAGTAATTGTATTCAAATATAGGTCTTGTGTTTTCTGATGCACATTGAATGAATGTGTTTATGGCTTTGTGATTTTCTTATACTAATACTCTTGGTCTTATCATTCAAAAGCTATAATTACCCATCCACAACTGCTGAAAGCTCTTTTTACATAGGATGTACTGCAAGATGTTTTTATTCTCCCCTGTTTCATCTTGGCAAGCTCCCCAAAGTGCCTGAAACATAAATCATTAGAAGAAACAATTAGCAGTGTTGTCTATCAGCTCTTCAAATGTACTTGTGCAGAGAGTTAGTTAAGATAGAAATGACAATATACAGGTGAAAGCCAAATGTACAAAATAACTTCCTTTACCGTGGCATCTTGTGCAGCCATGCCTTGATCCTCATAGCCATATCCTTCTTCCCTGGTTCCCTGTAAATTTTACAGAACATTGATAAGTAATAAGAACAAGGAAGAATATTGTTGCCAAGTACAGTTTTCTTCAAAAGTGTTGGTTATGACAATATTCTCTATGTGTATGAAATGCTAGGTGAAGAGTGTAGAACAAAAACAGATGATAAAAATATAGCACACAACTTGGGGTTTATTCTATAAACAGAGGTAATTAAAGATCTTTGCAGTTAGAATTAGAGAAATTGTGAAGAATTTTAGGGGTTTAGTTTGTGAGATATCAGATATAACAAAGAAGAGAAGTCCTTTTAAGCAGCAGTCACAGTTATAATGACCTGAATTTTGAGTTAGTTCACTTGTGACTATTCTATATATCAAAGTCTTCTCATTTTGCTTCTTCCCACAAGTAGAAACATTCCCCTGGTGTCTTCCACAGCAAAACTGATAATCTGCTATCTGACCACTGAGAAATCTCACTGGTCGTCATTTGGCTCAAGAGGTACTGATTCCCATGTGGACAAGGACCAGATTCCCACAGTCATTTTCACTCCATGGGAGCCAGATTCTCGTGCTTTTTCCCAGAAATTATCTGGTTCAGTCTCCAAAACAACCTTGAAGTTTATCAAGACTTGTTTCCCACAGTCTCTTTAAATTTAACAGCTTAATCGAATGTTTTGAATTAATATTGGAAATACCATCCAATAATCCAGAAAATCTGCTACTTCAGCACCAACAAAGTTTCAGGAGAGCTGGATTAGTAAAGCTTTAACATAGAAACGTAAAGAAACCTACAGCACCATACAGGCCCTTTGGCCCACAAAGCTGTACCAAACATGTCCCTACCTTAGAAATTACCTGGGGTTACCCAGAGCCCTCTATTTTTCTAAGCTCCATGTACCTGTCCGGGAGTCTCTTAAAAGACCCTATCGTATCCACCTCCACCACTATTGCAGGCAGCCCATTCCAAGCACCCATCACTCTCTGCGTAAAAAACTTACCCCTGACTTCTCCTCTGTACCTACTTCCAAGCACCTTAAAACTGTGCCCTCTCGTGCTAGCCATTCCAGCGCTGGCAAAAGGCCTCTGACCATCCACATGATCAATGCCTATGATCATCTTATACACCTCTATCAGGTCACCTCTCATCCTCCATCGCTCCAAGGAAAAAAGGCCGAGTTCATTCAACCACATTAAAGAACAAAGCATAAAGGATATTCCCATTTATTATGTTCATAAATTATTTCTACTGAATACCTAACTTTCAGAGTGACAATGCGGTATTCTCACTTGTTAGATAGGCTTTCCTCCTACTTTAAGAGAGGTAGGCCACATAATTACAAGCTAAATTCAGAAACATCATAAACAAGTCTGGATAGTCATGAATCTCATTACATAGGAGAGAAAAAACAAATCAGGCACAACCTACCTAATGTATTGTGAACGCCATCTGCTTCTTCCTTCACTGTCTCATCCAAATGTTCCACAAGAAAGAGATGCAGCTTGTTCATAGAACAGTACAGCACAGCAACAGGTCCTTTAGACCACAGTGTCTGTGCTGAACTTGTTGCCAAATTAAGATCATCTCTTCTGCACATAATCCATATTCCTCTATTCCCTGCAAATTTATTTGTGCATCTAAAAGCCTCTTGAATGCCACTATCATCTCTGCTTCCGCTACCAACCCTACCTTTCATGATTTTTATCAATTTCTGTAGCAGCAAAAGAAATTGATCCAAAATCAAAGCAAAAAATTTGCCAGCCGCCTGCGACCCCAGACGGAGTTGTTATACTTGCGTGACGCGTCCACAGCTCCAATGGTTGCTCCAAAGAGTCAAATTCCTTATTTCGATCCTTCATTAGTAATTAGCGAACATAGAATTAAGCGTAATTGATTGAGCACTATCTCAGCAGTCAGCATAAATACGCCCTTCACCAGCCCCAAGCTACAAACTTCCATAAAATAAGCATGAAGACCTAACTTATTCCCTTTGCTTCTACCGCACCCCCACTAATGTGATTAGTTACCATAATACACATAATAAACAGCCGACACAGAATACATGCCTCCTACAACTTCTGTCAGATCTCCCTTCAGCCTCGGATGCTCCAGCGAAATCATTACAATTATGTCCAACCTCTTCTTACATCTCATACCCTCTAATCCAGGCAGCATTCTTTCCTAATAAATGAAGTCTAACATTTACAATCTTCTTCTAAATTTTGTGCTTTGCACCTGCCCTAATTTGGCCACCTATTCTATTATTCTTGCTCTAATGTGGTGAAATATATAATTTTAGATTTTTTTTGACTTCATTTTAATTTTTAGTAACAAAAATAATTCTTCTTTTACCTTTGCCCACTTTCTTTCTATTGTTCAAAAGAACAATGTAAAATGCATACCCAGGTGTGGAAATATTTTCCTGCCAGCATGCACACCATGCTACTTTTAGATGAAGCACAGCTGTAGGGTATCAATTTCTCGTGTTATCATTGCCTGTTGCAAAAAAAATCTTCATACCAATAGATGGCAGTAGAACCTTGAGCACAATATTGCTTTCAATGACTTCAATTTCTGAAGCCAATTTCAAATAAAGTAATGATTGTGTGGAATTCAAAATGTTGTGGATGAGCTTAAAGGTAAATTTTTATATAAAAAATCAGTTTGCCATTTAGAAGCATCCAAACTATAATCAAAAGCAAGTGAATGAAAATGTTAACCCTCAGCTTTTTACTTATCATATAAGGAAGGAATTTCTCTGGAGCATCTCCCACTTGTCTGACATTTTTTCTGCAGGAGATTGCAAAGTAACTCATAAGTATTACAGGAAAGTGTTTAATACATTTTACAGGCTTTTTAAGAATTGTTCTGGCCAAATCAGAGAACCTGGATGGAAATTCATTCAATTTTTAATATTATATTTTACTCTGTTAGATATTACTGTAATTCTGCCTGTGTTAGAAAACAGCACATATCACCATCGCAACAATGGTTTCATCAGAAATAGGAAGAAGTCAAATAGATGCAATAGGCTAAAGGGCATTGTTCCACTGACAGCTAACTCAGTTTTAAGAAACTACACCCTCAGTAATTTTTTCTCTATGGCAAGCTAAGCTTGTTCAATTTACCTCACAGAAAGTAAGGTCACAAATCTCGCTTTGGGATTGATCTACCCTTTTACAAATAAACCAACCTTATCACATTTTGACCATTTTGGAGTTTGAAAATTGATCAAGCATTGATCTTCATAATGCCTAGACACACACATTAATAATTTAAATCAGTGGTTCCTGATAATACAACATGTTATTAAGCTTGCCTGAAACAAGCTTGAGTCACACCACACATTTAAAGAAGTGACCCTGACCTACAGCCAGAAAGATGTGAATGCCTTTACATTTTTTATCCCCAAAGGTATAGTGTGAGCTAAACATTTGCTGTTTATTTTGCTGAGCTCTGCATTGGCATTTGAAAGCAAAGGAGAAAAGGACAATGTTCCCTTCTGCAGCTGGAGACCAGTATTGATCCTGTTCTCGGACAGCAAAAGCCAATGCTTATGCAATATTAGCAGCAGACCTTGTTTAGTTGCAACCTCAAAATACATAAAATTATTCAGTAAATCAAACTCTTTCATTTTTCAAACTGGGATATTTGTTAATGGGATTTTATATGTATAATTAATGCATTAAATCAGAAAATATTATTAACTGACATAAAAATATTTGTCAGTGCCCAGAATAAATCAGTGTTTTAAAAAAGTTTGAATGAGATGTTATAATATTGAAATGTTTTTAAAATATACCATACACTTTTCAATGTGTCATATTTATGGCCAAGATGTTGATAAATCTTAATGTTCCATTCTAGCACCTTTAAAAGCTTGAGAACAAAATCACATCATTTACCAATGTGGCTATTTACTTCTTCTCTATTACTCATAGTTTATCTACCTATGTAGTGAACTGGGCCACTGGTTTAATTGGTCAGACCTTTCCACAGCTAGTGAAGTAATTGAATTCACTAGTTATATTGTCTTTGGGAGGAAACTGTTTTTCTCAGAGTATGTCCCTGAATGGATTCTCCCAAGTGAAAGCCTGATCCAGTTGATCAGCAATTCTAATTCAGTGTAGGAATATTCAGAGTATAAGTGGTTGTCCCTATCCCTAAGATAGCCCTGATAGCTGTGGAACCTTGTCTCTAAGTTTGCTAGCCATGGTAGATCCTGCTGCTTTTAGCTTTTAACATTTTATGAAATTGGAATATGCATGTTAACTTATGGCATTGATGCTGGACTGCTAGAGGGAATATTCGAAAAAGTTTAAAAAAAAAGCAACGCTGACTGCAAATGTGTCAATAAAAACATTCAGCAGGTCAGGCAGCATCTGTGGAATGGAAACAGTTAATAGTTCAAGTCAAAGATCTCATATAGTGATTGCAGTGGGTTATAATGGCTCACATTTTCATGAACAGCGTGTCCACTTCTCAGCAATGCTGCGATTTCCCTGCATTGCTTGGCTTTCTTAATCTCCTAATGAACGTTCTCATTCTAATTGTAATGGATTTCCAGTCTAAGTCTCTTACAAAACCTGGAATTCATGCGTTAAAGATTGATTTCTGGACACGATCAGGATAACTTCTTACGGTAAAATTCTGTGGTACTATTTCCATGGTATAGTTCTGAAACTATTCTGTGTGGGCATATTTTCTTTATCAGATGTGTATCTCTTATGACTTCTGGATTCAATTTTTTTGTCAAATTAATATATGGCTATATTTGTAATATACCTTCAGGTGCATTGTTCAGGTAAAGAATTTGAAACAATTGTTGAAGTAATTTATTTTAGTCTATTTGCGTGTTACTTGTCAGTTCTTTAAACTATGGATAAAATGGGTTTGGACAGTGGAAATTGAGCTTAATTAAACCAAGAAAGTCCATGAGTGAACTTCCTGATGAGTGATGTTTTTCTACATTGTACTTCTATTCCCAGGGCTTTGGTGAAACAGAAAACATCGCCCTGTGGAGTAAGACTTCACCCCGTCATTCATGGGTCCTCACTGGGATAGGTGTCTTATCTCCACCTGGGTTGCATTGGGATAGGACATTGGGTTTCACCAAGATGAAACTTCCATATATTCCTGGGGTCTCACAGAGACAGACCCATTGTGTGCTCCTGAGGGCTCGTTGAGACAATGGCGCCATACAGCTGATAGAGATTTCTTGTTATTGGAGAATGAGAAGCAAAGCAATGTTCCATCATCCCTTCTCAGCATAATGTAAAGATCACGTCCAACAAAATTTGGGTATTACGGGTGCTTGAATGCAATAAAAATTGTGACAAATAGCCATTTGGTTAGGATAACATTACTTTCATTACACATAATCTTATAGAATACATGAGATCTTTTGTTTAAACATTATTAATTTCCAATTGAAAAGAAATGAGAAAATGTATTTGCTATTTTCACGAGTTTTGCCGCAAGAAATCATTAGAATTACATGGTCGGTGTAAAGGATTTGGTATAATAACATGTACTTTCACAAAACCCAGTGCACAATGTAGGCAATATTAATAAGAAATAAGGTACTTGTGCAAGCAACATGAGAGTATCCCTGAAGTGTCCAGATGTTTCTGAATCAATATCCTCTTGAAGTTGCATGCCAAACTCTAAAACCAAAAAAAAAACAAATTACATTGACAACCATGTGAAATTTTCAAATTTATAGATTGCACAGTGGTGAGGAGCTTCTGTTGTTATGATGCAGGTCTGGTAATTCAGAGTGTGTGAAATAAAGCTGGATGTTGTTTACTTGGATTTTAAGAAGGCCCTTGACGAGGTGCCGCACATGAGGCTGCTGAACAAGATAAGGGACTTAGGAGTCCTCGTGCAGGATTCCCTAAAGGTTAACTTTCAAGTAGAGTCAGTAGTGAGGAAGACAAATGCAATGTTAGCATGTCAGGAGAATAAGAATATAAAGGCAAGGATGTGATGCTGAGACTTTATAGGGCATTGGTCAGACAATATTTGGAGTATCATGAGCAATTTTGGGTCTGATATCTAAGGAAGGATCTGCTGACATTGGAGAGGGTCCAGAAGAGGTTTATGAGCAACACACGTAAAAATTGCTGGTGAATGCAGCAGGCCAGGCAGCATCTATAGGAAGAGGTACAGTCGACGTTTCGGGCCAAGACCCTTTGTCAGGACTAATTATCTTAATATCTTCTCTTTCAGTTAGTCCTGACGAAGGGTCTCGGCCCAAAACGTCGACTGTACCACTTCCTATAGATGCTGCCTGGCCTGTTGCGTTCACCAGCAATTTTTATGTGTGTTGCTTGAAATTCCAGCATCTGCAGATTTCCTCATGAGAGGTTTATGAGAATGATTCCAGGAATGAATGGGTTAACATATAAGGAGCATTTGATGGCTCTGGGCTTGTACTCATTGGAGTTTAGAAGAATGAGGGGATTTCACTGAAGCATATCAAATACTGTACTGAAAGGCCTAAATAGAGAGGATGACTTCAACAGTGGAGAACATAGGACCAGAGGGCACAACATTAGAACAGAATGAAACTTTAGATCAGAGATGAGGAGGAATATCTTTAGCCAGAGGGGTTGAATATGTGGAATTCATTGCCACAGGCAGCAATGTTGAAAGGGTGCAAGGATGGAAGACATAGTTTACTCACTTTGTAGAGATTGGTAAGTTCAAAAGCAAAGGAATATGGAAGTACCTATTGGCAATTATTCAGGTATTCAGCAGAGATAAAGTATAGGTATTTTTAGTCCTATTAACCCTTTAAAAGTCTAACTCACTAATATCTGAGGACAACTAGTGATAGACATTGATATAAAAGGCCTAAAAAGGTGGTTACCATATTTAACAACTAATATATCAGACTGTTGAATTATCATCCTCAGATAATGTCTTGTATGTACATGGTTGGGGTATATCCATTCAATCTGGACTCCTCGAGTCCAATGGCTTCAGGTTAACAATCAGAGAGCAGTCATCATGACAACTGAACATCTTCTTAGAAGTTTGTTGTCAGTAAAGCATTGTCAGAAGCTTCATGGAGCCTTGTTTTGGCACCCACAACAATTTTCTTTTGACCTGACTAGTGACAAAATAGTAAGACAGCAATGACCTCCAGAAGGAAAAGACATGGCAACTATCCCATGAATTAGTGCTGAGCCCTAGAAGAAATACCAATTTTCATTTCTGCCACAAATTAAGTGAAATAAGTAAAGTTTTAAGTGGCCTCTCCAAGGAGCCCAATTTAAAATTTGGATGTAGGTGAGTTTCTGGGCTAGCCATTTTAACACACTCTTCTAAGTACAGGACACAATCTGGGCACTTTTCTGATGAGTGATATAACTTGAGTCCTCAAGGCTTCCCCACTAAACTTCAAGTCTTGCATCTGCCTGGTTGCAAATAGAATAATAGCTAAAATAATAGATACCATGCAAGAAAGAGCAGTTGATTGATGTGCACTAGACTGAATATCACCTCTCCATCAACATTGCACTATTCTTGTTCTAAGACAAATTAAAGCAGTTATATCAAGAGCATCTTCCTATCTTGCAACCTTTGTAACTGAGGATGATAGAAATTTCAGTACTATAGTTGCACCGTTGATTTCAAATACTTCCACAAAGAGCAAGCCTAATTGGATATACGGACTACTTCTTCAGTGTCGTTAGGACAAAATTTAACCATTGTCGTGGGATCAATAACATCATAATTGATGTTATTATGGAGGCACAGTAGTGTAGTGGTTAGCACAATGCTTTAAAGTACCAACGACCTGGGTTCAATTCCCGCTGCTGCCTCTAAGGAGTTTGTATGTTCTCCCTGTGACTGCATAGGTCTCCTCCACGTGCTCCCATTTCCTCCTGGAGTCCAAAGGTGTACCAGATAGTAGGTTTTATTTGGTCACTGTTAATTGTCCTGTGATTGGGCTAGGATTAAATCAGGAGATTGCTGGGCAGTGCAGCTCAAAGGACCAGAAGGGGCTAATCCATGCATTATCACAGTAAATAATGAGATAAATTAATAATACTGTTTCTTGGCAAACTGTTTTGATGGATAAATATGGCTTGATCACTGTCACCCTCATTCCAGGCACAAATAAATATTTATCCTTGGGAACTGGAAGTTGCAGTTTTTGTAAATCTTAACTGTTTTTTATTATTTGAATAGAAATTCAAAAATACATTACGCATCATGTAGACTTCATTGATTGCATAGATCTCACTGTTCGTTCTTGAGGCAAGTATTTCAATAAGGCAGTTTTCATCTGTGCCTGCACCCTACATATGAAAGGAGACAATAACCTTAATAAGATTAAATAACTTTTATTAGATTAATAATATGATGAAACAAGTGTATTTGTGCCATCCACACTTAATAAAAAAACTAAGAAATAAAGTATAGTGTATGTTGCACTAATGGCTGTGAGAAAGATATCACAGCACTAGTATTAGGATCAAAAATGGTATTTCAGGAGACACGTAGTACTAAGAATATTAATAATATAGATACCATAATTAACTTCTCCATAAATAGTTTTTTGATAATAGTTTTTTGAGTAAAACAACATTTAAAACTTTTACATCCATAAGGATGCATGAGCGGAAATATGGACCAAAATAAAAATAAGTGTCAAAATTTCAAAGTAAATTTATTATCAATGTGCATGCACGTTACCATATACGACCTTGAGATTCATTTTCATGCAGGCATTTTCAAGAAATAGAAGAAATACAATACTATGACAAACTATACATAAACAGACAAAGACTGACAACCAATGTGCAAATGAAGACAAACGGCAGAAAAAGATACTAAGAATATGAGCTGTCAAGAGTCCTTGAAAACGAACCTGTAGGTCATAGAATTAGTGAAAGCGGTAGTGATGAAGTTCTCCATGCTGGTTCTGGATCTTGACGTTTGTGGGGTAATAACTGTTCCTGAAACAAGTGGTGTGGAATGTAAGATAGTACTGAGAAGAGAGCATACCCTGAATAGAAGCTTTTTTTTGATGATGGATGCTATACATCCAAGTAGATGTATTCAATGATGGAGAGGGCTTTGCCTGTGATCAACCTGGCTGTGCCAACTACCTTCTGTAGACTTTTCCATTCTTGGGCATTTGTATTTCCATACCAGGCCATGATACAACCAGTGAGAATGCTCTTCACTGCGCAGCTATATAAGTTTGTCAAAGTTTTTGATGACATATCCAGTCTATCAAACTTCTAAGAAAGTAGAGGCACGGTTGTGCCTATTTTGTGATGACAGGTACGTGCTGGCACCTGGAAAGTTCCTCCAATATGTTAATGTGCTAATATATATTTATGACTTCAGATCCAGACACCATACAGTTTCAGTTATAGGTTGATACAGCACAGAAGGCCCTTTGGCCCATCATGTTCAGTCTGGCCACCCATCTATTGTAAATTGTAACTTAATTTATGAGCCTTCTCTGCCTGGTGATTCAAGTAATTGTTCAGATACTTCATAATTGTTATAAGTGTATCTGCCTCCACCACACATTTAAGTGGTGCATTTGAATATGTCACCCCCCCCGATGAAAAGTTCTTCCTTAGATCATACTCAATCTCTTAACCCTTACTATAAGCCAATGCCTTCTAGTTTTAACAGTCTCTGCTGTGGGGAATATTTTCTTCCACCTACCCTATCCAGGAAAGGTTTCTTACTGTTCACATTATCTAGGCATCCTGTAATTTTGTATACCTTAGCCAAGTTTCCCTTTAGTCTCCTTCACTGCATGGAAAACAAACCTAATCTATCCATTCTCTTCTCATCCCTGAAAAGCTTCACCCCGCACTACATGCGAATGTATCTCCTCTGCACCCTCTCCACTGTAATTACATCCTCTTTTATAATGTGGAAACCAGAATTGTATAGAGCAGTAGCTTACCAAATTTTTATAAAATTACACCATAACCTTCATGTTCTCATATTTTGTACCCTAGTAAATGACGGCAGATCTCCATTTGCCTTCTTCACCACCTTTTCTATCTGTGCTGTTTCCTTTCGGCACATTTGGACTTATGGACCAATTTTCCTCTGTATTCTTTTATTACAATTATTCAACATAGTAGCAATGCTGACTTGATAATGTGAAAAATTATTTTATATAACATAATTTCTACAGTGGATTTCAGTTAACTGGGCCATTGGTTAACTGGGGCAGCCACTTATATGGGCCAACTCTTAAAGAACAAAAACTAATTGAGAAAATAGCCAGGGTGCCCTTAGTTTATTTGGAACACTATGCCACTTAATTGGGATAGGGGACTGTTGCTGAACAGTTTCTAACAAGTGTCAATTGCATGCACTTGTGTGGCCATTAGACTCTACAAGGTGCTTAGAGCAAACAGTTTTTAAACTGCATCAATTGTGTGTGTGCTTGTGTTCAAAAAGCAGTGATTTTTGTCACTGATGGCAAGAAATAAGCAGTAAGATAATTCAGAACTGTTTTGTTCACTGTGATTTTAAGCATTGAGGCTTGGAGATGCCAGAAATGGCTGGGAGTGAAAATGAAACGATTTCGCTACTTCAACAAGTTAGGAACTGCAAAGAATTTGAAAGTATTGACAATTATTTTGAAAGTTACAATGGAAATGATGATTTGGAGGATGCAGTTGTTGAAAACATTGTATGAAGGCAGTCCATTCATGGCAGCATACGATCAGTAACTATTAGTAATGAACACATCATAATAGTATTTGTAGTGTTCTAATTTGTTCTGTATTTCATTTAAATACATAATTTGTTACTTAGTTAAATGACAGTTTGTCTTTTTGATACATTTTTAACTATTTCCATGAAACTTTGGCTCATTGGGACAGCACATAATTGGGCCAAAATGTACTGGTCCTAATGTGTCCCGATTAACAAGAATCCACAAGAAATACATAGATGACTCATTGCAAAATTATTTGAGACACAAATACAGATTCATCTAGAGTGCTTGTCGCTCATTGTTTTTGGTTGAAGAAGGGCTATCAACAATTCCCATATTCTGAAAACAGCAGTTTTTTACATTGCGCAACACACACACAAGATACTGGAGGAACTCATCAGGCCAAGCAACATCTATGGAAAAGAGTAAACAGTCGAATTTTCAGGCCAGGGCCCTTCATCAGGACTGGGGAAAAAAAGATGAGAAGTTAGAGCAAGTAAGTAGGGGGAGGGGAGGAAGAAGTACAAGGTAGTCGACGACAGGTGAAACTGGGAGGGGCGAGGTGGAGTGAAGAGCTGGGAAGTTGATAGGTGAAAGAGATAAAGGGCTGGAGAAAGGGGAATCTGATAGGAGAGGGTAGAAGACCATGGAAGAAAGGGAAGGGGAGGGGCAGTGCCAGAGGGAGTTGATAGGCAGGTAAGGAGATGCGATGAGAGATATTGTGTTATGATCTTGATGCAAAGTAGCTTTGAGAACAAATTCAGGAGAAAGAAGGGGATGTTTAAACTATCAAAAGGTAATCTGGTTCTTGAGTGCACTGAAACATTGCTATGAGAGATTACCTCAGTTAGGATGCTTATAGGGCTCTAGCCAAATGGTGCATGCAAGTAGTATCATTGCAAAAATGCTGAAGTGATTTCTAATAGCTGAAACAGAATCAAATAGGGACTACCTCTAACTCATTCTTCACGAAGTTGAATGAAACGAGCAGTAGACAGTGCAATGTAGGCTGGTTATTTACAAGTCTGGTCAAGATCCAATATTTACAGATTATTAAATCGAATTTTACTGATGAATTCATAATCAGTGTACTGGGCCATGCCTTTGTGCATAACATGGCTGTGTACAGTGAACACTGGAAATGCAACAAGATGGGAAAAACACCCATAAAGAAAGTGATCTGTCTTCCTCCATGGATATAAATGAATTTTTAAAAATCACACAGATTCCTTTATATGTCTGCCCTTTAATTTTTAAATATTTGTTGCATTCTCTAAATTGCAAGAGACGTCACACCTCAACAGTATTTTATTGATTCATTTTGAACCTCCCTAAGTTGCAGAGAGACCATATATAAAGTTAAACCTTTTTCGCTTAGATAAATTAGTTCATCAGGAAAATATCTATTGCTTTTCAGGTGGCCTTATTTGAAAAGGGCAATTGTCATTTTACTGACAGATTTCAGATCAATTAAGTTTTGATACTAATGTCCACTAGGAAATATTAGTTTTGCATTGTATTCTGCATGTGGAGAGCCATGAAGTTTTCTGTTATTACAATAGAAGCATAACATTTTGAAAACTAAAACATTGCTCAAAATATTGAACCAGAGAAACAAGTACATTAAATGTGTCAACATATGCAAACAGGAGTGAGATAGATAGACTGATTAAGTAGTGTTGCAACAACGACCTTGTACTCAGTAAGGCCAAGGAATTGCTTATGGACTTCAGGAAGGGGAAGTTGGGAGAACACAGACCAGTCCTCAGGGTCAGTAGTGGAAAGAGCGAGCAGCTTCAAGTTCTTGGGTGTCAACATTTCAGTAGATCTATCCCGGGCCCAACATATTGATACAGTTATGAAGAAGGCATTAGGAGTCTGAGAAGATTTGGTATGTCACCAAAGGTTCTAGCAAATTTCTACAGATTACTGTGGAGAGCATTCTGACTGGTTGCATCGCCATCTGGTATTGAGGTATCAATGCACAGGATCAGAAAAAGCTGCAGAGGCTTGGAAACTCAGCCAGCTCCATCATGGACACTGGTCTCACCATCATCAAGGATATCTTCAAAAGGCAGCATCAATCAATAAGGAATCTCATCATCTAGGACATGTCCTCATCTCATTACTACTATTACGGAGGAGGTACAGGAGCCTGAAGACACACAATCAATGCTTTATCAACAGCTCTTTCCCCTCCACCATCAGATTTCTGAATGTTGCATGAAAGTGAACACTGTTTCATTATTTTGCTTTCTTTGTATTATATTACTTATTGTAACTTCTAGTAATTTTCTATAATGCACTGTACTACTGCTGCAAAACAATAAATTTCATGACCTACTGTTTGTCAGTAATAATAAAACGGATTCTGATTCATTCCCTCCTAGTAGCAAATTACCTTGGATGATGCTCTTGTTTTAAAATAATATATTACCTACTGTGCCCTCAGACAATTATGGCAATATAAAAGTTGCTAATATTACAATGAGGAGTGGAAAAATATTTAAAATAAGTATGAACTTTAAACTTATGAATTAAACTTAATGGAATTTTTAAAATTAGCTTCAGTGTTTTTACCAGTTACTAATGAAGTTTTCTGACATCATTTTGAAATTTAATTAGTGGCATGGAATTAAATTCACCAGGCTGTCTGTCAAATTATAGTTTATTGCTGCAATGTGTCAGTAAGCTTGGCTGAGATTTTGAGCTCTGTAATGTAAATGGCTAATCATGGGGGATAACTTTTCAAATTACTGTTTAACTGTTGCAGAAGTGACATTGTAGGTTATTTGTTATTGTTCTGCAAGTAAAAATAAATTCTATTTTCAAGCAGTACAACACAATGAATGGACACTGATTTTTTAAAACTGTATTCTTTATTCCTATTTAAGGTAACAGCAGCAGCTGTAAAGTTGAATACCATTCAGGAAATTCATAGGGCTTTTTGTGCTAAATCATCTGTGTTCTGTTTACCTTCCACTAAAGTCCTGATTATTGAGGCAGATTCAGTCATTATATAGTGATAACGATCCTGTCACATTTTCTAGGTCCAACAAAGCAGCAAGAACTCCTTCACTGGTGTGTAAGCATCATTTATATCAACATCATCCCCCTTTATAAAACATGTTTTCAGTGATTATATGAGAATTTTGAGCCACAATCATATGTACCTCACTTCCTGACCTGAATGGTGGTCTACTGTTGGTATCAGACCACTTGGAAGAAAAAAAAGCAGAAACCAATGAGGAGTTCAATGCATTTCTTGTTAATATCAAACTATCTGCAAGCAGAAAGAAAGGAGGAGGAAATTGGAGGTCCATGATCCAGGTCTCATTGGGGGATCAGAGGTGAAGAGGGTCAGCAACTTCAAATTCCTCGGAGTTGTCATATCTGAGGATCTGTCCTGGTTGCAGCGCGTAGACACTATTATGAAGAAACCACGGCAGCACCTCGACTTTCTTAGAAGCTTGGGAAGATTTGGCAACTTCTATTGATGTGTGGTGGAGAGTATATTGAGTAGCTGCACCAAAGGCCTTGTATGGAAAAAACTACAAAAAATTGTACACACCAATCCATCACAGGTAAAGCCCTCTCCACCACTGAGCACATCTACATAGAGTGCTATTGCAGGAAAGCAGCATCCATCATCAAGGACCAACACCGTCTAGGCCATGCTCTTTTCTCACTGTTAGCAGCTGGAAGAAAATAAGTGAGCCCCAGGACCCGTACCACCAAGTTCAGGAACAGTTATTACCCCCTAACCATCAGGTTCATGAACTAGAAGGGATAACTTCACTCAACTTCACTTCATCATGGAAATGATCCCACAACCTATGGCCTCATTTTCAAGGGCTCTCCATCTCATGCTCTTGATATTTATTGCTTATTTATTTTTTATTATTATCTCTTACTTCTTGTAGCTGCACAGCTTGTTGTGGTTTTTTTTGCACATTGGCTCATGTCCGTCCTGTTGGGATTCTATTGTGTTTCTTGTGTTTGCTGTGGTTTCCCGCAAGAAAATAAATCTCAAGTTTGTGTATGGTGACATATGATGCACTTTGATAATAAATTTGCTTTGTACTTCGAACTTTGAGAACTTCTTTCTGGCCCAAGACTCAGTGTAAATTCTATATATTTCATTTCCAGTTCCAAGGCCTAGCAATTCCTCATTCTGACTCACACACCGCCCTTGTCTGTCATTCCCACTTCTGAAATGCTGCACTTCCTATATGGCCCTGAAGACTTTTAAAGTCTTGCTTGGATAGTGGTAGATTAAGTGTGGAAGACAACATTTGATTACACACTCGGCAGATGTACTGCAGTGTTCAGTTTCTTTTTAACTTACTAAACTCTGAACTTATTATTTAATTTTATTTGACCATTAAGGTTTGGCTTAATTTATAACTTAAATGTGTTTTCAGTAAGTGTACTTCTTCAAGTTTTTAAAATATTTATTTCCTTTGCTTAATTATTTAAGTAATTATTTAAAAAATGTTTCTGAGCATCTGAGACATTCAAAAGCAAATCAAAGGTCTTTGACAACAGGCCATTACGGTACCCAAGGTATCAGAAACCACCTCCTGGGACCTAACGGCTGCTTGTGGGTTAGCTCCATCAGAGAGGCTTACAATCTTCACTGGATCCGCAGCGCTCCGGAAAGGAAGTGCAGCTGAGGGAATAAAGCAGGCAGCAAGCCAGGAAGTTCAACCATTTCAAATTAATTGCTAAGCACTCATGTGAAGCAGTACCAGATCGTCTGATATTTGCTGACAGGAGAAAGACCATTTGTTGCGAATTTGAAGTTGGAAATATTTATTAAGCATAGAAAGTGCAAAATGTAAAAAAAAATTACATCAATAGTACAATAGATCCTCCATCCTGCCAAAGGATTTCCAGCAACTGCAGATTTTCTCTTGTTTGTGACATCAATATTACATGTGGTTTTCCAATTCAAATGTCTACCAGCTTTGGTAGATCTAAATCTAGTTTCAGACAAGATTAGACTTTAATGTGTATAATTATTTGCTGTGATATCAGGACTTTGACAACAATATTACATTTGACTTCTTTTCATATTGCCCAGGACAAAACTTTCTGATGCAGCAGAGGAATACACCTGAATTAAAATTTTGGCTGATGGTTAAATTCATCTGCTCTCTATTTGACTGGTTTTATTTGGTGACTGGTGGTGTTGAGAATGCTCCTTTTCTCATTCTATGCCAATGATGGGATGTCCTAGTTGCTCAACAGTGAACTCTTGTTTTGAGGTCCATTCACTGGTTGCCCGCTGCACATAAGATGAGGAAACTTTGGAGAGGGCTCAGAAGAGGTTTGCCAGGTTGCTGTCTGGATTAGAGGGCATGAGCTAGAATGGGTGACAGATTTGATGCCATTGTATCCAGGTTTTCGGATGATACAAAGATAGTTGGAGGGGCAGGCAGTGTTGAGGAAGCAGAGAGTCTGCAGAAGGACTTAGACAGATTGGGAGAACGGGCAACGATGTGGAAGATAGAATATGGTGTAGGAAAGTGTATGGTCATGCACTTTGGTAGAAGGAGTAAGTAATAATAATAATAACAATTTATAGAGCACTTTCCATACAGATGTAGTTCAAAGTGTTTTACCATGGAATAAAGTGAAAACATGAAAATAAAAGAAAAAAAGATGTCAATTAAAAGTAAATTTAAATAGTAGACCTTGAGCTGATGTTTAGAAGTGTCAACTGAGCCTGCGTCCCTTACAGTTTTAGGAATTGAATACCACTATTTAGGGGCATCGTTCAAAAAGCTGACCTGCTACTTATCTTTTGAGGGGGATTGTTTAAATTTAAGAGACCGGCGGAAGAAGACCTGAGTGCTTGAGCAGGATTGTAAAACACAAGTGATTCCGTAATGTATTCTGGTCACAGACCATTAAGAGCTTTCAAAACACGTAACAGAACTTGAAAATCAATTCTAAAAGATACAGGAGGCCAATGGACAGTGGCTAGTACAGGAGTAGATTGTTTTCTAAACAGGTTGAAAATTCAGAAATCAGAGGAGCAAATGGGCTTGGGAGTCCTAATGCAGGATTTCCTGATGGTTAACTTGCAGGCTGAGTCAGTGATGAGGAAGGCAAATGCAATGTTTGCATTCATTTCAGGAGGACTAGAATATAAAAACAAGGATGCAATGCTGAGGCTTTATAAAGCACTGATCAGACCACACTTGGAATATAGTGAGCAGTTTTGGGCCCTTTATCTAAGAAAGGATGTGCTGGCAATGGACAGGATGCAGAGGAGGTTTACGAGAATGATTCAGGGAATGAAATGGTCAAGGTATAAGGAGTGTTTGGTAGTGCTGGGCTTCTACTCACTCGAGTTTAGAAGAATGAGGGGGGATCTCATTGAAACCTATTGACTATTGAAAGGCCTAGATAGAATGGACATGGAGAAGATGTTTCCTATTCTAGAGGAGTCCAGGAACACAAGGCACAACCTCAGAATACAAGGATGTTGCTTTAGAACAGAAATGAGGAGGATTTTTTAATGCTGCATGATGGGGTTTAAACTGGAGTTGCAGCGGGTTGGGAACCAAAGTACCAGAACCGTTAGTGAAGAGCATGTGGAGGCAAATGTTGGTAAGACTTCAGACAAAGTTAGGAATCAAAAGGTTGATTAAAAGGTTAAAAGGCCACAAGGGTCCTGAATTGCATATGTTTCAATGCAGGAAGTATCATAGCAAAGGTGGATAATAGTGCTGAAGGTGAGGTAGCTGGAGGCAATGTGTAGTGAGGAGAGCCTGTTGATAGGGCAAAATTGCAACCAACAGGATGTGTTGCAACTTACATGCCGACAAAATTGAAAAGGGTGAAAGACAAAAATTGAAAGACAAGATTGAAGGTGTTGTATCTGAATGTGTGCAGTACACGGGATAAGGTAGATGAATTTGCAGCACAGTTGCAAGTTGGCAGATATGATGTTGTAGGCATCACTGAATCATGGCAGGAAGAAGATGATAGCTGGGGGCTTAATGTCCAAGGATACACATTGATTTGAAATGATAGGCAGGAAGTTGCCTATCAATGGGGGTGGGGTGCGTTGCTCTGTTGTTCAAAAATGAAATCAAATCATTAGAAAGAGGTGACATAGGGTCGGAAGGTGTAGAACCATTGTGGATAGAGCTCAGGAACTGCAATGGTAAAAAGACCCTGCTGGGAGTTGTATACAGACGCCCAAACGGTAATAAAGATGTAGCCTACAAATTACAATGGGAGATAGAAAATGCTTGCCAAAAGGGCAATTGTACAATAGTTATAGGGGACTTCAATATGCAGGTTGATTGGGAAAATCAGGTTGGTGCTGGATTACAAGAAGGGGAATTTTTAGAGTACCTACAAGATGGCTCTGTAGAGTAATTTGTGGTTGAGACCACCAGTGGATCAGCTATTCTGGACTGGGTGTTGTGCAATGAATCAGAATTGATTAGAGAGCTTAAGGTAAAAGAACCCTTAGGGAAAGTGATCATAATATCAAATTCACCCTAAATTTTAAGAAGCAGAATCTAAAGCCAGATGTGTAAGTGTTACAGTGAAGTAAAGGGAATTACAGAGGCATGAGTGAGGTGTTGGCCATAATTGATTGGAAAAGAACACTGGCAGGGATGATGGCAGAGCCACAATGGCTGGAATTTCTGGAAACAATACGGAAGGTACAAGATATATACTGCACATCCCAAAGAGGAAGAAGTACTCTAAAGGAAAGATGCACAACCGTGGCTAACAAGAGATGTAAAAGCCAACATAAAACACAAAGAGAGGGTATACAATAGAGCAAATATTGGTGGGAAGTTAGAGGATTGGGAAGCTTTTAAAAACCAACAGAAGGCAACTAAAAAAAGTAACTAAGAAGGTAAAAATTGAATACGAAAGTAAGCTAGCCAATAATATTAAAGAGGATACCAAAAGTTACTTCAGATACATAAAGTGTAAAAGAGAAGTGAGAGTGTATATTGGACCACTGGAAAATGATGTTAAAGAGGTAGTAATGGGCAACAAGGAAATGGCGGATGAACTGAATAAGTATTTTCATAAGTATTCTTCATTGTGGAAGACACTAGCAGTGTGATGGAAGTTTCAGGTATCGGGGGCATGAAGTGTGTGAAGTTATTTTAGCTAGAGAGAATGTTCAGGGAAATTGAAAGATCTGAATGTAGGTAAGTCACATGGATCAGATGGTGTACACCCCTAAGTTCTGAGAGTGGTGACTGAACAGATCATGGAGGTATTAGTAATGATCTTTCAAGAATCACTAGATTGTGGAATGGTTCCAGAAAACTGGAAAATTGCAATTGTCGCTCCATGCTTCAAGAAGGGAGAGAGGCAGAAAAAAAGGAAACTACAGGCCAGTTAATCTGACCTCAGTGGTTGGGATTGATTATTAAGGTTGATGCGGTCTCAGGGTACTTGGAGACACATGATAAAATAGACCATAGTCAGCATGGTTTCCTAAGGGAAAATCTTGCCTGACAAATCTGTTGGAATTCTTTGAAGAAGTAACAAGCAGGATAGACAAAGGATAATTGATTGATGTTGTGTACTTGGATTTTCAGAAGGCCTTTGACAAGGTGCCACATATGAGACTGCTTAGCAAGCTACAAGCCCAGAGTATTACAGGAAAGGTTCTAGCATGGATAAAGCAGTGGCTGATCAGCAGGAGGCAAAGAGTGGAAATAAATGGAACCTATTCTGGTTGGCTGTCAGTGACTAGTGTTGTTCTACAGGGGTCTGTGTTAGGACTGATTCTTTTTATGTTACATGTCATTGTCTTTGTTGCAAAGTTTGCAGACAATATGATGATGGGTAGAGAGGCAGGTAGTTTTGAGGAAGTAGAGAGGCTACAGAAGGACTTAGACAGATTTGGAGAATGGGCAAAGAATTAGCAGATAGAATACAGTGCTGGGAAGTATAGGGTCATGCACTTCGATAGAAGAAATGAAAGGGTTGACTATTTTCTAAATGGAGAGAAAATACAAAAAATGGAGGTGCAAAGTGACTGGGAGACCTTGTGCAGGATTCCTTAAAGGTTAATTTGCAGGTTGAGGAACACACATAAAAGTTGCTGGTGAAAAGTTGCTGGCTGAAAGAAGAGATTAATCCTGACGAAGTTGTCTCGGCCCGAAACGTCAACTGTACCTCTTCCTAGAGATGCGGCCTGGCCTGCTGCATTCACCAGCAACTTTTATGTGTGTTGCTTGAAATTCTAGCATCTGCAGATTTCCTCGTGTTTGCAGGTTGAGTCTGTTTTGAGGAAGGCAAATGCAAATGTTAGCATGCATTTCAAGAGGACTAGAATATAAAAGCAAGAACGTAATGTTGAAACTTTATGAAACACTGGTGTGGCCACACTTGGACTATTGTGAGCAGTTTGGACCCCTTATCTTAGAAAGGATGTGCTGAAACTGGAGAGGGTTCAAAGGAGATTCACAAAAACGTTTCCAAGATTAAATGGCTTATATGTAGAGCATTTGATGGCCCTGGGCCTGTATTCACTAGAATTCAGAAGAATGAGGGTGACCTCATTGAAACCTATTGAATGGTGAAAGGCCTTGATAGAGTGGATGTGGAGAGGATGTTTCCTGTGGTGGGTGAGACTAAGACCAGAGGATACACCCTCAGAATAGAGGGTGTCCTTTTAGAACTGAGATGAAGAGGATTTTCTTAAGCCAGAGAGTGGAGAATCTGTGGGGTGCTTTGCCGCAGGCAGCTGTGGAGGCCAAGTCTTTATGGAAATTTAGGGCAGAGGTTGATAGATTCTTGATTGGTCTGGGTATGAAGGGTTACGGGAAGAAGGCAGGAGATTGGGGCTGAGAGGAAAATTGGATCAGCCATGATGAAATGGCAGAACAGACTCAATAGGCCAACTAGCCTAATCCTACTCCTGTATCTTAACTTATGGTCTTCATTTCTTTAGAAGGAGCGTCATGAATCTGTGGAATTCATTGCCACGGAAGGTTTTGGAGGCCAAGTGATTATGTATATTTAAGGTGGAGGTTGATAAGTACTTGATTAGCAGGGGCATCAAAGGTTATGGTGAGAAGGCAGGAGACTGAGGTTGAGAGGGATGATAAGTCAGCCATGATGGATTGGTGGAGCATGCTCGATGGGGTGAATGGCCTAATTCTGCTTCTGTCTTATGGTCTTAAGAAATCTGTTCATATACAGTATGCTATTAGGGATCATACTGGAATAATGACATTATGGATAACCAGTTATGGATTAACTAAAGTAAGAACCAGTCTTTGTGCAATAAAACCTGTAGACAATTTAATAGGACATTCTGATTCTGTCCCATTGACACTACATTAGGGAAGACAATAGAGGAATGTTCATACTGTTTGCACAGAGTCCCTGCCACGTAATGCACAGTGCAAGGTGGATTTGCTTTTGTCTCTAAATTTCTGTAGTATATTCATTAGCCATCCCTCAACACTGTAACTAATGATGTATACTGTATGTTGGGTGTCTGGCTTTTGTCACAGACACCAATATTGAATATCCAGAGGGGTTCTGCTAGTTGTGATGTGCTACCATTGTAAATATGTAATTCTGTAAATTTACCTGAGTATATTCAAAATGTTGAAGTTATGTAGATCAGGGGTCCCCAACCTTTTTTGCACTGCGGACCGGTTTCATATTGACAATATTCTTGTGGACCGGCCAACCGGGGGGAGGCGGGGGTGGGGGGGGGTAGGGTTGCCAACGGACAAGAGTAGCAGTCAAAACCTTGGGTTTACCCGAGAAAGACTACAATGACCACGAAGCCTTGCGCGGGTGCCAGTGCGCATGCGTGTTCGTGCCAATTTCTTTTCTGCACATTATTTTTGGTGATTCTGTTCGGGGGGGGTGTTAATCACGGCCGCAATATAGGTGATAAGTGACTAATACACTCAATTTCGTCTCTAAAAGGGTTTATCTAACGAATTTAATTTTAAACACAAGGCGCATATTTTTCTCGCATGAATATAGCGGTAAGTAAATTATCAGGGGAGGACAGGGGAGCTTGAAGTAAGTCTTGAATGAACTTCCAGTAGAAGTGGTAGATGCAGGTTCGATATTATCATTTAATGAAAATTTGGATAGGTATATGGACAGGAAAGGAATGGAGGGTTATGGGCTGAATGCAGGTCGGTGGGACTAGGTGAGTGTAACGTTCAGCATGGACTAGAAGGGCTGAGATCGCCTCTTTCCGTGCTGTAATTGTTATATGGTTATATAAGTCAATAGCATCTTAACATTTTAAGTAACGTTTGGATATTAAACACACAGCACATATTTTCCCCGTATGAACATATAAAATCTTTGCAACACACCAATATCACTGAATCAGTGGGAGCCCTGAGCTTGTTTTCCTGCAACAAGACGGTTCCATCGAGGGGTGATGGGAGACAGCGATACTCGAAGGAGGTTCCTTATGCCCGGTCTATTTCGCAATTTAGTTTTCGTTGTATTCATTGCGGAGATATGTTGGAAATGGAAGTGCTTTCCAGTGCTTTCGTGGCTATCTTAGGATATTCAGCCTTGACTTTGATCCGGAATGCCGGCAGAGATGTTATGTCAAACATACTTTTCAGCCCATCGTCATTTGCAAGCTCAAGGAGTTGATCTTCTTCCCACGCTGACATGGATCACATGCGAGTAATGACCTCGCGTGCATTCAAGCTCAACAGTGGGCGTGACAGGGAATGAGGAAAGGTGCAGCTGACTCATATCATCAAATCATATCGTTTCCTCGCAGCCCGGTAGCGCATGCTTTACGGCCCGGTACCGGTCCACGGCCTGGTGGTTGGGGACCGCTGATGTAGATGATGATAGCAATTGAAACTGTAGTTAATTGTTTATTGTTAACTTTCTGTTGATGAAGTATAAATCATTGTGTCAGGAGAGTGAGATTCTCTTAGATTCTCTCTCCTGAAGCTGTGCAATGTGAATAAAGGCTTTTATATTTTCTAGTTAGTTTCTGTGTATCTCAGTCTACTTCAGTCACAACATATATATGTAGTATTTTAGTTGAAGTTGAAAAGGTTGTAAAGTCATTGCATTATTAAAATAATTTGATTCTGAAACTGTTGAAGTTCAGCGGTTTATGGAATCGCCTCTCCTTCTCAAAATACAAAGATGTATTGCAGGCCCTTTTTCTTCTAAAGTGGAAATGGGTGCTTCTTCCAGAACTTCTTCCTTCCTGTAACTCCCATGTTCATACATACACCTTTCCCATGTAGTACACAAAACTTGCTAAATTCTACATACATAATATAAATGAAATTATGGAATAATTGGCTGTGAACGCTGATCTAATTACCTTCAAGATACACAAGGAAATTATTTGGAGCATAAATAATTACAGTGTAAAAAAATTTTAATTAGTAATTTAAAAACAATGTTGTTGCTTTATCTTATCTCATCTTTCCACACAAACCCTAAGGCCAACATTAACTTTCCCGTGTAAATGTGCTGCTAAATAAATCAAGTGCTTTTAGAAGAATCAGACAACAATATCCTTAATACAACGTTGCAGAGGTTTTATCACAGTACCTTCATTGCATGCCTCAGTTCATGAGCATCGAAGAAAGCTGGTGGGTACATCAGTCCTACCATTACTTCTTTGAAATGTCCAGACAATCTCTCTTTAAGGTCACTGACCAGGTCCTACATTTGAAAGACGAAGGTACTTTTATTCAGGTGTGATTGACAGTTTCAGTCTAACATGTCAAATGCTTGCTTCTAACTCATGGTTCATTGTCAGTGAAATAAACTATTAGCCACAATTTCTATATGTTTAACAGTCCAGCAAACTTGCAAATACATTTTAAAATTAATATTTATCATACTTTTAGTACATTAAGATAATGAGTGAGTTACTTGATCATATGGGCATGCTATTTACCATGAGGTTCTTGGAATAATAAACCAACATCAATAACATAATACCACAAGGAAATACTCCTGTTTAGGAGCACAATTAAAAAGCAGTGGAATTCGTCTCATATTTGAATTTCAATGTATACATAATCATGATACTGGAAAACTAGTTTTTAAATTTATCCTTTGTCTCCTATCACTTGATCTGATGAAATAGCTAAAGGAGTTGGCACATGGATTGGTGGAAGAAGGCTGTCAAATAGAGCTTCGACTAAAAGGCCGTATGGAACAATGCTTCTTTCCATCTGCACTAAAGGGAAAGGGCTATGTAGACATTAGCTGTAAATTAACAGTCAGATCAAATTCCAGTCAATTCCAAACAACTTGTTATTTGATGGGTGTTATACAGGTAAAGCAAAGAGCGAGGGTTCCTGACCTTTTTTCTGCCATAGCCCAATGTCATTAAGCAAGAGGTCAGTGGACCTGAGGCAGTGAGCCCCATGGCAGGGAGAGAAGGCAAGACAGCAGGTATATTTCCATAGGTGTTTGAGGAGATTTGGTATGTCATCAAGATGTCTTGCATATGTACTGTGGAGAGCACTCTATCTGGCTGCATCATTGTCTGGTATGGGAGGAGGGTGTGCTACTGCAGAGGATTGAAGTAAGCTGCAGGGAGTTGTAAATTTAGTCAGCTCCATCATGTAGTACCCAGGACTTCTTCAAGGAGCAGTGCCTCAGAAGGGCGGCATTCATCATTAAGGACACCCAATTGTGATAGGGCTTGAATACTTTCATCTCTTATAGAGTAAAATCAAGCAACATAGACAACAACAGGGCTTTGCTTCCAGATGAGCTCAATGTCTTCTATGCTCGCTTTGACCATAAAAATATGGAGGAACCATCATGAACTCTCACAACCCCTGATAATTCTGTGATTTTAGTCTCTGATGCCAATATGCGAGCATCTTTTAGAAGGGTGAGCCCCATGAAAAGCATTCGGCCCAGATGGGATACCTGGCTAGTACTGAAAACCTGTGCTGATCAACTGACTGGAGTGTTCACTGAGATACTTAACCTCTTGCCTCAGCAGTCTGAGGTACGCACCTGCTTCAAGCAGGCTTCAATTATACCGGTGCCTAAGAAGAACATGGTGACCTGCCTCAGTGACTATCGTCCAGTAGCACTTACATCCACTGTGATGAAATGCTTTGAGAGGTTGGTGATGAAACATATCAACTCCTGCCTGAGAAACCTCTTGAATCCACTCCAGTTTGCCTACTAGAGCACCAGGTCCACAGCAGATATCATCTCGTTGGCTCTTTACTCAACCCTGCTTCATCTGGACAGCAAAGATGAGTACATCAGGATGCTCTTTATCTCCGACAGCTCAGCATGCAATACCATCGTCCCCTCAAAACTAATCAATAAGCATCAAGACCTTGGCCAATACCTCCTTGTGCAATTGGATCCTTGACTTCCTCACTTGCAGACCCCAGTCAGTTCGGATTGGCAACAATACCCCCTCCACGATCTCCATCAGCACAGGTGAACCACAGGGCTGCGTGCATAGCTCCCTGCTCTGCTCACTTATGGCTGTGTGGCTAAGCACAGCTCCAATGCCATATTCAAGTTTGCTGATGACACCACAGTCATGGGCCAAATTAAAGGTTGTGAAGAATCAGCATAAGCAGGGAGATTGAAAATCTGGCTGAGTGGAGCCTTAACTACAAGCTCTTACTCAGGAAGACCAAAGAGTTATTGACTTTAGGAGAAGGAAACTGCAGGTCCATGAGCCGGTATTCAACAGAGGTTCAACAACTTTAAATTACTTGGTGTTATTATTTTGGAGGCGCAGTGCGGAAGTGCAATTACAAAGAAAGAATGGCAGAGCCTTGACTTCCTTAGGCATTTGCAAAGATTTACTATGACATCTAAAACTTTGGCAAACTTTTTCAGATCTGCAGTGGAGAGTATATTGACTGGTTGTATCACAGCCTGGTATGGAAACACCAATGCCTTTGAATAGAAAATCCTACAAAAAATAATGAATATACAGCAGCCCAATCCACCATGGGTAAAGCCCTCCCCAGCATTGAGCACATCTACATGAAACATTGTTGCAGGAAAGCTGTATCCATCATCAGAGACCCCTACCACCCAGGACATGTTCTCATCTTGCTGCTGCCATCAGGAAGAAGGTGCACGAGCCTCAGGACTCACACCACCAGGTTTAGGAATAGTTATTACTCCTTAACCATCAGGTTTTTGAACCAAAGGGGATAACTTCACTAGACCCATCTCTGAAATTTTTCCATAACCTATGGACTCACTTTCAAGTACTCTTTATTTCACGTTCTTGATATTTATCGCTTACTTAATTATTATTATTACTTCTTTCTTCTTGTATTTGTACACTGGTAGAACCCCCAAATTAGTGTTTCATTGATTTTATTATGGTTATTATTCTATTATGGTTTCATTGAGCATGCCCACAAGAAAATGAATCTCAGAGTTGTATGTGGTGACATATATGTCCTTTGATAATAACTTTACTTTGAACTTTATGGGAAATGTCTGCATTTAATATATTCCTTGCATTACAAACATCACTGGTAATAGTGGGAAACTGTGAATAAAACCAATGCCCATTGCTAGATGCCTCTGAACATCAGCATTTAAATGTAGGCTAGGGTTCACCAATACTATCCTCATTGTGATCTGTGACAGGTAACCTCAAACACTGGCCTAAATTGCTTTTTCCATTTAAGTCAAGATCACATTCACTTTCTGCCTCCTAATTTCAGGATCATCACAGGCTGCAACCAGTCCATTTGCATCATATAGTTTGCTGCTCACTGCTGCATTAGACATGCCACCCAAGCTCTCTGTCAAAGAGAGAGGACTTCATCTACTTTTTCTTCAGTTCACGGGAGCAGGTAAGGAATGGCACAGCATTTGCCAAACTTGCAGGGCTCCCATGAGCGCAAGCATTCAACAATTCCACATCTCCATACAGAGATCTGGCTGATGAATTTGCGTGAAGGACATTTCTTTTTCAGGAGATGTTCTCCACTAGCCTGTCCTGCTTCATCCACCAAAGGTTTACAGAGACGGTTGCTTGCTGGGTTTTTGGAGTACAATACTAGATTTCTTCCACCACTCTATGTCCATTCTTGAATTAGCAGTACTTTCCAATAGGTGGAAGAGTGTTGCTTTTGTTGTGCTTTTGCAAAAGTAAAAGTGACAAGATTGTAGCTGCAAAGTCAAGTGCTGGCAGTCATGAGATGCTCAACTGATCAATGGAGATTGAATGTATAGCACATTGGGAAAATGACATGACTAAATATGTGTTTCTGGGAGTATCACATCAGAAGATTGCAATCTTTATAGGACTTCCTAAAACAGTATTAGGATTTTCCCTCTTTTGGAGCAATAAACATAACCGTTCCAATGTTCCCAACTGAAATTAGGCAAAAAAAAATTGAAAACAGTGCTGTGACATTTTGTGGCCTCAAACATGATTAAAATGGGATCTGTACAAGAGGTGCATGAAGAGCTTGCAGCTCTAATACCATTACTGCACAGACCACTTGGAGTAAGACAACGCCTAAGGAACTCTCCCTAGCTATGCCACAGTGCAGCTTCAGGAAAGGCTGCCATAAAGGGAAAGGAAAATATGGTTGTTCCCAGAGTATCTATGCATCCGTGACTAGCTGATCAACTCGTATGCTGTGATTGCCTAAGTCACTCTGAAGTGTGGGTTCATCATGAAATAGGCAACTCAGCACTGATTTTAATGAAGCATCAGTGACCAATAAAAAAAGCATCAGATATATATATATATATATATATATATATATATATCAGAGACTGGAAAATTCTATTTACAAAAGCATTAATGAGACAGTGCAGACACTTTCATAGCCATCTTCATTCCTGATCCCTGTCCAATGTGTGACCATTGTCAGAATTATGACTGTCATAGGTTCTCCGTATCTGCTTCAGTTTCCACCAGAAGTGGAAGAAACCAGTGCTGTGCGACCTGCATCAGGCACACAAACGATGCTGGGCAAATGTCAGTCGAGCTAAGGTAAATCATTAGAGAAATCTCTGGTGAGTTTTTGTATGGCTACAGTCTCACCTGGGGAAAAATATTTGAAGTTCAAAGTAAATCAAGGTCAATAGACCAGCACCGTAGTTCCACAATGCTTTACAGTACAGGCGACCCATGTGCATTTTCTGCTGCTATCTGTAATGAATTTGTTCGTTCTCCTCATGACCCCGTGGGTTTCCTCCCACAGTTCAAAGACATAACAGTTGGTAGGGTAATTGGTCATTGTAACTTGTCCCATGATTAGACTAGGGTTAAATCAGTGGGATTTCTGGGAGGTGCGGCTTGAAGGGTTGGAAGGGCATATTCCCCGGTGTGTCTCAGTAAATAAAATTTGTTATCAAAGTATGTATATGTTACCATGTATATAATGCAGACACTTGCAGGAAAAATAAAGAAATACAACTGAATCTACAAAAAAAAAACATAAACAAAGATTGCAACCAGCCAGTGTGCAAAAGAAGCCAAACTGGTCAAACAAACAAAATAATACTGAGAACGTTAGTTGTAAAAGAGTCCTTGAAAGTGAGCATGAAGGTTGTTGATTCAGGTCAGATTTGCATTCAGTGAAGTTATCATTGATGCAATTATTTCTGGGTGAAACCTCTGTTACGTATAATTTACACATAACAAATATGTCTATTTTCCCAGATACTGATTTTATATTGGGGTGTTTATTTTATGCAACAGTTTCAGTTCTACCACTAGGTGGTGCAACAGATCAGGAATTCAATTCTGACAGGTTGTCTCTGCCAATATCAATGCCAACATAATGACTCAGCAATCACACATTTCTACCACCTGTCTCTGTTTATTTGACAGGAAATGGACAATAACAATGCCCAGCTTAGTCCCATGTATCATGGAAAATCTTGGGAAAGAGTCACCATTCTCTCATGAAGCCCTATGAACTCTCCAAATATGTTTTGTTAGTACAAAAATAAACCCATATGTGAAAGGAAAGAGATGTGGCTGTAATAACAATGTAAGGCCCTATGTGTTTATATTTATATTTTGTCTAAGTTCATGCAGGTGAACAAAAACTGAAATAAAATTTAGTGCATCTGCTGATATTTAATTTACACCAATCTCACATCTTAAACGCACAGTCCCCTCTGAAACACTAGAAACACACAATGTACCTATGCAGGAGTAATCAGAGGCTGCCGGCGAGAAGGAACTATTGAAAGAGATTAGTGAGAAAGGTCCTGTGTGCTGCTAGGGTAGGATGGGAGATGCACTATGGTGATTATAGGAAATGGCAAGCAGCGGGTAGCTCTAGTTACATCATCTCACTCATTGAACAGTACAGAAATGAATTTCACATGTCGGGGGAAACACACACGGGAGAAAATAGCTAGTGTAAGCTGATTCAATAATATATTTGTTCATTGACACGATATGGTCTCTGCAGGCAATGCTGTCAAAATTCGTGTAAGATTTCATCTCATCACCCTCAGTTGCTTGCTGCTGAATCGTGTTGGAGTTAAGAACTGGAGTGTGTAGGTTATTATATAGCTTGTCAATGATCATTTTGTGAACAGACTTTGTCTGAAAAACATTCTGTAGGAGGGATCTCTAATTACACTAAATACCAAAGATTTTGTTTCCTGAATACCTTTGAGTGTACCTTATACATTTTGGGTTGCTGATCATGAAAATCACACACTTTATTTTAGAAATTGCCTATATATAATTGGAGGAAGAGCGGAGTGATGATGGCGCTAAACAGCGACTCCTTTACTTGCATCTTCGGAAACACCTCTATTTCCATCTTTAATATCTTTATTTTTCCCTTTCAGGGTTATTTTGAAGACAATGACCTGGAGTTACACGCTGACTATGGTTCTTTGCAGGAATGGGACCCGCTCTCGGGGTTTCATAACCGGCTGTTGTTGTTTGGCATGCCAAGGACTCGGCCTAAGAGTTTGGCTCAACTTTGGAGGCCTAGGATCTCGGGGCTCTGGAGACGGGTGGGTTGAAGGTTGGTGTCATGGCAGGAGATCTGTGTGTCGTTGGGGGAGTCGGAAAATCTATCCAGATCTTTGGGCACAGAGCTCAAAAAAAAGCGATGTATCAGACTTCTAACAGTGTAAAACAGCGAGTTGTTTGTTATGTCTCCCTGCTCGCTGTGAAAGCAGAGACATCTTTTTCTCCCTTATTAGGGAGAGAGAGAGCCTGGTATGTCGTATACCAGGTGAACCTCGAAGTCTTTGGGGTAACTTTAAGTCTGTGTCTTTGCTATGCTTGGCTCACGCTTGAGTGCTCAGTGGTGGTGCTGATGCTTTTTTTGCCGGTGGGGGGAGGGGGGATTGCTGTTCACTGCTGCTTATGTGTGGGAGGGAGGGGAGATGGGGGGCACTTTGGGGTTCTAACATTTAATTGTCATTCATTCTTTGGGGCACTCCTCTGTTTTTGTAAATGGTTGCTAAGAAAAAACATTTCAGGATGTATATTGTATACATTTCTCTGACATTAAATGTAACTTTGAACCTTTGAAACCTTTGATTTATTACTTCATTTCATAAGTCAAGACAATTAAAATGTTGCCCACAATGTAAGCTGAAAAGTTTTCTATCTTGATTGATTTATAGAACCTGGGCCTCTGTACCTCCCTCTGCAATTGGATCCTTGACTTCCTAACTGGAAGATCACAATCTGTGTGGATTGGTGGTAATATCTCCTCCTTACTGATGATCAATACTGGCGCACCTCAGGAGTGCGTGCTTAGCCCATTGTTCTACTCTCTCTATGCCCATGACTGTGTGGCAATGTCAGTAAGATGAAAGAGCTGCTTGTGGACTCCAGGAAGGATAAAACAAGGGAAAACAAACCAATCCTCATAGAGGGATCAGAAGTGGAGAGAGTGAGCAATTTTAAGTTCCTGGACATCAAGATCTCTGAGGATCTAATCTGGTCACAACAATTTGATGCAGCTATAAAGAAGGCAAGACAGCAGCTGTATTTCACTAGGAGTTTGAAGAGGTTAGTTTTGTCAACGAAAACACTCAAAAACTTCTATAGATGTACTGTGGAGAGCATTCTGACAGGCTGCATCACTGTCTGGCATGGTGGGGGGGGTAGGTGAGGTGGGGTTGGTTACTGCACAGGACCAAAAGAAGCTACAGTAAGTCATAAAATTAGTCAGCTCCATCTTGGGTACTAGCCTTCATGGTACTCAAGACATCTTCAAGGAGCAGTGTCTCAGAAAGGCGGCGCCTATTACACTGGACAAGAAATTTTTTCAAAAGTTTTGCTTCCTCAGAATTTTTTTTAATGACAGACTGCTTGAAGATGAACACAAATATAATTTCAGACTACTTGTATCATGTAGGAATTTGGAGAAACAACAAATTAACCTTTATTGAATATAATGTGTTTAATTGCATAATAGTGCTGATGCTTTGCAATAGTTCAACTGAGTTAAAAATATTTTGTTAATGATTTTCATTTGTACTCAGTGTCTGAGGCTTCTTGCTTAAGTGTCCAACAATAATTCACCAACATTGATGGATTCCAGTTGCCCTGGTATCTTTTCCCCATGACCGCAATGTCCTGGTGAAAGCTTTCACCATGCTTGTCACTAACAGCACCAAGATTTGCAGGGAAGAAGTCTAAATGGGATGGTAGAAAATGAATCTTTAGTGACATGTTGCATTTCATGGTTTTATATGCTTGAAGCATGCTTTCAACCAGCTGTATGTAGTTTGGTGCTCCGTAGATGCCGAGAAAAATTTCAACAACTTTCTTGAATGCCTTCCATGTGATTTTCTCCGGTCCAACTAGAAATTCTTCAAATTGCCTGTCATTGATGACCTGTTTGACTTGTGGACCAACAAAAATGCTTCCCTTAATCTTGGCATCAGTTATTCTGGGAAGCAACTGTCTCAAATATCAAAATCTTTCATAGAAATTTTTGTGCCTGGTGATAGCAAATTCCATCCTTACAGTCCTGAACCCAATAATTATTACTAAAACCTGTCCTGCCCTGCAGCAGCCATGCTGCCTAAGCATGCCCAAGCATGTCTGGACAAGATAGGAAACTTTCCAGCTTACACTGTAGGCAACACTTTAATTGACTTGGATTATGAATTGAAATAATAAACATAAGTTTATTAAAAATGGTACATGATAGGGAAATTTCATGGTGATTTTCATGATCAGTAGCCCAAAATTCATAAGATACAGCTAAAGGTATTCAGGAAGTAAAACCTTTGTTGTCCTGTGTTATTAAAGACTCTATCACCTAGGGCATGCCCTCATCTCATTTTCACTGTCAGGGAGGAGGAAGAGAAGCCCTGAAGGCACACACTCAGTGATTCAGGAACAGCTTCTTCCCTTCTTGCATATCATTCCTAAATGGACATTGAATCCATGAATACTACCCCACTTTTTTCATATATATTATTTCTGCTTTTGTACTTTTAATCTAGTCAATATACATATATATACTTGCTGTAAATAATTTACTTATTTATTATTTATTTTTGTATTGTCATGTACTGCATTGAACTGCTGCTGCTAAGTTAGCAAATTTCACGACACATGCTAGTGATAATAAACTTGATTCTGATTGTCCAGACCTGCCTGGGCATGCTTATGCAGGGCGAATGCTGCATGGCAGGACAAGTTTTAGAAAAGTCATACATTTCCGTGAAGGATTTCGATAATTGAATCAGCTATTTCCCAGAATAGCTGATGCCAAGATTAAGGAAGGCATGTTTGTTGGTCCGCAATTCAAACAAGTCATCAATGACAGGCAATTCAAAGAACTTCCAGTGGGACCGGAGAAAATCACATGGAAGGCATTCAAGGATGTTGTTGAAAAATTTCTTGGCAACTACAGAACACCAAATTACATGCAGCTGGTTGACATCATGCTTCAAGTATACAAAAAGAGCATGAAGTGCAACATGTCACTAAAGATTCATTTTCTACATTCCCATTTAGACTTTTTCCCTACAAATCTTGGCACTGTCAGTGAAGAGCTTGATAAAAGGTTTCACCAGGACATTGCCGTCATGGAGAAATGGTATCAGAGCAAATGGAATCCATCAATTCTGGCTGATTATTGTTGGACACTTAAGAGAGAAGCTCAGACACTGAGTACAAACAAAAGTCATCAACTAAACATATTTAGCTTAGTTGAACTATTGTAATGTGTCAGCAGCATTATGCATTAAGCACATGATATTCAATAAAAGTTAATTTCTTGTTTCTCCAAATTCCTACATGATATAAGTACAGTAGTCTGAAATTATATTTGTGTTCAGCTTCAAACGCTCTATCATAAATAATAAACACAAAATTCTGAGGAAGCAGCACTTTTGAAATAAATTTGTTGTCCATTATTACCCATGCAGGCAATACCTCATTCAACTGCTTTCCTGGGAGGTGAGGCTGATGCAATTCTGCCAGGACATCCCTGGTTTTCGTTCTTCCCCTCCAGCTTCTCCTCCTCTTGGTAATATTCAGCTTGTGCCTCTTGACCCTCAAGCTTTGGGTCTGCATCTTGCTGTTCCTTCAGTTGACAATGTTGTTCAGTATCCAGTGATGAGGGCTCCTCGCCGGCTGTGTGTGTGTACTGAGGAGCACCCCAGTCTGATGAAGGTTGCAGGATATCATTTTTAGAAGATGAGTGGGGTTGTCAACATCTGTTCTGGTACTTGAAATAAAAACATAATATTCAGGAAGCACTTAGAAGGTCAGACAGCAACTGAGGAATGAGAAACTGAAATAAAGTTTTGGTCAAAAACCCTTCATCAGAATCCCCTGAATAAAGGTTTTCATCCTGAAATACTAATTCCCTTTCTCTTTCTGCAGAGGCCAGTTGACATGCTGAATGCATCCAGCAATTTTGTCTTTATTTCAGGTTTCCTGCATTTCATGTGTGGGATTCCCTGAAGATTAACTTGCAGGAAAGGAAGGCAAATGCAATGTTAGCATTCATTTTGAAAGGAGTGGAATATAAAGGCAAGGATGTAATTCTGAGGATTTATAAACCATTGGAGTATTGTGTGCAGGTTTGGGCCTCTTGTGTAAGGAAAGGATGGGTTGGAGAAGGTCCAGAGGAGGTTCATGAGAATGATCTCGGCAATGAAAGAGCTAATGATGAAACGCATTTAGACCATAAGACCATAAGACAAAGGAGCAGAAGTCGGCCATTCAGCCCATCGAGTCTGCTCCGCCATTTTATCATAAGCTGGTCCATTCTCCCATTTAGTCTCACTCCCCTGCCTTCTCACCATAACCTTTGATGCCCTGGCTACTCAGATACCTATCAATCTCTCCCTTAAATACACCCAATGACTTGGCCTCCACAGCCGCCCATGTCAACAAATTCCATAGATTCACCACCCTCTGGCTAAAAAAATTTATTCGCATTTCTGTTCTGAATGGGCACCCTTCAATCCTTAAGTCACGCTCTCTCGTACTAGACTCCCCCATCGTGGGAATCAACTTTGCCACATCCACTCTGTCCATGCCTTTCGACATTTGAAATGTTTCTAAGAGGTCTCTCCTCATGCTTCTAAACTCCAAGGAATACAGTCCAAGAGTGAACAAACATTCCTCATATGTTAACTCTCTCATTCCTGGAATCATTCCAGTGAATCTTCTCTAGATTCCCTCCCCCTCCCTTCCCCTATCCCTATTTCACTCTGCCCCCTCTCCCAGCTGCCTAACACCTCCCTCATGGTTCTGCCTCCTTCTACTACCCATTGTGTTTTCCCCTATTCCTTCTTCACCTTTACTGCCTGTCACCTCCCTGCCTCCCCTCCCCCACCCCTTTATCTTTCCCCTTACTGGTTTTTCACCTGGAATCTACCAGTCTTCTTCTTCCCACCCTCCACCCACCTTCTTCATAGGGCCTCTGCCCCTTCCCTCTTCAGTCCTGACAAAGGGTTCTGGCCCGAAACGTCAACCGATCTTTTCCACGGATGCTGCCCGACCTGCTGAGTTCTTCCAGCGTGTTGTGAGTAGTGAATCTTCTCTGTACCCTCTCCAACGTCAGTACATCCTTTCTTAAATAAGGAGACCAAAACTGCCCACAGTACTCCAAGTGAGGTCTCACCAGCACCTTATAGAGCCTCAACATCACATCCCGGCTCCTATACTCTATTCCTCTAGAAATGAATGCCAACATTGCATTCGCCTTCTTCACCACTGACTCAACCTGAAGGTTAACCTTAAGGGTATCCTGTACGAGGACTCCCAAGTCCCATTGCATCTCAGAACTTTGAATTATCTCCCCATTTAAATAATAGTCTGCCCGTTTATTTCTTCTGCCAAAGTGCATAACCATACACTTTCCAACAGTGTATTTTATTTGCCACTTCTTCCAATCTATCCAAGTCTCTCTGCAGACTCTCTGTTTCCTCAGCACTACCCCCCCCATCTTCGTATCGTCAACAAACTTAGCCACAAAGCCATCTATTCCATAATCCAAATCGTTGATGTGCAATGTAAAAAGAAGCGGCCCCAACACGGACCCCTGTGGAACACCACTGGTAACCGGCAGCCAACCAGAATAGGATCCCTTTATTCCCACTCTCTATTTCCTGCCAATCAGCCAATGCTTTATCCATATATGTAACTTTCCCGTAATTCCATGGGCTCTTATCTTGTTAAGTAGCCTCATGTGTGGCACCTTGTCAAAGGCCTTCTGAAAATCCAAATATACAACATACACTGCATCTTCCTTGTCTAGCCTACTGGTAATTTCCTCAAAAAATTGTAATAGGTTTGTCAGGTAGGATTTTCCTGTAAGGAATCCATGCTGAGTTCTGCCTATCTTGTCATATGCCTCCAGGTACTCTGTAACCTCATCCTTGACAATCGACTCCAACAACTTCCCAACCACCGATGTCAAGCTAACAGGTCTATAATTTCCTTTTTTGCTTCCTCGCCCCCTTCTTAAATAGCGGAGTGACATTTGCAATCTTCCAGTCTTCCGGAACTATGCCAGAATCTATCGACTTTTGAAAGATCGTCGCTAATGCCGCTGCAATCTCCACAGTTACTTCCTTCAGAACACGAGGGTGCATTCCATCTGGTCCGGGGGATTTATCTACCTTTAGACTATTCAGCTTCCTGAGTACTTTCTCTGTCGTAATTGTGACTGCGCATACTTCTCTTCCGTGCCACCCTTGAGTGTCCGGTATACTGCTGATGTCTTCCTCAGTGAAGACTGATGCAAAATACTCGTTCAGTTCCTCTGCCATCTCTTTAACTCCCATTACAATTTCTCCAGTATCATTTTCTATTGGTCCTATATCTACTCTCACCTGTCTTTTACTCTTTATATACTTGAAAAAGCTTTTAGTATCCTCTTTGATATTATTTGCTAGCTTTCTTTCATAGTTAATCTTTTTCCTCTTAATGACCTTTTAGTTTCCTTTTGTAAGCTTTTAAAAACTTCCCAATCCTCTGTCTTCCCATTAATTTTTGCTTCCTTGTATGCCCTCTCCTTTGCTTTAACTTTGACTTTGACTTCTCTTGTCAACCACGGTTGCATCCTTTTTCCATTCGAAAATTTCTTCTGTTTTGGAATATACCTGTCTTGCACCTTCCTCACTTCTCGCATAAACTCCAGCCACTGCTGTTCTGCTGTCTTTCCCGCCAGTGTCCCTTTCTAGTCAACTTTGGCCAGTTCCTCTCTCATACCACTTTAATTTCCTTTACTCCACTGAAATACCGACACATCAGATTTCGGCTTCTCTTTTTCAAATTTCACAGTGAACTCAATCATGTTATGATCACTGCCTCCTAAGGGTTCCTTCACCTCAATCTCTCTAATCACCTCCGGTTTATTACACAATACCCAATCCAGTACAGCTAATCCCCTAGTGGGCTCAACAACAAGCTGTTCTAAAAAGCCATCTCACAGACACTCTACAAATTCTCTCTCTTGAGATTCAGTGCCGACCTGATTTTCCCAATCCACTCGCATGTTAAAATCCCCCACAATTATCATAACACTGCCCTTTTGACAAGCCTTTTCTATTTCCTGTTGTAATTTGTAGTCCACATCACTGCAGCTGTTTGGAGGCTTATGTAAGGGGGTTTCGTCTCTTATGTTGGTGTCGTAGGCTAATTAAAATGGCTACTTCATTATGTTATACTTGGGAATGCTTCTTTGTTATGTTAAATGCTGAGAAAGTCTCTAGCTAGACACTTGTTGTGGGTTCGGGGGTGATAAGAGGATGTTACGAACCAATTGGGATAGTTGTTATGATTTTGGTGTATCTGGAAGATTTGCATGCACGGGGTTTTGGAGGCAGAAGGCAAGAGAGAGAGACAGAGGATGGACCAGGTGCTGTGAGTCCGCTAACAGGGTTGGACCCCGAGCGGGGCGTTCGCCGAGGAGGGGAGACGGAGACGGACTCGTGTGGAGCGTCTGATCGACCACCGTTATTGGTCCCAGGCGGCAGGTTGAGGTGGTCCGAGGGGTCGCAGGGTGAAGAAGAAGGGTCCTGAGCTCCAACTGTTTGTGCACGAAGGGATTGAACTTTGATAAGTGTGGCGCCTTTTATTTTCCTTTTATATTTTATTCTCTATTAATTATATAGTTCCAGTAATATCTATAAACTGTAAATCATTTAATCGTATCTGGTGTATTGTCTGTTATTTGGGCGGGGTGGGGTACATCACACAGCATCCACACAAACTATTTACCCAGTTTGGCGAGGCCGAGTCTGTTTCCCTAGACGACAGCGAGCCGAGCGACCCTGAGGCTGGCCAGGGGGGCTACGTTGTGTGGGCTTTTGTCCGGGATTGGATCTACTGGCATGCTGTGTGGTTGCCCTTTTTAAATCAGTAATGTGTGTCTCTGTGGGTTATTTGCTGGTTATTGCTGGATGCATGGTGGGTGCGGTCTTTGTTCGCGTTCAGGCTGGTATTGTCGAGTTGGAGGTGGAACTCGGGGCTGTCCATGCTGTTGGGAGAGAGAGGAAAGAGTGGTCTGATTTGGAGGTAGTGTGTGTGTGAATAGATGTTCTAACTCTGGCAGGCTCTGCCTGGCATTTGGGATAGTGTCCACCGCAAGAGGGGCGGAGGTGTGTGAGACGTGGGCGGAGCGGATCTCTCAGTTGTTAGATGAATGGCAGTGCTCGGTTGAGGGAGAGCGACAGGGATTGGTTGGAAGTTTGAGTAGGCGGGCTGGTGATGGAGTGAGAGCTGTCAGGTTCACTTACACCGTAGTGACAGCTGTCAGTTATTTGAAAGAGGGAGGAAAGTTTTCAGTTTTCTCTGGCTAGGAGGGCGGCTAAATTGCTTGCAGTGCCAGGGGGATCATTTCAGGGGATCAGCCCCTCCTTCAGTTGTTCAACTGATCAGAGGGGTGTCGGGAAACTTAGTGGAGGCCCAGTGGGGGGAACGGCTTGGGGTCTCTGGGGGAGCACATTCCCAGCAATGTACCAATGAACTTCCGAAAGGAGAAGACCCTATTCCTGAAGGTTTAGAGGGGCCACGCCCCAGGGTGTCGTTACGGATAGAGGGAAGTGATGCTAAAGCTATCCTCGACCCCGGGGCACAGATCAAGTTGTTGTACAGTTCGTTTTACAACCGGTGTCTGAAGCATTTATCCTTGACAACCAAAAGGGCACCGGAGATTTTGGGTACCAGTGCCAGTAGTTATCCAGAAGACGATGATTGGTTAATGACCCTGGAGTTCATGGGGGCATTGTCTGGGCACCCGGCGTGTCGAGTTGCTTCTGAGGACGTGTGTAGCAGCCTTGAGCCGGTACCGAATTTAAGCAAAACCCAGCAGTGGTACGGCCTGGGGAAAGTAGCTGAGGGTGAGACCCTCTTAGTAGATGCTCCGAATTACCTCGAGGGAGGGGAGTTGACCGCTGAAGACACCTCAGTGAGAGAGAGGTCATGGCAGCAGGACCCTGGCGCCGTGGAAGATGACGGCAGCGTGTGTGCGGATTATGCGACGTGGTTTAATGTGCTGGATCTGAGGAGTGGATGTTGCCAGATCCCGAGGAGTGCGGCTGTCGAGCCGAAGACGGCTGTTACTAGTTCCCTAGGATTCTTCCGATCCGAAAAGATGCCCAAGGGCATATCCGGAGCCCCTGCATCCTTCCCGTGGGGCACGAGGAAGACCATGGGGGAAGTGAAGGTGTGTGGAGTTTTGGTGTATGTGGATGACCGCCTAGAGCTTGGATTCGCCTGGGGGGACTATGAGGCGAGGCGAGTGGCTGAGCCTGGGCGACCGAAGCGAAGTATCAAATGTGGAGGAGTTTTTGGCCGGAGGAGTTTGGTGCAATGTGAAAAAAATGACCCGACATACCAGTTGAACTTCCTGGGGTTGGAACAGATGGTGGTGGACCTGGGGATGGAAACCCAGGTCGTCAATCTAACTGAGACACAGGGAAGAGAGGGGATTTGCACCGCTGAACTGAGTGCTCAGAATGCCGGCCGGAGACTGAGTGCCGCACTTGTGGGACGACCATTGTAGACTTGGAATTCACGCTCATCAACGTGGAGAAGGAGCAACGGAATTCCGAGCCGACACTGTGGTCATGTACTGATGAATTAATCCAGCGAGAAGAAACAATGACCCACCTTCGAAGGGATCAACAGAAACTCAAGACGTCGATTCAGAAAAGATTGGAAGACTTACAAGTTGGGGAGATCAAGGAAGTGTTCTGACTAAGGTCAACAGAAAACTGAGAGCCCAAGGAAGGGAGTTTGACTACACTCCCGAGGAGGTGAAGAAATGGAGGACAGATCTCGGAAAAGGGAGGCGGACGCTTGAAAGGAACCTGAAGATGACTATCGCGAGTTTAAATGAAGTGGAAAATCTGAAAGTTGACCTGGAAGATGTCATCAGGAAGAAAAAACTGGAGGCTGACCATCCTTCAACTGCTGCTTTTCAGGTCAGGGTGGAAGAAGCTGGTGGGGTAACTGCGTCCCTGAGTCCCTGAGTCAGAACTGCTGAGGCTGTGGCGAGAGTTGAAGGAGTCCCCGAAGAAGCTGACGTCTCGACTACAGGAGGCTGAAGGGGTAGCCCCGGCTAAATGTTTCAGTTTGGAGAAACTTAAACAGCGACTAACGATCGAGGGAATGAGGAAGGATACGGATTCGAAGGATGATGTGCTGGACGTGTGGTACATGCTGCCTTTCGCTAACTTCCCTGTGATTGAGGAAGAGACCCTTGGCCCTTCTCCCACTGAGTCAGGTGTAGTGGGGAGGGTTAGCTGTGGGCAGTCTGAGTTACGGCAGGATCAGGAAGGAGGAGAGGCGGGGCCCCGGACACGGCACAGGGGGCTCCGAGTTGTAATGGTGGCCTGAGTGAGGGAGGAGTTGGCAAGCAGGCCCAAGGTATCCCTAGTAGTATGTGAGTCTTTTGGGTTTAGGTGAGGGGGTATGGAGGTCTCGGAGGGTTAAGAAGCTCCCAGATAGGTTGGCCTATGTAGCGCCCATGGGACGGGAGTAAGGTCCACTGTTTGGGGAGCACTGTCACTGTGTGTATCTGTGTATGTGTGTGTTGGGAGTCTGCAGGACTGGTTGGCGAGTTATTCAGAAGTCATGAGGACATGACTTTGTTTGGTGGGGGGACAGTGTAAGGGGGTTTCGTCTCTTATGTTGGTGTCGTAGGCTAATTAAAATGGCTTCTTCGTTATGTTATACTCGGGAATGCTTCTTTGTTATGTTAAATGCTGAGAAAGTCTCCAGCTAGACACTTGTTGTGGGTTCGGGGGTGATAAGAGGATGTTACGAACCAATTGGGATAGTTGTTATGATTTGTTGTATCTGGAAGATTTGTATGCGCGGGGTTTTGGAGGCAGAAGACGGGAGAGAGAGACAGAGGATGGACCAGGTGCTGTGAGTCCGCTAACAGGGTTGGACCCCAAACGGGGCGTTCGCCGAGGAGGGGAGACGGAGACGGACTCGTGTGGAGCGTCTGGTCGACCACCGTTATTGGTCCCAGGCGGCCGGTCGAGGTGGTCCGAGGGGTCGTAGGGTGAAGAAGAAGGGTCCTGAACTCCATCTGTTTTGTGCACGAAGAGATTTGAACTTTGATAAGTGTGATGCCTTTTATTTCCTTTTATCTTTTATTCTCTATTAATTATATAGTTCCAGTAATATCTATAAACTGTAAATCATTTATTGTGTCTGGTGTATTGTCTGTTATTCGGGTGGGGTGGAGTACATCACACAGCATCCACACAAACTAATTACCCAATTTGGTGGGGCCGAGGCTATTTCCCTAGACGACAGTGAGCCGAGCGACCCTGAGGGTGGTCAGGGGGGCTACACTTATAAATAACTGCCATCAGGGTCCTTTTACCTTTGCGATTTCTTAGCTCAACCCATAAAGATTCTGCACCTTCCGATCCTATGTCACCTCTTTCTAATGATTTAATATCATTTCTTACCAATAAAGCCATGCCTCCCCCTCTGCCTACCTTCCTATCCTTCCGATACACCATGTATCCTTGGATGTTCAGCTCCCAGAGACATGCATCCTTTAGCCATGTCTCAGTGATGGCCACAATATCATACCTGCCAATCTGTAGCTGTATGACAATATCATCCACCTTATTCCTTAAGCTGCGTGCATTTAAGTATAACACATTAAGACCAATATTCGGTTCTTTTCGTTTTGATTACACTGCAACTCATCCCAATGGCTACAAATTTGCCCCATCACCTGCCTGTCTTTCCTGACAACTTTACTGCTCACTATCTTAGATTTATTTCTGTTTTCCCCTTCCTCAGCTCTGTCATTCCGGTTCCCATCCCCCTGCCCAATTAGTTTAAACCCTCCCGAACAGCTCTATTAAACCTTCCCGCTAGGATATTGGTCCCCCTTCGGGTTCAGATGTAACCTGTCCTTTTTGAACAGGTCATACTTCCCCCAGAAGAGATCCCAATGATCCAAGAATCTGAAGCCCTGCCCCCTGCACCAGTCTCTCAGCCACGCGTTCATCTGCCTGATCCTACTATTCTTGCCCTCGCTAGCACGTGGCGCAGGTAACAATCCCGAGATTACTACCCTGGAGGTCCTGCTCGTCAGCTTCCTTCCTAACTCCAAGAAACCCCTCTTCCGGACCTCCTCCCTTGTCCTATCTATGTCATTAGTACCAACATGTACCAAGACAACTGGCTGCTCGCCCTTGCCTTTCAGAATATTCTGGACCCATTTGATGGCCCCGGACCTGTACTTTCCAGAGTTTAGAAGAATGGGGGGGGGGGGGATCCTATTGAATATTGAAAGGTCAAAATAGAGTGGACATGGAGAGGTTGTTGCCCATATTTAGGGGCCTCAGAATAGAAGGATGTTATTATGTCTTGAAACTCCAAAGCATAAAACTAATTGAAAGCAAAAAGACAGGAACCCAGGGAACAGGTCTTAGTTCCGTTTATACTTTAAGTGAGGTGTGCGTGTATGACTGGTGGCATGGTGATGTATGCCATTCATGTACATATAACCATATTTAATTATTTGTACAACAAAGAATACTTAATCAAACAATATATTTACAATATTACTCTAATATTACTGATCAGACGTCCCATTAGAACAGAGGTTTTTAGCTAGAGTGTGGTGAGTGTGTGGAATTCATTGCCACAGGCGGTGGAGGAGGCCAAGTCATTGGGTATATTTAAAGAGTAAGTTGATAGGTTCTTGATTAGTAAGGGCATTAAAGCTTATGGAGAGAAGACAGAATAATGGGGTTGAAAGGGATAATAAATCAGCCATGATGGTATGGCGGAGCACGCTCGATGGGCCGAATAGCATCATTCTGCTCCTTGATCTGATGGTCATACCTGCAATTTTTCTGTGATTTTAAATGCTTTCATTGAATTGGCACTCAGCACCTTTGGTAGGATTGTGAATTGGTGTGAGGTCACTTAAAATGAGGATAACCCTCTGCCCCCTCCCACCATCCCTCCCTTCGGGTATTGCTGTATGCAGAGATAATATGCCAGTGTGATTCCCCTAGGATCAATATATCAGGTGTCTTCCTAGAAACATTACACGTACCATCTGAAGAATCTGATAATTGTGGGAGGAGTATTCTGTTGAGAAAAGGGATCAAACTACTGAAGGGAGCTCACATGCACAGAGGAGGGCAGCCGATGCACGCCCGCACTTGTGGAAAGGCAGCAATGCTGTAAAATCCCAGTGCCTTTTCACACTTTCCTTGCACATTGACTGCATGAGTGGCCTCAGCAAACTGCATTAAACAGCAGGTGGGGAGACCTGAGAGAGATCTGCCAAGGGTCTTCCTGCAGAATATCACATATCTCGGTTTTGCAAACTCTTTAAATTGCAAATACTTTGCTTATAATAAAGGTCCAAGAACATTACGTATCTCTAAAGATTTCGTTGGAGTGGGCTTCTTACTGCTGGGAATATCTTTTCCTCTTAACTAAAGGTCCTTGATCCACCATGAGCGACTTATCATTGCTCTATGACATCTCCAATGATGGAGTAAGGTGTCAGCAATGAGCACCCCGTAGATGTGTAACTCTAGAACTAAAGGCTGGAAAATGTCTTAGAATGTATTCCGAAGTTATGGTTTCTTGCAAATACTAATTTTAACAGCTAATTTGTTCAGACAAACCAGGCAGCATCTCTAGGAAGAGGCACAGTCGACGTTTCAGGCCGAGACCCTTCGTCAGGACAAAGGTCTTGGCTTGAAACGTCGACTGCGCCTCTTCCTAGAGATGCTGCCTGGCCTGCTGCGTTCACCAGCAACTTTGATGTGTGATGCTTGAATTTCCAGCACCTGCAGAATTCCTGTTGTTTGCGTTGTTCAGACAAATACTACTTTGTCTGAAGTGTGAGTGTGAGGAAGGAGGAGTTTGAAAACTATATTTAATTCAAAAGAAGCATTGTAGGTACATTGTAACCATAGCATTGTCTTGCTGTTACCTTTGATCTTTAGCATATCAAAATGTCATATAATATTGAGTCCAGCAGGCCTGTTCTTCCAAGAGTGTCTCAATAGGATGCCCGTTGCTCATTTTTGTTGAATAAACACTTCTATATCCACTAGCTTCAGTGTCTCTCCAGTGACTTCGTTCATGTCATGACAAATGCATTCTTATAGCCATAGTCATAGTCGTGCAACACACATAAAAGTTGCTGGTGAACGCAGCAGACCAGGCAGCATCTCTAGGAAGAGGTGCAGTCGACGTTTCAGGCCGAGACCCTTCGTCAGGACTAACTGAAGGAAGAGTGAGTAAGGGATTGAAAGTGGGAGGGGGAGGGGGAGATCCAAAATGATAGGAGAAGACAGGAGGGGGAGGGATGGAGCCAAGAGCTGGACAGGTGATAGGCAAAAGGGATACGAGAGGATCATGGGACAGGAGGTCCAGGAAGAAAGATGGGGGGGGGACCCAGAGGATGGGCAAGGGGTATATTCAGAGGGACAGAGGGAGAAAAAGGAGAGTGAGAGAAAGAATGTGTGCATAAAAATGAGTAACAGATGGGGTACGAGGGGGAGGTGGGGCATTAGCGGAAGTTAGAGAAGTCGATGTTCATGCCATCAGGTTGGAGGCTACCCAGATGGAATATAAGGTGTTGTTCCTCCAACCTGAGTGTGGCTTCATCTTTACAGTAGAGGAGGCCGTGGATAGACATGTCAGAATGGGAATGGGATGTGGAATTAAAATGTGTGGCCACTGGGAGATCCTGCTTTCTCTGGCGGACAGAGCGTAGGTGTTCAGCAGAGCGGTCTCCCAGTCTGCGACGGGTCTCACCAATATATAAAAGGCCACATCGGGAGCACCGGACACAGTATATCACCCCAGCCGACTCACAGGTGAAGTGTTGCCTCACCTGGAAGGACTGTTTGGGGCCCTGAATGGTGGTAAGGGAGGAAGTGTAAGGGCATGTGTAGCACTTGTTCCACTTACACGGATAAGTGCCAGGAGGGAGGTCAGTGGGGAGGGATGGGGGGGACGAATGGACAAGGGAGTTGCATAGGGAGCGATCCCTGCAGAATGCAGGGGGGGGGAGGGAGAGATGTGCTTAGTGGTGGGATCTCGTTGGAGGTGGCGGAAGTTACGGAGAATAATATGTTGGACCCGGAGGCTGGTGGGGTGGTAGGTGAGCACTAGGAATAGGGCTCCCCTGGTCCTCACCTACCACCCCACCAGCCTCCGGGTCCAACATATTATTCTCTGTAACTTCCGCCACCTCCAACGGGATCCCACCACTAAGCACATCTCTCCCTCCCCCCCCCTGCATTCTGCAGGGATCGCTCCCTATGCAACTCCCTTGTCCATTCGTCCCCCCATCCCTCCCCACTGATCTCCCTCCTGGCACTTATCCATGTAAGCAGAACAAGTGCTACACATGCCCTTACACTTCCTCCCTTACCACCATTCACGGCCCCAAACAGTCCTTCCAGGTGAGGCAACACTTCACCTGTGAGTCGGCTGGGGTGATATACTGCGTCTGGTGCTCCCGATGTGGCCTTTTATATATTGGTGAGACCCGACGCAGACTGGGAGACCGCTTTGCTGAACTCCTACGCTCTGTCCGCCAGAGAAAGCAGGATCTCCCAGTGGCCACACATTTTAATTCCACATCCCATTCCCATTCTGACATGTCTATCCACGGCCTCCTCTACTGTAAAGATGAAGCCACACTCAGGTTGGAGGAACAACACCTTATATTCCGTCTGGGTAGCCTCCAACCTGATGGCATGAACATTGACTTCTCTAACTTCCGCTGATGCCCCACCACCCCCTCGTACCCCATCTGTTACTTATTTTTATACACACATTCTTTCTCTCACTCTGCTTTTTCTCCCTCTGTCCCTCTGAATATACCCCTTGCCTATCCTCTGGGTCACCCCCCCCCGTCTTTCTTCCCGGACCTCTGGTCCCATGATCCTCTCGTATCCCCTTTTGCCTATCACCTGTCCAGCTCTCGGCTCTATCCCTCCCCCTCCTGTCTTCTCCTATCATTTTGGATCTCCCCCTCCCCCTCCCACTTTCAAATCTCTTAATAGCTCTTCCTTCAGTTAGTCCTGACGAAGGGTCTCGGCCTGAAGTGTCGACTGTACCTCTTCCTAGAGATGCTGCCTGTCCTGCTGCATTCACCAGCAACTTTTATGTGTGTTGCTTGAATTTCCAGCATCTGCAGAATTCCTGTTGTTTGCATTTTTATAGTCATAGTCGTAGTCATTCTTTATTGATCCCGGGGGAAATTGGTTAATTGGATAGTTGGATAGTTTACATAATAAGAACTTTGGAAAACGTTTGAGCAGCTTGCATTATGTTATATTTATAGAGTCATACAACACATAAAAAAGGCTTTTGATACACGATGCTCATGGCAACTATCAAGTACCCATCTACACTAATTGCATCGACTAGCATTTGGCCCAGAACCTCCCATGCCTTGGTGATTCAATTACTTGTCTAAAAAATTCTTATGAGTCTCTTTCTCCACCACCTCTTCTGTTCTAAATTTGAACCATATATCTGAGTAAAAAGAATTTTTCCTTAGATCACCTGAAAAATGTTTGGTTTAGTAGGATGGCAAGAAGGAAACTATTAGCCCCATGTGTTATAATGGTTGAAAAAATTTCAGATCACTAAGGTGAATTGAACAAGCTACTCAATGGACAGAAGTTCACCCGGAATGGTGTGATCTATCCCTGGAGAAATCCCTTCTACTTGTGATTTATGCCAAGAAAAGGCTCTAATAGATCTGATTTCTCAGCAACATTGTTACCTTTTAAAATAAAAGGTCAAACTAGGTTGAAATGAATTTGCAATGTTGAGAATAATGTGCACCTTCCTCTGTTTAAGAACTATCAAAGGAACATGAAGTCACTCTGGAAGAAAAGTGATTCCTTAAAACAGTTTTGTTGTTGGCACTGGACCCATGAGAATGTCAATTGATGATAAGAATAAGGGCTAATTAAATTGACCCTAACAAATGCGGGGAAGGCAAGCTTGGGCTGATAAGAAGGATGAAGAAAACGCAAGTTTAGAATATCATCATTTGGAATATACTGATTTTTTAAAGTGAAGGACGTCTCTGTGCTGTGTCATTGTTAAATATTTGTCAGCGTTTCTCCAGGCTCTCCATGAGAGTTAGAGCTGACAATCAGGATTACTTTGTGGAAATCTGCCTCACGAAAGTAAGTGGTAATATTTATCTTTTGGCGCTGGGGCAGTTTAACATCCTTCCCATTCCGTCTTGAATGAATTTTGACGGCAGACCATCAGGAGGTGAGCCTATTTCATTGGCTCTGGGTAGAGGTCAGATTATGTTAACAAGTCCACATCTTATAATTTTCTTGATAAGTATAGCGCAGGGGTTCCCAACCCTTTTTATGCTATGGACCAATACCATTAAGCAAGGGGTCCGTGGACCCTAGGTAGTGAACCCCTGATATAATGCTGTATGTTACAATTAGGCCTCAAGATTCATTTACGTATTTCACTCCCACCCTGACGAGCAGTGTCCGGTTTCAGATTAATATTCTCTAGGATAATATCTCTATGGGTTTCCTGTAGCTGCTGCTTTATATTATTTAATAGTAATGCTTATCATTTTAAGAAGGCAAGTAGTGATTGCTATTCATGCTACAAGCTGAAAGCAAACGGCCTTTGATCTTTATCTTGGATGACATTTGAATTATGAGGTTGGGCCTTCACAAATAGGTGATTATTTATGCAGATCAAAATGAGCTTTATTGTGTGCTGAATGACTCAAGTTGCCATTGCTACTCTGCTAGTTTGCACTTTACACTAGAATCTGACTCACTCTTCAACTTGCGTTCTTTTTCTACTCTGTCAGAAAAGTTACCCATAACTTGAAGAGATAGCGAGTGTTAAGGTTCTGAATTAGTCACAAAAATGTGATAAAGACTCACGCTCTTTTTTATTCATTACCAATTTGTTGCAGGCTTCATGTGACTACACATGTTACAAGACCATCAGTTCAAGATGTACCGTATTTAAATATTGAAGCTACTCTATTGTTGAGCACAAGACCTAGAACATTTTCTGCTCTATTATTTTGGGCATTAAAGTTATGTGTGTCTTCATAATGACGCATAAAGAGTGAGAACTCAATTACAAGGTTCACAGAACAGCATTGGCAGGTTGCCTAGTGTAGTGCTACAATGCTAACTTCAGTGAGGCATTCTCTATTGATGTTCTAGCAGTTGTCAGCATACAACATATTGAATTGAATTGACTTTATTACTTACATCCTTCATATGCATGAGGAGTAACAATCTTTACGTTACGTCTCCATCTAAATGTGCAATTTATAGTAATTTATAATGAATAGTATGTACAACAGGACAGTCAATATAACATAGAAATGCAATTGTATCAGATACTTCATTCTAATGGCCTTGAAGAAGAAGCTGTCCTGGAACCTGTTGGTCCTGGCTTTAATTCTGCTGTACCGTTTCCCAGATAGTAGCAACTGGAACAGTTTGTCGTTGGGGTGACTTGGGTCCCCAATGATCCTTCAGGCCCTTTTTACGCACCTGTTGCTGTAAATATCCTGAATCATGGGAAGTTCACATCCACAGATGCGCTGGGCTGTCCGCATCATGCTTTGCAGAGTCCTGCAATTGAGGGAAGTACAGTTCCCATACCAGGCAGTAATGCAGCCAGTCAGGATACTCTCAATTTTGCCCCTGTAGAAAGTCCTTAGGATTTGGGGGCCCACACCAAACTTCTTCAACTGTCTGAGGTGAAAGAAGCACTATTGTGCCTTTTTCACCACAGAGCTGGTACGTACAGATCATATGAGATCCTCGGTGATGTTTATGCTGAGGAATTTAAAGCTGTTTATCCTTTCAACCCCAGATCCATTGATGTCAATAGGGGTTAGCCTGTCTCCTTTCCTCCTGTAGACCACAACCAGCTCCTTTGTTTTTCTACATTGAGGGAGAGGTTGTTTTCTTGAAACCACTGTGTCAAGATGATGACTTACTTGGTGTGGTGTTGCTGCCAGATCTTAAATAGACAATTATTTGGCACTGTTCACTGGCCACAGTTGAGGTGACAGATGACTGGAGGATAACAAATGTGATAGCTTTATTTAAAAAGGGCAGTAAGTTTAAACTAAGGAATTACAAGCCAGTAAACTTAACAATACTGGTGGGGAAGTTAGTGGGATAAAACTTTCTGAGGGACAAGATTTTAGACTGCATTTGGAAAGACTGAGAGTGATCAAAGATAACATGTTTTTGTCAGACGAACGAAGGTCTTATCTGACCGTTTTAATCAATTTTTTTAAAGTGCATTCATAAGGGTGGTGTAGCTGACATGGACAGCATTAAACTATTTCACATAATCCCAAATGTGAGACTGACCCAACAGGCTAGAACCTGGAGAAAACTGTGAGAAACATTGTTAGAAGTTATTTTTTTTGCCACAGGCCAGAGATCATCCAGGGCTCAAGTCAGACATTGCTGGCAGGAGATGGGGCAGGATCTCTCTGTAAGGACAGGAGTATTCTCTGAATGCCTCCACAAAGGGGATGTCTGCAAGCAAGCACCTACCAAGGGATTCTGGATAGGTTTGTCCCATTGAGGCAGGGAAAGGATGGTAGGATGAAGGAATTATGTTGGCTGGAGATGTTGAACATCTAGGCAGGAAGAAACTTAAGAACAGACTTGGGAGAGCTAGAAGGGAACATGACAGAGTGTTGGCAAGTAGGATTAAGGAAAACCCCAAAGCGTTCTATATGTGAAGAACAGGAGGATGACAAGAGTGAGGGTAGGGTCAATCAGGGATAGAAGAGGAAACATATACATGAGTGGTGGGGCAACCTTTTAGACAGGATTCTCAGAAACAAGATCTGTGAGCATTTGGAAAAGCAGAGTCTGATTAGAGTTAGTTAGCATGACTTTGTTTGAGGCAGGTCCTGCCTCACAAGCCTGATGAATTCTTTGAGGAAGTGACAAGACAAATTGATGAAGGTAGAGCAGTATATGTGGTATATATGGATGTTAGTAAATTTTTTGCCAAGTTCCACTATGGTAGGCTCATGAAGCATGGGATACAGGGAAACTTGGTTGCATGGATTAAGAGTTGGCTTGCCCACAGTAGGTGGAGCGTGGTGGTAGATGGAGCATATTCTATCTGGATGGTGGTGACCAATGGTGTTTCACAGAGATTAGTTCTGGGACACCTGCTTTTTGTGAGTTTTGGATGCAGAAGCAAAAGGGTGAGCTAGTAAGTTTGCAGATAGCATGAAGGCTGGTGGAGTTGTGGACTGTGTTGAAGTTTGTCGGATGTTACAGTGAAACATTGACCGGATGTAGAGCTGGCCTGAGAAATGGCAGATGGAGTTCAATCCAGAAAAGTATAAAGTGATTCACTTTGGAGGGTCAGATTTGAAGGTAGAAATAAGGTTAATGGCAAGATTCTTAATAGTGTGGAAGAACAGAATGATCTTGGGGTTCATGTCCACAGATCCCTCAAAGTCACAGTGCAAGATGATATGATGGTTGGGAAGGATTATGTGTGCTGGCCTTTATTAGTCAGGAGATTGAATTCAAGATTTGTTAGGTCATGTTGCAGCTCAATAAAACCCTGGGTAGACCACGCTTGGAATATTGTCTTCAGTTTTGGTTGCCTCATTATAGCAAGAATGTGGAAGCCTTAGAGAGGGTGCAGAGGAGATTTACTTATCTTATGAGGATAGGTTGAGTGAGGTAGAGCTTTTCACTTTGAAGAGAAGGAGGATTAGAGATGACTTGATAGAGGTGTATAAGATGATAAGAGGAATTGATAGAGTGGACAGGCAGCACCTTCTTCCCAAGGCAGAAATATGAAATATAAGAGGGCATAATTTTAAGCTTATTGGAGAAAAGTACAGGGGGGGGGATATCAGATGTAAGTTTTTTTAACACAGTGATATTAGGTTTCTTTACACAGAGAGTGGTGTGTGTAACATGCTGTCTGGGGTGGTGGTAGAGGCAGATACAGTACTATGCAAAAGTCTTAGGCACACATACATATATACTGTGTGTGTATATATATATACACACACACATACATAAGACTTTCACTTTTATATATAAAGGGGCATGTCTCTCCTATAGAATTGGTTTGTACTCCATTGATAGAGTATCAGCATTGTTTGGATCAAGGAATCCATCACCTGATTCTAATACTTCACTGGGCATATGGTCCATATCAGATTCAATTTCTGATTCTCTTTCTATTTCAGAAATGTTCAACTTATTCATTGTTGTAAATTTTTTTTTTCACAGTACTCCATACTCCAGAGGGTGCCTAAGCTTTTTGCACAATACTGCGTTTGTCAAGGTGGAGCGGAGAGCGAGTTTGTGGATCTAGCAGGAACAAAGGAAACAAAGAATGTTGGGAATGGCGAGGGTGGAGCACAGTGGGAGGGGTGTGTGTCAGGCGGCAGAGAGGGAATGCCAGGGGCAGGGCATGGCACTGTGTGCACACACCTGGCCTTGAGATGCCAAGCAAGGTCTTTTGATTCCAGACAATTGGTTAACTGACCATTACAGAATGTCTCTCTGGTGCTTCCCTCTCCCTCCCCCTTCTCCGTAAACTGTAATTCTCGTCTCCCTGCCCCCTTCCCACTCTCAGTCCACAATAGAGACACCCATCAGAATCAGGTTTATCATCACTCTCAGAGGTCATGAAATTTGTTCTTTTTGTGGCAGCTGTACAGTGCAATACATACTCTATATATATGCCTAAAACTTTTGCACAGTACTGAATAATAGAGACATTTAAGATACTCTTAGATAGGCACTTGGATGAAAGAAAAATGCAGGGCTTTGTGAGAGGGAAGCATGAGGTTGATCTTGGAGTAGATTAAAAGGGCACCAAATCGAGGGTTGGAAGTCCTGTACTGTGTTGTACTGTTCTATGTTCTATGTACCCCAGTCCATTATACATGATCCTGTTACCTGAAGGAAAATAGCTGAAGTCTTCATGAGTACAGAGACTGAGTGACCCTGCCAATGTAGAAGCAAGGAGCAAAATACGAATAAAGAACGATCAGCTGTAGCAGTCTGGAACGATGTTTTTCAGGTAAATCAGAACTGTCATTTTGAAGAACAGTTCAGTTAAAACTATCACTGCAATTGCCTGGTGTCTGTTGTGCCACTGATGACATCATATGAAGAACTTTTAAGTTTGAGAATATGAGAGGGAGAATGAAAACCTTGACGTGAAAGCATCGAGAAAAGTGGGTAAAATCACTCTACTGGATTTAACTCGATCTTCAACTGAACAAAACCATTCTATGAAAGATGTGTGAACAAATTTCTAATCCATTGTCATTCACTTAGAGCATTAGAGTGATGTGTTTGCTCAGGTAAACGTCAAAAGTTTCTATTGCACCATTAAAGGAAAAGTAATCCATTTGACTAAAGTTCAAGTGAATAGTTTTCTTTCAAGCTACATTTCAAAATCTAATCAGCAGCTCAAACATTACCCTGGTTACTCATGCTCTCCACCATTGGTACTCTCTGGCTGCGGTGTGAACCAGTTACAAAGTGAACTGCTGTTATTCAAGAAACATATTTCAACAGCATCTCCCAAACTTCAACCTCTGCTATATCAAATGAGGGCAGGGAACAGCAGTATCTGCAGCTTCTTCTCCGCAATCACAAACTGAACTGGCTTGAAAATGGATCATTGTTGCGTCTGTGGACATAGTACCTAGAACCCTGGAAGGACTGCAGCAGACAAGGGAAGGCAGCTCAATTCTCAAGGGCAAACAGGGATAGGGAATAAATGCTGTCTTTGACAGCAATGCTCTCATGCTCTAATTAAACAAAATAGAAACAATTTAGTCCTTTGTCTGTTTGCTATTTGCAGGAATTTACTGCCTTGAAGTTGGTTGCCGTCATTGCCTATAGGATGCCTGTGATAGAGATTAAAGGTAATCATTGGTTATTGAGTGTTGTGACACTCTGAAAAGGCTTGATATGATAGTAAGGGAAAAATTATTTTATTTATTCATTTACAGTTCTGTTATGGGATACTTTTTTTTTACAATCCATTCATCCATTGTTCTAAATTGCCTGTTAATTTTATAGTGAAGATATTATTTCATTGATTATAATTTCCATTGTTGAAGTATGGTTAAATCCAAATGTTTATTAATATGTTGAAACATGTCAAATCCATATGCTTTATTTCATTTACTGATTTTGTAATATAAGGTTCCAAAGACAATCTCTTAAAGAAACATCTTGAAAGCTCTGAAAAGTTATGCCCTTAACACACTTCTTAAAATCAGCAGGAACGTGGCTCAAATAAGTCCTGAACGAGCCCAAGATTGTAAAATGTCAATCTCCAGCTCACAGGTTTCCTCAGAGGATTGCTTAGTAGAAGGGCATTGTTTGAGATAGAATCTCAACTCATCTGGAATCCTACCTTCATTTCAGGTTCTGTTGGTGAAAAGTGAGTAAACAGTGACTCTTGGAGAACATTCGTTGGTATTTTTTGTAGGATCCCTGTACAACCCTTACCCTAACCAATCCTTTCCTTCCTTTTTTGCATTGCACGCTGATTGTGAGTCAACAGTGAGAAGATTCAGAAAATTAATACTAGAAAGAAAGCTTAGTAAAGCTTATATATTCCCCACCTTGTTACAGTTTTGCCATGACACAAAAAGGCTATAAAATGAATGTGTATACAACCTGAGAACATGAGCTCATTGCCAATGTATTAGGAATATGCAAAACATACTGAAAAGTAGTACAAAATTGTCAGATCTCATACCTTTCCGTACATAGCATTGTAGGTCTGACCAGTAATCAGCCTTTGTGCATTTGAGCACTGGGTCAATACATCAATAAGATCATCTTTGTTGCACTCTAAATGGAAACAGAAACAAAGAATAAGAACATTTGTAATGATTATTGTACTCTTTGCATGTATAAAAGATAGCTAAAAATCAATCAATCTACTAATCCTTTCACCAAATACAAGGTTTCTTTCCTGCCAGGATGAAATGTATACTGTTTGGTGAGGCAATAACATCAGATTCAACCAGTTAAAGGGGAATATAGAAAGACATAAATATACTAAGAGTAGTTGGTGTGAATTTATTTGGCAAAATTATATGATTTTGGGAAGTCCTTTGAAATTAAAAAGAACAATTGAAATAAACGTTAGATGGAAGACAACAATGGCATTCTGACTGAGGAACACAGAACTGACAGAGTTTAAGTGGGAGCAACATAAAGAAAGGGAGAACTTCTTTGACTTGCCAGTAGTATAAATGATGTCAGAGTTGCCAATGACAAACAGGCTCTAGATGATCTGAACACTGTGATCAACTTGCACAAAACAGCTCACTCTGATGCCTTAACCATTATTTTGGGTAATTTTAACCATGCTAGCCTGAAAAAGTCACTAAATAATTACCATCAACAAATCACTTGTATTACCAGAGGAAACAACACAGTGTGGCAAGTCTGATCACCTGGCTGTACTTCCACTCCATGAGTATAGGCAGAGGCTGAAGACTGAGGACCAGAACAGAGGACCAAGAAGGTATGGACAAGGGAAGCACAGAACTGCTTTGAATCGGTGGACTGGACTGTATTCAACATTTCATCTTCAAATCTGGATGAGTATGTCACAATTATTACCGACCATTAAGATCTGTTTGGATGAGTGTGTGCCTCTACCTAGACCTTAGAATATTCCATAGGTTTTGATGAAATCCTCCCTCATTCTTCTAAACTAAATTTCCCTCCCTGCCCTTGTAAGTATCATAGCTCTAAAGTCTGAAGTAGTTCCAAATATAATCCTCTTCAACAGAGATAATTTATAATGCTGCACCACACTTCCCTTTGAAAGCTGATGTTCTGAGTGAATATTAAGTACCTCTTCCTATTAAACATGTACTCCATAAAGTGAATTATGGTTATTATTGCAAGTTCACAAACAATGTAATGATCGTAATGTGTACTAAGGTAAAAACAATTTCCTTATTGTGCAATCAGCAATAATAACTACAAGAAGCCAACAAAGGAATCTGATTTATTTATTTAGTCTATTTAAATAGAATATTTATTCTCATCGCTGGACAGATTTGGTTTAGTCATTCTGTCCAGTCAAATGTGGCAGCAGGCTCATCAACACTGAAGGAATGCAAAAGCAAAAAGTGTTAAACAACTGGAGTCTTAAATAAGATAATAAACTTTCACAATGTTGTTGTGAAACATAGCAATGACCAACACTGAGGACAATTCTCTAGGATTGATAAACTATTCTCAGTGGACATTGGACTTTGTCACAATATCAATTTCATGTCCAATGCACACACCACTGAATGGCAGCCAAAGGATTTCCAGCTATTTGGAAACCGCCCAGCCAAGAATCAACACCTTCAAGAGAAGTATTAATGTGGAAGCAATGGATATAAAAGTGGAAAAGCAATTTCCTCCTTAGTTTCTCATGGTGTCTATTACATTTCTGCTGGCTTAAACATAGGTCATTTGAAACCCGTCTCTGCTGATTTGAGTTTCCTGTGTCCAAAGGTATTTATAATGAGTACTGGCTAAGTGCCAATCATAAACACTGAAAGGCAACATGTAAATGATAAGCACGTCAATGCTGAACTACTGTGATGCCAAATTAAGTTAATCCCATTAACCTGTGCATGGACCACAGCCATCCATTCCCTGCCTGTTCACATGCCTGATTCAAAGCCTCTTAAATGTCACTATCATATCTGCTTCTATCACTTCCCTGGCAGTGCATTCCAGGCACCCACATCTTTCTCTGTAAAGAAAATTTGCCTTGAACATCTTTAAATGTTCCCCATTTCACCTTAAATCTATACTGTCTGCTGTTTGATGTTTCCACCTGGGAATATATGTATCCTACCTATACTTTTCATAATTTTATATATCTCTCTCAGGTCTTTCCTTCTCCTCTGACACTGCAGAAAAAACAATCCAAGTTTGTCCAACCTCTCTTTATATCTACTACCCTCTAATCCAGACATCATCCTGAAGAATATTTTCTACACATTCCAAAGTCTCTATATGCTTCCTTTGTTGCACGCACTACTCCGAACGTGGCCTAAGTCACAGTTGCAATGTGACTTCCATACACCTAGATTCAGATTACTTATTACAGGTACATCAAAACATACAGTGAAATGTCTCATTTGAGTGAACAACCAACACACCAAAGGATGTGCTGGGGACGGCCTGCAAGTGTCTCTCCACGTATTCCGGCACCAACGTAGCATGCTTACATACTCAGCTGAATAACACATAACACAACACAGCACAGCAGGACGTAACAGGCAACAAAGCAACAACAGCAAAACAAGCACCGATCCTCCCTCCCACCCATCCAGCAAAGGACATACCCCAGGACAGGGCATCTTCAGCCTCTAGTTTCCAGCAGACCCGTGGATTTGCAGACATTGGGCCCTGACTTTCCCAACGAATTTGCAGAGATCTGCAGACCCAGGCTTTTGCTAATGGGCCTCAAGTTCTGGACTTCCAATCAATCTTTGGCTTGGATCATCTTCAATCTGGACTTATCAAATTTCCAGCATGGTCCTGGACTTACAACTGATCTTTAAGCTTTGATTTTTGGTATACAACCAGAACTCGTAGACAGTGACAAATGAGGACCCAGCAGTGTTCAGGACTCGAACACTGGACTTGCTAATGAAGTGATCCCGAAAACTGGTCCTTGAACTCTGGTCTCTCTGATGATAGGACCGTGATCTGACAGCCAAACATCCTGCCACTCCCACACCACTTAATTTCAAATATGGAGCAGAGGCTTAGACTCCACCCTGTCCCATAATTCCTCCACATCCCTGTCCCTAAACTCTAACCTTATCCCTAACTCCCCTCTCTGTCCCCAATACCATCCCTACAACCCTAAGAAAAGCCTAAAAAAACTAGTTCTGAGCTGTGACCTCAACAGAATATGGAATTTGGCACCATCTTGAAAGAATTACTCAGCACCCTGACAGGTGAAGATAAGCATATCATATGTACTCTTTACTATCCCCGCTTGTGTTGTCACATTGTAGCCCAAGATTCCCCTGCATAAATGTTTTATAGAGTAAAATATACTTTTTTTGTATGTAATCCAGTAAAGTACAGTACTTCTTAGTTGACCAGATTAAACTCCATCAGTCCGTACTCTGTCTGTATTTCCAAATGATCTATATCCTGTTGTATCCTTTGAAAACCTTCTTCAGGATCTACAGCTCGGTCAATTATTTTATCATCTGCAAACTAACTATCTTGCCTATCTTCATAGAAAAACTGCAGAGGTCCCAGCAGTAATGCTTTCAGAACGCCATTGATCACAGACCTCAAATCAGAATAAAACTCCTCCAACCTCCACCCTGTGTCTTCTGTTGTAGCGTGGTCGAAATCACCGGAGAGACAGAGGCACTGGTAGGTACAAAGCAGCTTCTTTATTCCACACAACAAGGTACAGCAGGCATCATACAGACGGAGACGCTTTCGGTAGAAAGGTCTGCTAGCCCAATGTGGGCTCGATATTTATACGCTAAACACAAAGGGCAATCGCTATTTGAAAAGTTGGTATTCACAGCTTTTAGGAAATGTATTGTTACAAATGAACTCAATCCGCAGTACTTTGTCAAACAGGAGACTGGTGGCCAAGCCATTTAAGTGTAAATGAATCATCTACCCAAAAACTCACTCTAACATCTTCTACAGCCAAAACAATATTGAATTCAATCTACCAAGTCACTGTGGGTCCTGTATGCCTGATTCTTCCAGATCAGTCTATCATGAGGGACCTTGTCAAATGTTTTACTGAAGTCCATAACTGGACTAATTTTACTCTGATGTTCCTGTTTGGGAAATAAGAATTCCTGTTTCATGCAGCAGGCTAGGGAAGTCTAAAACTAGAGGACATAGATTTCAGTTGTGACGGGAAAGATTTAAAAGAGACTTGAGGGGGCAACTTTTCAACAGAGAGGGTGGTGGATATATATAATGAACTGCTTGAGGAACCTGTAGAGGTGGGTGCAATTACAATTTTTAAAAGACATTCAGATTGAGAGCTCTTAGTATTGTTGTGCAAGATTATCTACAATTCTATGTACAGCTCTTCTCACGTCCCAAAGTTCGAGGAAATGCAGGAATATGTCATGCTGTTTAAAAAGATCCAAATTAGATTAGCATAATTTCAAAGTTTAAGGGCTGATTAAAACCTTATCTCCATAACCTTCTGTTTCACTCATTCTAAAGTATAGGACTTTAATCTTGTTTAAATTGGGGGAGTTACCCAAATATTTGGCTAAGTTTGGCCTATTGCCACACAGATTTAAGAGAATGAGCACCTAGATGAGGGAAAGGTGAAGTCACTGAGATATACAGGATTCTGAAAGGGATAGACAAAGGTTCAGGTGGTTCAAAAGGTTCAAAGGTTCGTTTTAGGTTAATTTTATTATCAAAGTTGGTATGCAGAAAACAGCTCTGAAACTTTTCTTCTCCAGATAGCCATAATTTCAGAAAACGATAAAAGTAGTTAGAAGAAAGACTTCAATCACCCCTGCATAAAAAGAAAAAAAACTTACAAAACCCACCCTAACCCGTCCCTCACACAAAAACTAATAGATCAATCAAACCCCCAGCTCGACAATTGGCAACAAGAAAGAATGGGTGAGAACACGAAAGAAACATCGAACTAAAAGATATGAACTACAGTCCAATCTATTAATCTCAGAATTTAGATAAGATCTCTAAGAGAATCAGGACCCAGAAGCCTCTCCGAGGGGAGAAACTCAAACCAGCCGACTCTCTGAGGGCAGCGACGTGAACCAGATGCCTCTCCGAAGGCAGTGACATGAACCAGCAGACCCTCCAAGGGCAGCAACATGAGCCAGCTGTCCCTCTAGTGACCTCTCCAAGAACCACTCACTCTCTTTCACATTTGCCTCGATGTTTCATTCTTCCTTGATGCATTAATCGGCGAGAAATGTAGTTGATCATAACCCCTTGTCTTATCTCTGAGCTTCTGGAACAGAGATGATCTGGCTGTGGCTGGCAAGAGAGATCAAAACTAACATACAGGTCAGGGAGAGGGCATATGATACAGTAGAAATTGATGGGAAGTTGGAAGATTGGGAAGCTTTTAAATACCAACAGAAGGCAACTAAAGAAGTCATTAAGCAGGTAAAGATGGAATACAAAGGTAAGCTAGACAATAATATTGAAGAGGATATCAGGAGTTTCTTCAGATACATAAAGTGTAAAAGATAGGCAAGTATAGAGATTGGATGGCTGGAAAACAAAACTGGAGAGGTAGTGTGGGGGACAACAAAATGGTGGATGAGCTAAGTAAGTATTTTGCATCTGGTATCACTATGGAAGACACTATCAGTATCGTGGATGTTCCAGGTGTCAGAGGTCATGGAGAGTGGGAAGTTACCATAACTAGGCAGAGGGTTCTTGGGAAGCTGAGGTGTCTGAAGGAAGATGAGTTACCTGGACCAGATGGTGTACACCCTAGGGTTCTGAAAGTGCTGGCTGAAGGGATTGTGATGGCATCAGTAATGAGTAAATTAGTAATTTGCCTATCGCCACAATAGGTCAACGGCAGATGCAATCTCAGTGGCTCTCCAAATGGCCTTAGACCACCTGGACGATATGAACACCTATGTCAGAATGTTATTCATTGACTATAGCTCAGCATTTAAGACCTTCGTTACTGCAGTCCTGATCGATAAGCTACAAAACTTGGGCCTCAGTACGTCCTTCTGCAATTGGATCCTCAACTTCCTAACTGGAAGACCACAATCTGTGCAGCATGATGATAATGTCTCCTCCTTGGTGAAGATCAACTCTGGTTCAGGGGTGTGGGATTAGCCCACTGCTATATTCTCTCTATACCCATGACTGTGTGAATAGGTGTAGCTCAACTACCTTCTATAAATTTGCCGATGATACAACCATTGCTGGTAGGATCTCAGATGGAAATGAGAGGGTGTACAGGAGCGAGATATACCAGCTGGTTGAATTGTGTTGCAGCAAAAACCTTGCATTCAATGTCAGTAAGACAAAAGAGCTGATTGTGGATTTCAGGAAGGTTACGACAAAGGAACACACACCAATCCTCATAGAGGGATCAGAAGTGGAGAGTGTGAGCAGCTTCAAGTTCCTGGGTGTCAAGATCTCTGAGGATGTAACCTGATCCCAATATACCCATGCAGCTATAAAGAAGCCAAGACCGCGACTATACTTCATTAGGAGTTTGAAGAGATTTGATATGTCAACAAATACACTCAAAAACTTCTATAGATGTACCATGGAGAGCACTCTGACAGGCTGAATCATTGTCTGGTATGGGGTGGGGGGCTACTGCACAGGACCAAAAGAACCTGCAGAAGATCATAAATTTTGTCGGTTCCATCCTGGGTACTGGCCTACAAAGTACACAGAACATTTTCAAGGAGCAGTGTTTCAGAAAGGCAGTATCCTTTATTAAGGACCCCAGCACCTGGGGCATGCCTTTTTCTCACTGTTACCATCAGGTAGGAGGTACAGAAGCCTGAAGGCACACACTCAGCAGTTCAGGAACAGCTTCTTCTCCTCTGCCATCTGTTTCCTAAATGGATATTGAACCCATGAGCACTACCTCACTTTAAAAATATATATTATTTCTGTTTTTACATGATTTTTAATCTATTCAATATACATATTCTGTAATTGATTTACCTATTTAGTTACTTTTATTTTTTTTCTTCTATATTATGTATTGCTTTGAACTATTGCTGCTAAATTAACAAATTTCATGACACATGCCAGTGGTAATAAACCTGAATCTGATTCTGATCGTTCAAAAATCACGAGATTCTGGATTCATTCCAGAAGAATGGAAAATTGCAAATGTCACTCCATTCTTCAAGAATGAAGAGAGACAAAAGGAAGGAAGCTATAAGCCAGTTAGTCTGATCTCAGTGGTGGGAAAGATGTTGGAGTCAATTGTTAGGGATGGGATCTTGGGGTATTTGGAGACACATGATGGAAAAGGCCATAGTCAGCATAGTATACTCATGGGAAAACCTTGCCTGACAAATCTGTTGGAATTCTTTAAGGAGATAACAAGCAGGTCAAACAAAGGAGAATTGGATGTTGTTGTGTACTTGGATTTTCAGAAGGCCTTTGACAAGGTGCCACACATGAGCCTGCTCAACAAGCTACGAGCCTATGCTATTACAGGAAAGATTCCAGCATGAATAAAATGGTGGCTGATTGGCAGGAGGCAAGGAGTGAGAATAAAGGGAATGTTTTCTGGTTAGCTGCTGATGACTAGTGGTGTTCCACAGGGGTTTGTGTTGGAATCGATTCTTTTTTCATCATATGTCAATAATTTGGATGATGGAATTGATAGCTTTGTAGCAAAGTTTGCATATGATATGAAGATAGGTGGAGAAACAGTTAGTTTTGATGAAGTAGAGATGCTACAGAAGGACTTAGGTTAAGAGAATGGGCAAAGAAATGGCAGATGGAATACAGTGTCGGGAAGTGTATGGTCATGCACTTTCATAGAAGAAATGAAAAGGTTGACTATTTTCTAAATGGAGAGAAAATACAGAAGAAACTTATGTGCAAGGGGACTTGGGAGTCCTTGTGCAGGATTCCCTAAAGGTTAATTTGCAGGTTGAGTCTGTGGTGAGGAAGGCAAATGCAATGTTAGCATTCATTTCAAGAGGACTAGAATATAAAAGCAAGGATGTAATGTTTAAACTTAATGAAACGCTGGTGTGACCTCACTTGGACTATTGTGAGCAGTTTTGGGCCCTTATCTTAGAAAGGATGTGCTGAAACTGGAGAGGGTTCAAAGAAGGTTCATGAAAATGATTCCAGGATTGAATGGCTTGTCATATGAAGAGCATTTGATGGCTCCGGGCCTGACTCACTAGAATTGAGAAGAATGAGGGGGTCCTCAGTGAAACGTATCGAATGGTGTAAGGCCTTGATAAAGTGGATGTGGGGAGAATGTCTCCTATGGTGAGAGAGTCTAAGACCAGAGGACACAGCCTCAGAATAGAGGGGCATCTTTTTAGAATGGAGTTGAAGAGGAATTTCTTTAGCCAGAGAGTGGTGAATCTGTGGAATTCTTTGCCACAGGCAGCTGTGGAGGGTAAGTGTATATTTAAGGTAGTGGTTGATAGATTCTTGATTGGTCAGGACATGAAGGGATATGGGGAGAAGACAGATGATTGGGGCTGAGAGGAGAAATGGATCAGCCATGATGAAATGGTGGAGCAGACGCAATGGGCTAAATGGCCTAATTCTGCTCCAATATCTCTTCTCCCTTATGGTCTTCTCCTCCTGGTAGCTCACATTTCTCTTCTGGAGTTTTCTCGGAGATAGAAGGGTGCTGGCTCACTCGATCGAACTACAGACTGCAAGTCCCATGCTCCAACAGTTTCAAAAGCCAAATGAAGATAAAAATAATGAGTAGAAGGTGTAGTAAAACTAAAATGAATGACTATCTGGAAAATGTTGCCCAAGGAATCATTGTTTACTGGCTCCATCTGGACTGGAGAGTGGATGCTGAGCATCTATTTCAGGCTAGATATTCTGTTGTGTTTCTTTGTTTTGTGGCTGCCTGTAAAGGCTGTATATGATATACATGCTTTGGCAATAAATTTACTCTGAACTTTGAAAATCTAGAGCAAGGTGTCCTCAGTAAGCTTCTGAGCTCAGCCGTTTTCAATCAGCATAAAGAGAAGTTCATTATTTTATAGAACTGTAAATATTTGGAATTTTCCCTTTATCATTGAAATACTGCGGGCGTTTGAGCCTGAAGTTGTAGGAATTCTAGATATGGGAACTGAGTAAGAAAGTGGTACAAACTTGACCATGATCGTATTGACTAGTGAGAGCAGTCTCAAGGGACAGCACGGCCTATCAATGCATTTCTTTCTAATGGTGGAGCTGGAGTGTTTTTAAGGATCTCATTGTGCACTTTGTAGATGTAGGCAGAATATGCAAGTATGAGATGGTACTGGGACCAACCAAGATCATGCCCAGATTGAAGTCAAACAAGGTTATGTACAGTAATTTCAACTGAGATAAGTCTGTCATTAGATCTGTAATTAAAAGTTGTTGCAAAGCATCTATAATTATCTTTAACACCAATTTTTCTTTCTAGCAATTTATGTATTTCTGCATACTTTTTTCTCGAAAGGTGATTGCTGTGAATATTACCTAAAGAAAAGATAATTACATTTGGCACTGTGGATTTTGATATAACATCTTTGATGGAACTGATAGAGTTAGTTCCGTTTTCACATCAGTGATTAGTTGCTTCTCTTGAATGGTTCACAGTCAATATTTGAATCAAAATTTTCCAAATCTAGAACAAAAACCAGACCAAAATTACATTTAAACTATCTTACCAAAATTAATTTAGTTATTCCATTCTGAAATGCATCACTTTTAGTGAAGTATTGGAATGAAGTTAAGGCTTTTTTTAAAACTAAGATGAAATGGGCTCTTTATTAGATCATAATTTATGGTACTGTATTAATAAGCAACATGATCTCTCATGCATTCTAGAATCCTTCAGGAGATCTGCTTTAATAGTAATTTATTCTCAGGTCGTAATTGCTGTCAAAAACCTATTTACACTGTTTAGCAGTCACTTCATGAACTGTATCAAGTATATTCTTGAAAAACCCAGTTTCACTTCAATTATTTTCCTTCTATATTAATACAAGATTAAAAAATGTTAACTTTTACTAATCACTAGTGAAATAATATTCAGGATTTTTGAAACTGATCAGAGAATTAAAAGAGTTTGTACTAACACAAATTTCTTGTCTTCAAGCATTTGGAACAGGGGTTTTAATGTAAGTGAGAATTATTAGATTCTCCTCTCTCATGTAAAATGAAGTGATATTACACTACTAAAATTGTGTGAAAGCATTTATCAGTCCACACTAAAAATGTGGTAACAGTTCACAACATTTCAAATAAAAGCCAAAACCCATCTAGGTAGCTTGGCATATGAATGGTATAGTAAGAAGATCATGCCACACTAAAGTTAGCATGAAAACTTATTGTATCACAGCTAGGGTTGTCAACTTTCTCACTCCCAAATAAGGGTCAAAAGTAGCAGTCAAATATGGGATACTTGTGTTTACCCCGAGAAAGACTACTATGACCATGAAGCCTTGCGCGGACACCTGTGTGCACATGTGCGACGTGTGCATACATGACGTGCGCATGCGTGTACATGCTGATTTTTTTTCTACAAATCGGTTTTGGCGATCCTGTTCAGTGAAACTACACTGTACATACATTATTTCTACTTTATTTAGGTTGTGTATTTATCATATCATTCCTGCTTTTACTATATGTGGGCACGTGGCCAAGTGGTTAAGGCATTGGACTAGCGAGCTGAAGGTCGTGAGTTTGAGTCCCAGCCGAGGCAACGTGTTGTGTCCTTGAGCAAGGCACTTAATCATACATTGCTCTGTGATGACACTGGTGCCAAGCTGAATGGGTCCTAATGCCCTTCCCTTGGACAACATTGGTGCCGTGGAGAGGGGAGATTTGCAGCATGGGCAACTGCTGGTCTTCCATACAACCTTGCCCAGGTCAGCACCCTGGAGAGTGAAGACTTTCCAGGCGCAGATCCATGGTCTCGCAAGACTAACGGATGCCTTTTAATGTGTTATTTGGTTTAATTTAGTAGGTCTGGGAATACTCAAAAATTTTTCCCATATAAATTAATGGTAATTTCTTCTTCGCTCTATGCCATTTCAGCCCGAAAGGTTTCATAGGAACGCTCTACCTTAGCGGGGGAAATACGGGACAAGGACGGTCCCGTATGGGACAAACCAATTTAGCCCAATATACGGGATGTCCCGGTTAATACGGGACAGTTGGAAACCCTAATCACAGCCCACTCTTCACCTCCTCCAAAGAGACATGTGCACAAAAAAAATGAAGATATCTGCCTGTAGAAGAGCAAGATGGCTTTGGGAGTTCTCAGCTGTGATGGATTCTAATGTCTATGATTCAAATTTTCAAGGCAATAGAAATGTAACTGCAAGAGTTATTATTACTGAGTTGGTGCACAAAACCAGCGTGCACTGTAACCACCAGTGACTGTCTTGTTCATTTCTCTTTCAATCACAAAACCCTGTTGGACATTGATAATGTAAGATGCCACAAGCCTGGTTCCCTTGTTTGGTGGTGAAGACAGGTGATGAGGCAGCAGCGTAGCCTTGGTTGTAGCAAGGACTAGGCCTCAAGCTGGGGGCTGGCATCCTGCTGCAGTCCAGGTGAGATGCTGCTGGAGGCAATATAACATGGAGTACGTGCTCGGTTGGCAGCTGGCCTCTCCTGTCAGTGCTCTCCTCCAGTGTTCAATTGGTGGAATGACAGGCTGAATTGCTGGGAGCCGTACCATCAGTCTGCATGTTGCTCAGGGACTTGGGTTATACATGTGTTTCTCTTGCATAATGATGTGTGTTCTTTTTCTCTCTCACTATTTTGAATATATTGTTATGCAATTTAGCCCCAGAGGAACACTGTCTTGTTCGACTGTATCCATATATGTTTGAATGATAATTAAACTTAATTTGGTTGATTTTGCAGGATTTCAGCCTACTGGCAAAAATGGTTGTGTAGTCAATGCAACTTTAAAGATTTGCAAAGATTAGCTTTACTTGTTACGTGCACATTGAAACACACAGTGAAATGTGTGGTTTGCATCAACAATCAACACAGTCCAAGGATGAACATACTGGGGCAGCCTAGAAGTGCTTCTGGCGCTAACATAATATGCCCAACACATAGCGTGCCCAACACATAACATGCCCAACACATAGCATGCCCAACACATAACATACCATATCCCAGTACTTGCACCACCAGCTGATGAATTCAAAATTTCCCAAACACGTACCTACAATCAAGGTACCTAATATTTACAAGTTCACCTCAGCATCGTTAGTAGAAGTTGCCTTAACTCCCACTGTCTATAACCAGTTTTTTTTTGGAGCCAGAGTTGTTATGTTTTGTAACTTCAAAACATTAAATGAATTCACAGGAAGACACGGCAGACCTGGAATGCGGGTCTAACTTCATGTTTACCTTGAGCGAGGTGCGCAGGTATCACGTGGTGGTGTGATGATGTACGCTATTCATATAACTCGTAACGAAAATTATTTAAACAAGGATGCTTAATCAACTAATAACATGCACAACATTACTCAAACATTACCTAAATATTAAATACATAACAAGAGTCTCTTGAGATCATCCTGCAACCATTCATTTCCCTCTCATTGGAAATCAGCAACCTTACACTAGCCATTGAAGGGAGAACTAAATAAGAACATTAGGGCACTCCAAAAAGCATGTATTAACATGGTGCAGAGGGTGAATAGTTAACATTTCTGGCTAATATTGCCTGTTATAGATTTTTCCTGATGCCCTGTTGATGCTGAGATTGTTGGCATACACAGTGCACACTGAGTCTTAGCATGCACAAAGTTAGATGCACCTGGACTGTGAGAGAGTAATTCAACAATCAGAGATGGTATTTCAATATGGTGTTGAAATTCTGCTCTGTAAAATTCTGGCAGCAAGGTTCCATTATATGCATAATACCCACTTGTTTGTGTGTTGTGAATCAGTCATTGGCTAGTTGTCGGCGAGTTGTCGATGGATAGACCATGATTTCTAATGACCAGCATTTTGCCTCCCATGCTAGCTCCAATGCAAATTGAATGTAGAAGCATAGACAATTAGGTGCACAAGTAAGCCATTTTGTTCTTTGACACTGCTCTGCCATTCAGTATAATCACAGCTGACCTCTATATCTCTGCCCATATCCTTTCATACCTTTTGTGTGCAGAGATGGATTTATCCCCTTCTTAAATATATATGGTGACTTTGGATCCATAACCACCTGCGGTGCGGAATCTCGCAGAGTTACCACCCTCATGAGTGCGGAAATGTATACTCATCTAAATCCTAACTATTTTACATTGTATCCTGAGGCTGACAGCCTTTGTTCTTCACACTCAGCTAGGGAGAACATCTCCTCTACGTTAGCTTTCAGTAATTGATATGCAGACACACCAAGCTCCATTGGATACCAACAGCTTCTGTACTCTGCCTTTCTATTTATTTGTAGGTGTCCTGAAGTACATTAATCACTGTGTGTGGACACTGGTTAGGAGACTCAGTTACCTGGCTCTCCTCTGCATAGGTGCACTCACTGATGACCCAGGAGGAAATTTGTAAACTTCCTGGAATTTGAAAGAAGTCTGCCACTTTTCTTTCTGATTTTTTGTTGGAGTTGAATTGTTTAGAGGAAGGAAAGGGCGCTTCACTATCCAGTGTCTGAGCAACTCAATCTCGGATGTTCAAGTACACAATATTGTCCCACCATCTTGGTAGATATAGCACTTTTTAAAATCTGAGAGCCCTTTCCCTTCTAAAAGTTGCTGATGAATGCAGCAGGCCAGGCAACATCTCTAGGAAGAGGTACAGTCGATATTTTCGGCCGAGACCCTTCGTCAGGACTAACTGAAAGAAGAGTTAGTAAGAGATTTGAAAGTGGGAGGGGGAGGGGGAGATCCAAAATGATAGGAGAAGACAGGAGGGGGAGGGATGGAGCCAAGAGCTGGACAGGTGATTGGCAAAAGGGATATGAGAGGATCATGGGACAGGAGGCCCAGGGAAAAGGAAAAGGGGGAGGGGGGAAAAACCCAGAGAATGGGCAAGGGGTATAGTCAGAGGGACAGAGGGAGAAAAAGGAGAGTGAGAGAAAGAATGTGTGTATAAAAATAAATAACGGATGGGGTACGAGGGGGAAGTGGGGCATTAGCAGAAGTTTGAGAAGTCAGTGTTCATGCCATCAGGTTGGAGGCTACCCAGACGGAATATAAGGTGTTGTTCCTCCAACCTCAGTGTGGCTTCATCTTTACAGTAGAGGAGGCCGTGGATAGACATGTCAGAGTGGGAATGGGATGTGGAATTAAAATGTGTGGCCACTGGGAGATCCTGCTTTCTCTGGCGGACAGAGCGTAGGTGTTCAGCGAAACGGTCTCCCAGTCTGCGTCGGGTCTCACCAATATATAGAAAGCGGCATCGGGAGCACTGGATGCAGTATATCACCCTGCTGACTCACAGGTGAAGTGTTGCCTCACCTGGAAGGTCCGTCTGGAGCCCTGAATGGTGGCGAGGGAGGAAGCGTGAGGGCATGTGTAGCACTTGTTCCGCTTACAAGGGAGTCGTGTAGGGAGTGATCCCTACAGAAAGCAGAGGAGGGAGAGGGAAAGGGTCCAACATATTATTCTCTGTGACTTCCGCCACCTCCAACGGGATCCCATCACTAGGCACATCTTTCCCTCCTTCCCCTCTGCTTTCCTCAGGGATCACTCCCTACGCCACTCCCTTGTCCATTTGCCCCCCCCCATCCTTCCCCACTGATCTCTCTCCTGGCACTTATCCTTGCAAGCGGAACGAGTGCTACACAAGTGCTATATATTGGCGAGACCCGGCGCAGACTGGGAGATCGTTTCGCTGAACACCTACGCTCTGTCCACCAGAGAAAGCAGTTATCTCCCAGTGGCCACACATTTTAATTCCATGTCCCATTCCCATTCTGATATGTCTATCCACGGCCTCTTCTACTGTAAAGATGAAGCCACACTCAGGTTGGAGGAACAACACCTTATATTCCATCTGGTTAGCCTCCAACCTGATGGCATGAACATTGACTTCTCTAACTTCCGCTAATGCCCCACTTCCCTCTCGTACCCCTTCCGTTATTTATTTACATACACACATTCTTTCTCTCTCTCTTCTTTTTCTTCCTCTGTCCCTCTCACTATACCCCTTGCCATCCTCTGGGCTTTTTTCCCCCTCCCCCTTTTCTTTCTCCCTAGGCCTCCTGTCCCATGATCCTCTCATATCCCTTTTGCCAGTCAACTGCCCAGCTCTTGGCAACATCCCTCCCCCTCCTGTCTTCTCCTATCACTTCGGATCTCCCCCTCCCCTTCTCACTTTCAAATCTCTTACTAGCTCTTCTTTCAGTTAGTCCTGACAAAGGGTCTCGGCCTGAAACGTTGACTGTACCTCTTCCTAGAGATGGTGCCTGGCCTGCTGCATTCACCAGAAACTTTTATGTGTGTTGCTTGAAATTCCAGCATCTGCAGATTTCCTCATGTTTGCTCTTTCCCTTCTTTTCTTTTTCAACTACCTTCACTTTCTCTATGAACTTCTGTTCATTCTCTCAGTCTTGCAGTGTGGTTAAATAGAAGCCAGTCCATGTATTTACATTTGGGAGAGACAAGTGTGTTCAGAAGCCTTGAAGTCAGAACAAACACTGAATTCAACACCACTCCCTACAGACTTTAGCAAGCAAAATGTGCTCACAAGTCAATGAAAGAGATGTGATATCTGACTAACTCAATCATGACTGCCCTATTGAAGGGAGGAACGAAGTACACACAACTTGCTGGTTAAAGTGACTGTGCCTGGGCCACGCTGGCCCCACAATGGGTGCAGCCCTCTGGGACTGTAGAGTCCTGTAGCTGGTAGAGCAGATGCCTTGTAACTTCAGTCTTCATCTCAGCTGCTGTCTGTGTGGACTTTATATATTCTCACCATTACTGTGTGTGTTTCTTCCACGAGGTCCAGCTTCCTGCTGCATCCAAAATACACGTGGGTTGGTAGCTTCCAATACACTGGCTGATTCAAATTGTCCATAGAGAAGTGGGGTTTGAAATGAATGTGATGAAGAGAGCACAGTAAGATTAGTTCTCGGTGGTCACTTCATAGTTAGTTCACCTCAGGGACTGTTGAATCGACTCAGGCAGGGCAAATTCCAAATCTAGTTCATTAAAGCCTATGTTGATTAAAGCCAGATTAAAGGAAAAACACATTGTGGTCTGAAGTAGGTGGTGGAAGATATAGAGAAAGTGGGTGCATCATGGCTTGGTACAGCAACTGCTCTTGTGCCTGTGACTGCAGAGAGCTGTGGACCTAGATCAGCTGTTCATAGAAAACACTCTCCCCTATATGTCCCCTGTCCCCGTCCCCTGTGACTGCAGACAGCTGTGGATCTAGATCAGCTGTTCATAGAAAACAGTCTCCCCTCTGTGGACACTGTCTGTACTTCTCACAGTCTCAGTAAAGCAGCCAGTGAAATGAAAGACCCCACCCACCCTGGACATTCTCTATTCCCCCCTCTCACCTCAGACAGAAGATACAAAAACCCGAAACCACGTATCACCAGGCTTAAGGGCAGCTTCAAAAAGACTATTGAATGTTTTATTAGTACGGGAAGATGCTCTCTAGGGACATCTTCAGGGAGCGGTGTCTCAGAAAGGCAGCGTCCATTATTAAAGACCTCCAGCACCCAGGGCATGCCCTTTTCTCACTGTTACCATCAGGTAGGAGATACAGAAGCCTGAAGGCACACACTCAGTGATGCAGGAACAGCTTCTTCCCCTCCGCCATCTGATTCCTAAATGGACATTGAAGCTTTGGACACTGCCTCACTTTTTTAATATACAGTATTTCTGTTTTTGCATATTTTTAAATAATCTATTCAATATATGTAATTGATTTACTTGTTATTTATTATGTTTTATTTTATTTATTATTTTTTTCTCTCTCTCTCTGCTAGATCATGTATTGCATTGAACTGCTGCTGCTAAGTTAACAAATTTTACGTCACATGCCGGTGATAATAAACCTGATTCTGATTCTGATTCTCTCTCTCTCTCTCTCTCTCTCTCTCTCTCTCTCTCTCTCTCTTTCTCTCTCTCTCTCTCTCTCACTCTCTCACTTACACTCTGATTCTCTCCCCTCTCTCTCTCTCTCTCACTCTCTCCTTGTCTCTCTCTCTCACGCTCTCCCCCTCCCTCTCATTCTGTCCACCTCTCTCTCACTCTCTCACCGTCTGTCTGTCTGTCTCTCATAATGAGTGGAGACCAACAGCTCATTGTTTTCGTGTTAATATTTTCTGCTTCACGTCTGAGATTCCTCAACTCCCTCTAAAATTTTCTACCCATGCAGCTCTCCAAATGCATAACTGGCATTTAGAATGGCACTTAGAATGGTCTAGTTAATTGATCATTGTAAATTGTCCTCAGTTGTAGGTGGGTGATGCTGAGATACATCCTAGGATGCACCGGACACATCATCACTGATGTAAATTGGAGTCATATGGTGTTTTGGGGATTTCAGCATTAGACATCCTCACCCAGGTGACCCAGCCAGGGTTGATCAGGCCCCGGCTTGTGTCCCAGCAGAACCGGTCCACAGGTCACACCTGTCACATAGCCCGTGACGGGTTAAAGAACCAGCAGAGATGGAAATCACTTTGGAGTCCAGTATTGCTATTAACTAATAATATTTATTAGTAACTACGCAATACAGTAATATAAATCAGATATATGAAACAGGTTAGCAATGATTATATGTAAGTAAGTAAATCAGTAAGTGTGGAAATATATATGAAAAACCAAGCTTTTTCAAGACTAGGGGTAAAAAGATACAGTCTTACAATGCAGAGTAAAGTTCAGTTCAGTTTGTGGTATTGAGTTGAGTAATGATAGAGAGAGAGAGAGGGAGAGATTTTAATCTTCACATGAGCTGACTCCATTGATCTTCCCGTTGTCCTCCGAAATCCTTTAAAAGTCACCGACTGTGACTTCAACAAAGGGGACCATTATTCTGTGGTGGAATCATCAATCCAGGCAAGGGTGGACATGTGGACAACTCCCCACCCGTCACTCCTTTTTCTCACTGCAAGAGCCACTGATCGATCCACCTGATCGATCCTCCAAAAACCCACTTTTTCTGTGGGCACAACAAAGCTCATTCAGTGTCCCAAAAAAACATGTGCCTGAGGTTTGTCATCTGACCTCCTATTTATCTCACCGTACTGAGTATCAACTGTCTCTCAAATAACTCCTCCCATCTCGGTCTGTGTAAGAAATGTACAAGCAGGCAAATGTCCTTGGAGAAAGTATAAACATACTCCAGAGAAACTATAACATTGACTGTCCATCAAATAATGCCGCCCTTGGTCACCATAGCGACTTACAAGCTGCTCGGTACCCTCTCTCTCTCTCTAACCCAGCAGAAATCCAAAAGTTATTCCTCGTGCCTTAAAGTGACAGTCCAAAAGTTAGTCTTCATCTCTCTCTCTCTTTCTTTCTCTCTCTCTCTCTTAAAAACAATGTGTCGGTGTTAAATAACTCTCTCCCTCTTTTCAAAAGCACAGTTCATAGGGGTAATCGAGCACAGTTCATAGGGGTAATTCAGGACCCCATCACAAACCTCTTGATCATGGTCATCTGGAGGCTCGCTCAACAGCCTCGGTGATGGTCCTCATGGCTCTTCTCTTTGCAGCCCCCATAATGCCATAGAGAGAGTAGGTTCTGTGCAGCGAGCAGCCAGCAAAACCTCTATACCCCACCTCTATAGGCTCGCTTTGTACTTCCACCCCTGTCCCTGGCACTGCTGTGCCAGCTGCTGGTACTTGGCTTTCTTGCACTCAAACTCCTCCTCAACCTGGTCTTCCCAAGGAAGTGACAGTTCTATCATGACCACCTGCTTTGAGGTATCTGATAGAGGAGGGCGAAGGCACTGATGAAAATGTGGTAGAATTTAGTGAAATTAATGCAAGTAGACATTTGATGATCAGTCCAGACTCAGTGGGCTAAAGGGTCTGTTTCTGTGCTGTATGAACTTGTAACCATGTGTTATTTTTGCTATGGAACAGATGTTGATTTGTACGATGATAATATATGGGATCAGCGAAGGCACTGAACAATTTAGCAGCCTTGATATTCTATGCTGATTGACACTGTGATCTGCCAACTCAGCACTCTTCTGGAAGACACCAGTATCACATTGGGAACTGCATTCCCAATGTGCTGGCTAGCTGACTGTACTATGACCATTTAGATGTACATGTGCAATTCAGTACCTGTAACAAGCAAACAACACATGTTACCTGAGCAGGCTTTGTGGCAGTAAGTAACGTAGCTGGTGACCATTGTGGACTGCATTCAGCTATGCAAGGTTATGAGGGTATTTGCTCTAGTGTTAAAGCTCTAAAATGGTGGCATGTTGCAAATATTGTGCCCAAGTTATTGGTTAAGTGTAATTCATTATGACACGACAAATGTTTCAGAGATGGCATTATTGAAAATTCTATAAAAATTGTGTTTGTCAAATTGTTCCCACTGTCTGTAAGAAATACAACTGGATTAAGAAAATCCAGTCTGCATAACGACTAAAATAGGCACAAAATGCTTATTACCAAAATTTGGTAATTTTACCAAAATTATCCCTGGTTTTCTTTTAATTTAGTCTTTTAAGTTAATAATTGGTCTTAAATATCTTATTGGAATGATGGAACTGCAAGCTGACAAGGTCTGGCCTATTTCTTTAAAGGTGTTTCACGCCATTGCATTTATTAGGTTCTACATACCCATTCCTTGCAGTGCTGAGAACAAAGTTTCTGCATCTTGACCAGGATTAAAGTCTGCTGATGGAAAAATTGTCCCTTGAATCTGTGGAAATAAAGTTCATGATTTCAGACACATGATCAAAAAACTAAAGGAGACTACATGGTACAAAGTTGATCATTGTGTTAGGTCTCATTTCTCTGTTAAACCAAAAATTAATCAGTAAATTTTAGCTTATTGTGCTTATTGTACAATAATTAAAGGGAAACACTTAATTATTGAATAGAGTACATTTTAGTCAATATGTTTTTTTTTAAAAATAGTGAAAGCAGTGCTACTTCAAACAGGATTTCCAATATTTTCATACATCCTATGCTTTCATGAGTATAATTTAAAATTGTCTTAAAATTAATATTATTATAAATTATTTATTTGTGAATATTTTACCATTTTCTAAAAAAGTGGCTGGTTAATAGAAACCGTATTGGATGAAAATGTACCTGAAATTCATCTTGCTTTAATACACAAAAATATATAACAAAAGACAGCAAAAATAGTCCCTTGAGAATCTAAATCATGCATATAAATATCAAATTAATAAAATAATGTATCTATAGATGGAAAAGAGTCTGTATGTTTTCCAGAACGAGGGGTCACAGTTTGAGGATAGAGGGGAAGCCTTTTAGGACCGAGATTAGGAAAAACTTCTTCACACAGAGAGTGGTGAATCTGTGGAATTCTCTGCCACAGCAAACTGTTGAGGCCAGTTCATTGGCTATGTTTAAGAGGGAGTTAGATATGGCCCTTGTGGCTACAGGGGTCAGGGGGTATGGAGGGAAGGCTGGGTTCTGAGTTGGATGATCAGCCATGATCATAATAAATGGCGGTGCAGGCTCGAAGGGCCGAATGGCCTACTCCTGCACCTATTTTCTATGTTTCTATAATAGAGGTAGGCTGGAATGAATTCTTAAGTTTGCAATAGGCAGAACATGTCAAAATTCCAAAGTTCTAAGCAAACTGCTGGAGGACTGCCATAAGTTAAACTACATCATCATTGGAGGATCAGACGTGGAGAGGGTCAGCAACTTTAAATTCCTGGGTGTTACTATTTCAGTGAACCTGTGCAGGACCCAGCACGTAAATGCAATTGTGAAGAAATCATGGAACAGCCTCTACTTCCTTACGAGTCAGCAGAGATTTGGCATGACATCCAAGACATTGATAAACTTCTAAAGATGTGCAGTGGAGAGTGTATCATAGCTTGGTCTGGAAACACCAATGCCTTTGAACAGAAAATCCGACAAAAGTTTGTGGATTTGGCCCAGTACATCATGGTAAAGCCCTCTCAAGCATTGAGCACATCTGCATGAAACACTCTCAGAGGAAAGCAGCATCCATCATCAGATATCCCCACCTCCCAGGCCATATTCACTTCTTGCCTCTGCCATCAGGGTGAGGGTACAAGAGCCTCAGAACACACACCACCATGTTTAAGAACAGTTACTACCCTTCAACCATCAGTGTCTTGAATGAAACACTCAAGAATACACTCACTTGCTCCATCATTGATATGTTTGGACTCTTTATCTCATTATCTCTTATTCTCGTTATTTATTGCTTTTTTAAAAAAATTTGCATTTGCACAGTTTGTAGTCTTCTGCACTCTGATTGATTCATCATTGATCCTGCTATAGTTACTATTCTATAAATTTTCTGAGTATGCCCACAGGAAAATGAATCTCAGGGTTGTATGTGGTGACAGATATGTACTTTGATAATAAAATTTAATTTGGATTTTGAACATCCAATGAGGCAAAGGGATAGTCAACTTTTCAGGTCAAGATCCAGCATTAGGCTCCAATGCAGGCTTTCGATTTGAAATATCATCTGTTCCTTTATCTGAGTCCTGATGAAGACTCTCAACTCAAAATATTGACAATCCCTCTGCCTCCACAGATGCTGCTTGAATTCCTCCAGCAATTTGTTTTAGTTTCCAGTATTTGCAGTTTCTTGTGTCTCCATATTGAAATTCCAGCTGCATCCCAGCACTGCTAATATTGTTAACGAAAGTTTTGCCCAGTATTTTGTTATTTTCTCACTTATGTCCTGCACTTCAGTGGTGATTTGAGCATCCTCTCATGTTTGTTTTTCACTGCTAAGACGATGGTGGACCATAAAGCCAAACAGCAGTCATTCCTTCAGGAACCAATTGTCATTTAAATTTATAATAGATTGTAACTGCCCCCATGTATGATATGACTGCCATTTTCCTTCAAGTATTCGCCACAAAGTGAGTTCCATGGGAGGCCAGAAACCTGAACACAAAGTTCTCTGCATAGTTCCAGGTTTCTTTCTAGATTGTTGGTGGGTGTAGGTGGAGAGTGTGGAAGGTCTAAAGAAGAAGTTGTTTCTTGCCTGCCAAAACATGACTGATTCAACAGTCAAGGTGGGGAAAGAACACATTAGCGGTACCGGGAATCATTGAACTTCACCCAAGAAAGAAAACTTGAAGCTCTTTCATTCACACCATTTCAAAGTATAAAAGACAGTCAAAAACTTCATAAATTCACATGTAATCAATTGAAAAAACAGATGTAAAGGAACACCTTTAAGCTGGAATGATGCTTTAGCTCAGTTATTATTAAATAGAAATGTGAAATATAGTATTATAAATTAAGAAACAATAACAACATGACCGAGTTTCGATCGAAAAACTGCCACGACAGAATTAACTTGGTTAATATTTACTTTTGGAATATAACCATAGACATTTTTTTTCTAGAAAAGTAATATTAACTATTTATGTTGTGGTTAAAGATTTTTTTTATCGTTTTGAGGCATTTGATAATTACATTTTTAAATATTTTTGAACTTTTATACTCCTCATACAGCAAGTTGAAGCTATAATCTGGGCAAAACTCTTTTGCAGCTTCTGACATTAGATTAAAAAAATAGACATACTGAGAATATGCCTAGTATATAATCTATCAGATGCTCTCATCAATGGTGAAATCATTCTAACCGGACAATAAACAGTGTGCTACCATGAAGAGAAATGAAACATTTGTATCACGCTATTGTATTAATCACAAACGCAGAGTGGTGTAAAAGTTCTGTCTCTGCACACAATACTATTCCTCATGGTTTCTAAGGAATAAAAAAAACTTAATAAGACACCTACCATTTGGCCACAGTACATGTTTAAGATTCACTGTCTCAGGCTTGCAGGTCCGTAATGTAATCAAACTCAAATTAAACTTGTGACTTTGAGAATGCAACCTATTTAAGTAACTTATTTGATTTACATCAAATAGTAACGTCATGAATAAATTACACTTCCCAGTCACTAGTTAGACTCTGTGTGCATGACTGATGAGGTGCTGTGAGTTATGGGATTTGAATAGCTTCCTGCTCTCAATAGTGCTCTTTGGAGTATTGATTAGTTACATAATAATCACATCACCAAATCTCTCATCAGCTTTGTAAACGTACGCTTTGCATTTGATATTGTAAAAGCCTGAAAACCTGGCACACCCTAAGTAAAAGAGCAGATCAAATGTTACAAGATGTTGCAAAGTAATGAGTTAGCATTTATAACATTCATCATATATATAATATGAGCTAAACTATTTTAAAAAGATTATCCCAGATTCCTAATGACAATCACTGTTATGTGTCCCAAATCTTGATAGAGCAACATATTTCAGAAAGCATTTGCACTATTTAATGAGGGTCACACTATATTAATATTGTATCATTAAAGAATAAATTCTTGGAATGTCACAGCACAGTAATTGCCATTACATGACTGGCTTTACATTTAAGAATTTAGTTGTTTAAATTTCTGCTGCCTTGTGTGTTAAAAGTTGAATTTATTTGATTGTATGTGCTCTCTTTTTGAGTTATTCCTGAGCCTCACATCACTTGGCCGCTAGATGAGTGAGCAAGTGATTTGTCTTTGGGAACTCTACCTAAATTGGGTTGCAACCTTCTATCAGTAGGTGAATTAGAGGGCTCAAGGATGCTGCTTTCAGTGTTTTTTTTAAAAGAAGAAAGACCTGTCCTTCACATCATGAGGCAAATTCTGCTCCAGTTCTTAGAAGGGAATTGGAGGTAATAGCAGCTCCAAACCCCGTTTGTGTGGAAGCTGTGTGATTCATTACCTTGTTACAAATCTGTACCACGAAATAACAGACAGCACACCATGTATAATTGAACGATTTAGCTTTACAATTCTTAATTTGACTAAAGAAAAAAACAAAAAGAAAATGGCTTATTTTAATGAAACAGTCTAATGTGCACAAGTTGGAGCTCGCGGTTTTCCTTTCACCAATCCTCCATCGATTTCCATGGGCTTTGTCGACTCCCGGCCCCACTCCAAGTCCACTCCTTTCTGGTGTCTACGACTTCTCCTCTCTGACAACTTCTCTCTCCACCTCCTGCTAAACAAAAGCTCAGATCACCTCGGTGTCAGGCACACAGCACGGAAACACTCTCCCCTGATTGGACGACTCACATTCCAAAGCACCCGTTATCTCTAAACATAACCCAAACAGTGCTTCTACAGAAAGACCATTGCATTAGCAGTGAAACCTTTCCCAGGGTGTTACACTAGTAAATCAAAATAGTGCATATTTCATGGCTAATTAGATTTTAGGATTGGCTTCATATTTGGTTGCATGGTGGCCTTACTTAAAACAGGTGGAAGTCAAATGTATACATGCAAATTTACATCTTATTCAAGTTTTTGGTTAAAATTATTAGTGATGCCCTCTCCATTGATATCAAAGCTTCCAGAACCCAATCACAGACCATTGCCTGTCCAAATTAATCTTGACCAAATTTTTGTGACATCAGTTGCCCATTTCTTATGTGAAGGGCACATGGCATGCACTGAAGGTGAGAGGGGGTAGGTTCAAAGGGGATGTGAGGGTTGAGTTTTTCACTCAGAAAGTGGTGGATGCCTGGACTGTGCTGCCTGGTACGGTCAGAGAGGCAAATACATTAGAGGTTTTTAGGAGATGTTTAGTTAGGCACATGGATATGAGGATGATGGAGGGATATGGATATTGTATAGATAGGAGGGATTCAATTTTGTTTTTTTTAAATTTACTTTTTAGCTGGCTTGGCACAACATTGTGGGCCAAGGGTCTGTTCCTGTGCTGTACTGTTCTATGTTCTATGTTAAAGTAAGGTTAAATTAAGCTTGTTTCCATGCCATAACTTTGATGTTGTTCTGTGTCCTTAGATAAAATATCTAAGTGATAGTGATTTTCTGTTTTCTTTGAGTGGATACACAGCACTGATAGCTTTCAGCGATGTCCCTTGTCCATAATGGGAATCATTCTGGCAATTCCACTATGGTTGCACGAAACGCAGTAGGGTATACAATAGGGAGAAACAAGATTGCTCAGTAATTATTAATCCATGCATTCCATTTCATTAGGTTGGAACTCCTTGTTGGTTTTCACAGACATTTTCCATCTCCTGAAGTAAGACCTAAGACTATTTTCTGGCTCATTCCAGACTCCAAACATCACTCCAGATTGTCATGGAAGTAACTAATGTAATATTTCTCCTAGTGACTATTTATACTGTTCCAGGGTATCACTGAAAACAGCTGGAAATGCTCTGAGATTTGTACAAATACCGGGCTTTCTCTCTGTATGTGGCACGTGGCTGCATTGCTAGCATCATTTCAAAGTCATTCGGAAGACACCATTTCTAACCATGAATGCTATGAACGTGTTACACATATGTGACACAGTTTTTAATTCTGTGATCCCTATTGATAATGATTTCATTCTCCCTTCCCTAATCTATAATCCTCCACATCATTACAGGCTAATGGTTTGGTAAAAGGATTGGTTAAGACAAATGTAGGTCCCTTACAGACAGAAACAGGTGAATTGATTATGGGGAGCAAGGACATAGCAGACCAATTGAATAATTACTTTGGTTCTGTCTTCACTAAGGAGGACATAAATAATCTTCTGGAAATAGTAGGGGACAGAGGGTCCAGTGAGATGGAGGAACTGAGGGAAATACATGTTAGTAGGGAAGTGGTATTAGGTAAATTGAAGGGATTAAAGGCAGATAATCCCCAGGGCCAGATGGTCTGCATCCCAGAGTGCTTAAGGAAGTAGCCCAAGAAATAATGGATGCATTAGTGATAATTTTTCAAAACTCTTTAGATTCTGGACTAGTTCCTGAGGATTGGAGGGTGGCGAATGTAACCCCACTTTTTAAAAAAGGAGAGAGAGAAAAACCAGGGAATTATAGACTGGTTAGCCTGACATCGGTGGTGGGGAAACTGCTTGAGTCAGCTATCAAAGATGTGATAACAGCACATTTGGAAAGCGGTGAAATCATCGGACAAAGTCAGCATGGATTTGTGAAAGGAAAATCATGTCTGACGAATCTCACAGAATATTTTGAGGATGTAACTAGTAGAGTGGATAGGGGAGAACCAGTGGATGTGGTATATTTGTATTTTCAAAAGGCTTTTGACAAGGTCCCACACAGGAGATTAGTGTGCAAACTTAAAGCACACGGTATTGGGGGTAAGGTATTGATGTGGATAGAGAATTGGTTGGCAGACAGGAAGCAAAGAGTGGGAATAAATGGAACCTTTTCAGAATGGCAGGCAGTGACTAGTGGGGTACCGCAAGGCTCAGTGCTGGGACCCCAGTTGTTTACAATATATATTAATGACTTGGATGAGGGAATTAAATGCAGCATCTCCAAGTTTGCGGGTGACATGAAGCTGGGTGGCAGTGTTAGCTGTGAGGAGGATGCCTAGAGGATGGAGGGTGACTTGGATAGGTTAGGTGAGTGGGCAAATTCATGGCAGATACAATTTAATGTGGATAAATGTGAAGTTATCCACTTTGCTGGCAAAAACAGGAAAACAGATTATTATCTGAATGGTGGCTGATTAGGAAAAGGGGAGGTGCAACGAGACCTGGGTGTTATTATACACCAGTCATTGAAAGTGGGCATGCAGCTACAGCAGGCGGTGAAAAAGGCAAATGGTATGCTGGCATTTATAGCGAGAGGATTCGAGTACAGGAGCAGGGAGGTACAACTGCAGTTGTACAAGGCCTTGGTGAGACCACACCTGGAGTATTGTGTGCAGTTTTGGTCCCCTAATCTGAGAAAGACATTCTTGCCATAGAGGGAGTACAAAGAAGGTTCACCAGATTGATTCCTGGGATGGCAGGAATTTCATATGATGAAAGACTGGATGAACTAGGCTTATACTCGTTGGAATTTAGAAGATTGAAGGGGGGATCTGATTGAAACATATAAAATCCTAAAGGGATTGGACAGGCTAGATACAGGAAGATTGTTCCGGATGTTGGGGAAGTCCAGAACGAGGGGTCACAGTTTGAGGATAAAGGGGAAGCCTTTTAGGACCGAGATTGGGAAAAACTTCTTCACACAGGGAGTGGTGAATCTGTGGAATTCTCCGCCACAGGAAACAGTTGAGGCCAGTTCATTGGCTATATTTAAGAGGGAGTTAGATACGCTCTTGTGGCTAAAGGGATCAGGGGGTATGGAGGGAAGGCTGGTACAGGGTTCTGAGTTGGATGATCATTCATGATCATACTGAATGGCAGTGCAGGCTCGAAGGGCCGAATGGCCTACTCCTTCACCTATTGTCTGTGTTTCTATGTTTCTATGTATTTCATTCATGCCCCTTGAAAGCCTATAGGGAACATTCTATTCATGGTGATTTATGTACATTCAATAACTTTGCAATGTAAAGGAGTCAAAATCCAGAGCTGCCAATGGAAGAGGATTTTGAGCATAGTGATAATGGCATTGAGGATAAAAAGGAAGCCACGGAAATCCATGCTGAATATTCTCTTTGCTACATTCTTGAAGGGTGTTTTATCTGAACAAGGCTGTTCACTGGGATTTTCCATGCTCTCCTTGCTCTAAAGAACTGCATACACTTGTCATGGTGTACTCTCGGAGGACTGGACCCAAGTGCAGAGGAACGGCAGGCTTTCTCTGTGGCGGGGGGGGGGTCACTGCCATCGACTCAACCCAGGAGTGGTGCACAGCAGGCTCACGACCTGGCCCAGGAGTGGAAGAATGGCACAATCCCCAAGAGAGATGGAAACACGAGGTTAGACACAAAAACAAAAACAGAACCTCGGGGCAGCGACTGACCCACACCACGAGACAATTCATTTTCTCCAACACAATGACTTGGCTAAGGCATGAAACGAAAGTCCTCTTTAAGTAATCATAGAATGTGGGAAACATGTGCCAGTCACAATCAGTTTGACAGGATTAGACTGAAAGCACAAAGGTTTCATGGCTCTAGTTATGACAATGATTGGTAAATACAGGTGCCCAAAACTCCTAGAAGTTCAACATTCTATGGCAATCCACAAAGGCTGCAGGACTCATGTCAGTACTTCATCGGCTAGTGCTGGGAAGATATCAGATAATACCGGAGCTATGAGGAAGCTAAAATACATTGTCCAAATTTTATTAGCAGACCATCAATCAAAAATCTCTATTTATCTGCTTGATGTCCATTATTTGCTGCTTGAGGTTCTTGTACAAATTATTTCCCTAGACACTGCTGCATTGTCGATAGAGGCTGCGACTTCCAACAGCTGAAGCCTGAGAGGTTTTATGACAGACTATAGATACAGATAACTGCCGGAGCAGTCTGCTCTCGCAGCTTTCATTGGCCCCTGCATTTTTGAGATTGACAGAGGAGCAGACTGATCAGCACAATTACTTTCATTAATCACCGGGAAGGCAGGCGAGTCATTCATGACAGAGGAAACTGAAGTCTCAGGTCTGTATACACCAGTGTTGATCGAAGTCACCGGAGAGACACTGAAGCTGGTAGTATAGAACTCCACATCATGACAAGCAGGTATTCTTCAGGAGGTCCTCTCGGTAGAGTCTGACAAATCCAAAAGTGCATCACATTTTTATACCCTTAAAATCAAAGGTAATAGATGGTTCAATACAATTTCAATAGTTACAATGACATTGTTTGCTTCAAAACTTTGGGTTGACAATAATTAATTTGAATTGCACATCTACAGTAGGAAAGACCTCGATTGTTCAAACACCAAAGTAATTCACCTAAATAGTCTAAAAGCTTCTGGGGACAGGAAACCTAGTCACCCAGAAGTAATGTTGTTAGGGCTGACTCTGTGAGTACACAAATTCTCCACTCGTTGATAGATCAGCTATTTGATGTGCTAAGTGATAAATATCAGTCCGGTCAGCAAGCTTCTTTGAACTTGTTTACAGTGGTGCATATAATTTAGCCATGTTGCCTGGTTTGATGCCAGGCCCAAGTTACATCACCCCATTGTCCATAGTTGCATCTCTTGTGCTGCCAGCCCCGTGCTGCCAGTCCCATGCTGACAGCCAGCCTGTGCTCCACAGACAGTATAGTTTATTTGCAAAGGTGTGCTTTTAACTTCAATTTACTGCTTACAATTTACAATTTACTTTACGAACTGAAGATTGGTCCTTGTTTGAATTAATATCTGCTATATCCACATAACTCTGGAATACTCTCTGACAGCCATTATGAACGTTTTCTGAGATATGCTTCTACTGGAGTCAGGATCCAGTTAGTGCTTAGCTGCATTTTTCCAAGAGCTGCCTCTCAGCAGAATGTGACAGAAGATCACCCCAGTGCACCATCCAAGATATTGCAGAAACCCACTGGTTTTCAGTCATCAAGTTGACCAGGAGTAATGAACAACAATAATCATTCTCAGGGCTGGATTGTTTAAGTCTTCATCTTTGTCCTCAGCAGCTGTACAATAACATGAACTTCTTCCCTCTGCATTCCTGCAAGAAAACAGCTGATGTTTTGGTCCCCTCATGTCTGACCTGCTGAGTTCCTCCAACATTTTAGATGTGTCACTGAAGATTTACAGTATCTGCAGAACCTTGGGGTGGCATGGTAGTGTACCACTTAAGGCTGATTTATACTTGTGCGTCAAATGTACGCCGTAGGTACTGCGTACCCTATGCCGTAGGGTGACGTGCACCTCCCCAAAAATGTAACTCACGCGTCACGGTGACGCAGACTGCAACAACTGTGATTGGTCCGTTTGGTAGCATCGCAATTTCCTCCTACGTATTTCCGGTTGCTTTTCTCCGTCATGTCTGTACACTGATGCAAAATAAATGGTTGGAGACGATGAACCAAATCGTCAAATCTACCTGCCGACATCCAAAAATATTTGAAATGCATTTCCTCGTCCATGTTTTGCATGAAGAAACTCAACACAGTGGCATAGAAACCACACCGCCAACTAGCATTTTGGTGGTGAATTGCAGAGCGATGCAGACACAACTACGCATGCTCGCTATGGCATAGGGCTATGCAAAAGTATAAATCAGGCCTACGGTGTAGCCCGTACACACAAGTATAAATCAGTCTTTAGTGTAATGCTATTACAGCACCAGTGACCTAGGTTCAGTTCCTGCCACTGCCTGTAAGGTGTTTGTATGTTCTCCCAGTGACCACGTGGATCTCTTCTGGGTGCTCCAGTTTGCTCCTGCATTCCAAAGTCGTAATGGTTAATTGGTCGCATGCCTGTAATCAGCTCATTGAGCTTGAAGGGCCTGTTACTGTGCTGTCTCTCTAAATAAATAAGAAAAATCAAAAATAAAAAATTATTTATTTAGATACAGCATGGAATGGGCCCTAATGGTTGGCCATGCCACCCAGCAATCCCCTGAATGAATCCGAGCCTAATCACAGGACAATTTACAATGACCAATTAACCTATCAGCCAGTAGGTTGGATTGCGGAGAGAACATCCAAATTCCTTACAGGCAGTGGTGGGAATTGAACTGAACCCCACGGTTTCTCTATCAGCTTTAAAGCAGTTATTTTACTAACTTGCTCATTTTAATATTTTATATGATCTCTCATGAATCATATATGATGACATTTTTTTGTTTCAAAATCAAACCTATGATGTCACTGTAAAAAGTTGCACATCAATGTGATTAAACAAGATATCAAACATTGACTGACACGAGTTTAGTGATGACCCACATTCCTGTCAGTGAGGGTTTCTTTGTAATTGTATTTAACTCCCTTCTTTGTGCCTCAGTCTTGTCAAGTCTTGATTAAAGCATAGTATATATTTGCAGTATTTTATCAAAACTCCATTTTGCTCTCTGCCAAACTAGAAGCCATTTTAGTGCATTATGAATCACAAATGCTTTCATTTCAATTTGATATTGCAACTAATTTCTTTGAGATGTTACAACAGATATCACCAGACCTTTTAATAGGTAACTATTATTGCTGTTTGTAAGATAACGATAGGTACAAGACATCTAAAAAAAAGATGCCTGCTGAACAATCTTTGTCCTTTAATAAAGGTTTCAATTTTTGACAATTACTGACAATTATGCTTGTGCCAGCATTGGCTTGACAGAAGAATGGGGGGTCTGTTTCACCTCTATCATTTTCAGTATTTTCATCTATAAATATGTTAGTCACTGATCAGTGGAATTGTGTTGCCCACACAATGAAAGGCCACAATTCCCGTCACCTAATACAGGTGGCTAATACAGACTCTGCATATTAACTAAGAAAGGGCTTTCAACAATCAAAAATGAGGAAAAAAGCCCAGAAGGTTTAATGCACCTTTTGAAATAATAGGCTGAGTTTAATTTTATTACTTCTGTCACGTAGTTTAGAATTCACTTCAAGCACAAACTGTTTAACAATTGCAGTAATAGTCTGAATGCTGGAAAAAAGTCTCAAGGCTTCTTACCATTCTGATATGAAATAAAATGTGCCTGTTTTGATGCAAGTATCATTAATTCTTGCCCTAATTGATTACACAGTACATGCTGGAGTTTGAATCAGTGTCTTAATTCAGCTGTGCAACCAAAAATCTATTTTACTTATAATAGTCCGCTGCTGAGATTGTCTTTAATAGTGTATAAAATACCGGGGAAGATCCTATCTTTCTGCAAAGGTTCAAGATGGGGTTGAAATTATTTAATTGTGGGTATGACAATTTTCCAGCCTTCCATACAAGTGCCTGTAATTGTCATGACACTGGCACGTGTGCTGCACAAATCAGACTCCTGCAACACAATACAATTTTGACTTTATATGTGGGTGCATTTGTTCGAAGGAAATAACTGGCAGGATGGATAAAAGAGAATCCATGGATGATGTTTACTTGCATTTTCAGGAGGCTTTGGACAAGGTGCCGCACATGAGGTTGCTTAACAAGATTAAAATCCATGGTATTACAGGAAAGATACCAGCATGGATAGAAGACTGGTTGACGAGTAGGAGGCAAATTTAACAGGGTAACAAGAGTGGACTTCCCCTGGCCCCCCCTGGATATTTCTGTCCTTTGCTCTAAAGAGGCGTTGCTACACATGATCAGTCGCTCTCCTTTTCATAGCACACTTGCATGCAGTACCTTATGAGACACGTGTTTCCATACCAGGCTGTAATGCAGCCAGTTGATATGCTCTCCACCACACATCTGTAGAAGTTTGTCAAAGTTTTAAGTATCATGCCTAATTTTGCAAACTTCTAATGAAATGGAGGCATACAGTGCATTCTTCATAATTGTACTTATGTGCTGGGCCCAGGACAGGTCGTCCAAATGGTAACATTGAGGAATTTAAAGTTGCTGACCCTCTCCACCTCTGATCATTTGATGAGGACTGGTTCTTGGACCTAAAAACATAGAAAACCAACAGCACAATACAGGCCCCTCGGCCCACAAAGTTGTGCTGAACCTGTTCCAACCTTAGAAATGACTAGGCTTACCTATAGCCCACTATTTTGCTAGGCTCCATGTACCCATCCAAAAATCTCTTAAAAGACCCTATTGTATCCGCCTCCACCACTGTTGCCGCCAGCTCATTCCAGGTATTCACCACTCTCTGAGTAAAAAACTTACCCCTGACATCTCCTCTGTACCTACTCTGCAGCACCTTAAACCTGTGTCCTCTTGTGGCAGCCATTTCAGCCCTGGGAAAAAGCCTCTGACTATCCACATGATCAATGACTCTCATCATCTTATACACCTCTATCAGATCACCTCTCATCCTCCGGTGCTCCAAGGAGAAAACGCCAAGTTCACTCAACCTATTCTCATAAGGCATGCTCCCCAATCCAGGCAACATCCTTGTAAATCTCCTCTGCACCCTTTCTATGGCTTCCACATCCTTCCTGTAGTGAGGCGACCAGAACTGAGCACAGTACTCCAGGTGGGGTCTGACCAGGGTCCTATATAGCTGCAACATTACCGCTTGGCTCCTAAATTCAATTCCACAATTGATGAAGGCCAATACACCGTACGCCTTCTTAACTACAGATTCAACCTGCGCAGCAGCTTTGAGCGTCCTATGGACTCTGACCCCAAGATCCCTCTGATCCTCCACACTGCCAAGAGTCTTGCCATTAATACTATATTCTGCCGTCATATTTGACTTACCAAAGTGAACCACTTCACACTTATCTGGGTTGAACTCCATCTGCCACTTAGCGCAGTTTTGCATCCTATCGATGTCCCGCTGTAACCTCTGACAGCCCTCCACACTATCCACAATACCTCCAACCTTTGTGTCATCAGCAAACTTACTAACCCATCCCTCCACTTCCTCATCCAGGTCATTTATAACAATCACGAAGAGTAAGGGTCCCAGAGGAAAGAGAAGCAGAATAAACGGTGTAAAGACAGTAAGGTAGAAGGGCTGAAATGTGTGTACCTCAATGCAAGAAGCATCAGGAACAAAAGTGATGAACTGAGAGCTTGGATACATACATGGAATTATGATGTAGTGGCCATTACAGAGACTTGGCTGGCACCAAGGCAGGAATGGATTCTCAATATTCCTGGATTTCAGTGCTTTAAAAGGAATAGAGAGGGCGGAAAAAGGGGAGGAGGGGTGGCATTACTGGTCAGGGGTGCTATTACAGCTACAGAAAGGGTGGGTAATGTAGCAGGATCCTCTTTTGAGTCAATATGGGTGGAAGTCAGGAACAGGAAGGGAGCAGTTACTCTACTGCGGGTATTCTATAAGCCCCCTGGTAGCAGCAGAGATACAGAGGAGCAGATTGGGAGGCAGATTTTGGAAAGGTGCAAAAATAACAGGGTTGTTATCATGGGTGATTTTAACTTCCCTATTATTGATTGGCACCTGATTAGTTCCAAGGGTTTAGGTGGGGCAGAGTTTGTTAAGTGTGTCCAGGATTGATTCCTGTCACAGTATGTGGACAGGCCGACCAGGGGGAATGCCATACTAGATCTAGTACTAGGTAATGAACCGGGTCAGGTCACAGATCTCTCAGCGGGTGAGCATCTGGGGGACAGTGACCACTGCTCCCTGGCCTTTATAATTATCATGGAAAAGGATAGAATCAAAGAGGACAAGAAAATTTTTAATTGGGGAAAGGCAAATTATGAGGCTATAAGGCTAGAACTTGCGGGTGTGAATTGGGATGATGTTTCTGCAGGGAAATGTACTATGGACATGTGGTCGATGTTCAGAGATCTCTTGCGGGATGTAAGGGATAAATTTGTCCCGGTGAGGAAGATAAAGAATGGTAGGGTGAAGGAACCATGGGTGACAAGTGAGGTGGAAAATCTAGTCAGGTGGAAGAAGGCAGCATACATGAGGTTTAGGAAGCAAGGATCAGATGGGTCTATTGAGGAATATAGGGAAGCAAGAAAGGTGCTTAAGAAGGGGCTGAGAAGAGCAAGAAGGGGGCATGAGAAGGCCTTGGCGAGTAGGGTAAAGGAAAACCCCAAATTATGTGAAGAAAAAAAGGATGACAGGAGTGAAGGTAGGACCGATTAGAGATAAAGGTGGGAAGATGTGCCTGGAGACTGTGGAAGTGAGCGAGGTCCTCAATGAATACTTCTCTTCAGTATTCACCAATGAGAGGGAACTTGATGATGGTGAGGACAATATGAGTGAGGTTGATGTTCTGGAGCATGTTGGTATTAAAGGAGAGGAGGTGTTGGAGTTGTTAAAATACATTAGGACAGATAAGTTCCCGGGGCCTGACGGAATATTCCCCAGGCTGCTCCACGAGGCAAGAGAAGAGATTGCTGAGCCTCTGGCTAGGATCTTTATGTCCTCGTTGTCCACGGGAATGGTACCGGAGGATTGGAGGGAGGTGAATGTTGTTCCCTTGTTCAAAAAAGGTAGTAGGGATAGTCCAGGTAATTATAGACCAGTGAGCCTTACGTCTGTGGTGGGAAAGCTGTTGGAAAAGATCCTTAGAGATAGGATCTATAGGCATTTAGAGAATCATGGTCTGATCGGGGACAGTCAGCATGGCTTTGTGAAAGGCAGATCGTGTCTAACAAGCCTGATAGAGTTCTTTGAGGAGGTGACCAGGCATATAGATGAGGGTAGTGCAGTGGATGTAATCTATATGGATTTTAGTAAGGCATTTGACAAGGTTCCACACGGTAGGCTTATTCAGAAAGTTAGAAGGCATAGGATCCAGAGAAGTTTGGCCAGGTGGATTCAGAATTGGCTTGCCTGCAGAAGGCAGAGGGTGGTGGTGGAGGGAGTACATTCAGATTGGAGGATTATGACTAGTGGTGTCCCACAAGGATATGTTCTGGGACCTCTACTTTTCATGATTTTTATTAACAACCTGGATGTGGGGGTAGAAAGGTGGGTTGGCAAGTTTGCAGACGACACAAAGGTTGGTGGTGTTGTAGATAGTGTAGAGGATTGTCAAAGATTGCAGAGAGACATTGATAGGATGCAGAAGTGGGCTGAGAAGTGGCAGATGGAGTTCAACCCGGAGAAGTGTGAGGTGGTACACTTTGGAAGGACAAACTCCAAGGCAGAGTACAAAGTAAATGGCAGGATACTTGGTAGTGTGGAGGAGCAGAGGGATCTCGGGGTACATGTGCTCAGATCCCTGAAAGTTGCCTCACAGGTGGATAGGGTAGTTAAGAAAGCTTATGGGGTGCTAGCTTTCATAAGTCGAGGGATAGAGTTTAAGAGTCGCGATGTAATGATGCAGTTCTGTAAAACTCTGGTTAGGCCACACTTGGAGTACTGTGTCCAGTTCTGGTCACCTCACTATAGGAAGGATGTGGAAGCATTGGAAAGGGTACAGAGGAGATTTACCAGGATGCTGCCTGGTTTAGAAAGTATGCATTATGATCAGAGATTAAGGGAGCGAGGGCTTTTCTCTTTGGAGAGAAGGAGGATGAGAGGAGACACGATAGAGGTGTACAAGATAATAAGAGGAATAGATAGAGTGGATAGCCAGTGCCTCTTCTCCAGGGCGCCACTGCTCAATACAAGAGGACATGGCTTTAAGATAAGGGGTGGGAAGTTCAAGGGGGATATTAGAGGAAGGTTTTTTATTCAGAGAGTGGTTGGTGCGTGGAATGCACTGCCTGAGTCAGTGGTGGAGGCAGATACACTAGGGTAGTTTAAGAGACTACTAGACAGGTATATGGAGGAATCTAAGGTGGGAGTTTATATGGGAGGCAGGGTTTGAGGGTCGGCACAACATTGTGGGCCGAAGGGCCTGTACTGTGCTGTGCTATTCTATGTTCTATGTAGAACATATCCCTGAGGCACTCCACTGGTGACCAACCTCCATGCAGAATATGACTCGTCTTCAACCACAGTTTGCCTTTTCTGGGCAAGCCAGTTCTGGATCCACAAAGCAATGTCCCCTTGGATCCCATGCCTCCTTACTTTCTCAATAAGCCTTGCATGGGGTACCTTATCAAATGCCTTGCTGAAATCCATATACACTACATCTACTACTCTTCCTTCATCAATATTTTTAATCACATCCTCAAAAAATTCAATCAGGCTCGTAAGGCACAACCTGCCCTTGACAAAGCCATGCTGACTATTCCTAATCATATTATACCTCTCCAAATGTTCATACATCCTGCCTCTCAGGATCTTCTCCATCAACTTACCAACCACTGAAGTAAGACTCACTGGTCTATTGTTTCCTGGGCTATCTCTACTCCTTTTCTTGACAAAGGGAACAACATCCGCAATCTTCCAATCCTCCAGAACCTCGTCCGTCTCCATTGATGATGCAAAGATCATCGCCAGAGGCTCAGCAATCTTCTTCGTCGCCTCCCACAGTAGCCTGGGGTGCATTTCATCTGGTCCCAGTGACTTATCCAACTTGATGCTTTCCGAAAGCTCCAGCACATCCTCTTTCTTAATATCTACATGCTCAAACTTTTCACTCTGCTGCAGGTCATCACTACAATCACCAAGATCCTTTCCATAGTGAACACTGAAGTATTCATTAAGTACCTCTGCTATTTCCCCTGGTTCCATACATACTTTCCCACTGTCACACTTGATAGGTCCGGTTCTTTCACATCTTATCCTCTTACCCTGCACATACTTGTAGGATGCCTTGGGGTTTTCCTTACTCCTGCCCACCAAGGCCTTCTGGCTCTTCTACTTTCCTTCTTAAGCTCCTTCCTATTAGCCTTATAATCTTCTAGATCTCTAACATTACCTAGCTCTCTGAACCTTTTGTAAGCTTTTCTTTTCTTCTTGACTCGATTTATTACAGCCTTTGTACACAACGGTTCCTGTACCCTACCATAACTTCCCTGTCTCGTTGGAACATACCTATGCAGAACTCCACACAAATATCCCCTGAGTATTTGCCACATTTCTTCCGTACTTTTCCCTGAGAACATCTGTTCCCAATTTAAGCTTCCAATTTCCTGCCTGATAGCCTCATAATTCCCCTTACTCCAATTAAATGCTTCTCTAACTTGTCTGTTCCTAACTCTCTCCAATGCTATTGTAAAGGAAATAGAATTATGATCACTATCTTCAAAATGCTCTCCCACTGAGAGATCTGACACCTGACCAGGTTCAATTTGTCAGTACAGTCTGTCCTCTTGTGGGCTTATCTGCATATTGTGTCAAGAAACCTTCCTGAACACACCTAACAAACTCCACCCCATCTAAGCCCCTTGCTCTAGGGCAGGGGTCCCCAACCTTTTTTGCACTGCGGACCGGTTTAATATTGACAATATTCTTGTGGACTGGCCAACCCGGGGAGGGGGTAGGGTTGCCAACAGACAAGAGTAGCAGTCAAATATGTTGTGTTTACCCCGAGAAAGACTGCAATGACCATGAAGCCTTGCGCAGGCACCAGTGCGCTTGCGTGACTTGCGCATGCGTGTACGTGCCGATTTTTTTCCACAAATTGTTTTTGGCGATTCTGTTTGGGGGGGGGTGTTAATCACAACCGGAATATAGGTGGTAAGTGGCTAATACACTCAATTTCGTTTCTAAAAGTGTCTATCTAACGAATTTAATATTAAACACAGCGCATATTTTCCATGCATGAATATAGTGATAAGTCAATTATCAGGGGAGCTTGAAGTAACTGCTGAACGAACTTCCAGTAGAAGTGGTAGAGGCAGGTTCAATATTATCATTTAAAGAAAAATTGGATAGCTATATGGACAGGAAAGGAAAGGAGAGTTATGGTCTGAGTGCAGGTCGGTGGGACTAGGTGAGAGTAGCGTTCGGCCTGGACTAGAAGGGCCGAGATGGCCTGTTTCCGTGCTGTAATTGTTATATGGTTATATAAGTCACTTATAAGTCAATAGCATCATAACATTTTAAGTAACGTTTAGATATTAAACACACAGCACATATTTTCCCTGTATGAACGTATAAAATCATTGGAACACACAAATATCGCTGAATCAGTGGGAGCCCTGGGCTTGTTTCCCTGCAATGAGATGGTGCCATCGAGGGGTGATGGGAGACAGCGATACTCGAAGGGGGTTCCTTGTGTCCAGTCTATTCCGCAATTTAGCTTTCGTTGCATTCATCGCAGACATATGTTGGAAATAGAAGCAACATTTTCAGTGCTTTCGTAGCTATCTCAGGATATTTAGCCTTGACTTTGATCCAGAATGCCGGCAGAGATGTTATGCCAAACATACTTTTCAGCCCGCCGTCACTTGCAAGCTCGAGGAGTTGATCTCCTTCCCGCACTGACATGGACGACGCATGTGTATTGACCTCGTGTGCGTAATGACCTCACGTGCGTTCAAGCTCAACAGTGGCCGTGACAGGGAATGAGGAAAGGTGCAGCTGACTCATACTGCCAAATCATATCGTTTCCTCACAGCCCAGTAGCACATGCTTTGCGGCCCGGTACCGGTCCACGGCCCGGTCGGTGGGGATCGCTGCTCTAGGGAGATGCCAATGGATATTTGGGAAATTAAAATCTCCTATTATGACGACTCTGTTATTATTACACCTGTCCAGGATCTGTTTCCCTATCTGCTCCAGCGGATGCCCAGTACCTCTGGTTTCCTCCTCCTGATGTCAATAATTAGCTCATTGGTCTTGCTGACATTGAGTGAGAGGTTGTTGCTGTGGCACCACTCATCCAGATTTTCAATCTCCCTCCTATATGCTGATTCATCACCACCTTTGATTCAGTCAAGCAGGTAAGTGTTCTTTGGGCTGTTTCTTGTAGATGAGGTGGGGCAGAAACCTCTACCCCCCCACCCTCACTAAGTCTCTCATTTCTCTTTTGCGGCTAACAGAGCATCCTCTCTCCAAGTCCTAATTCCCAAACTCATGCTGTTGTCCTTGCGGTGTTCTGGGGGCTCAGCCATCTACCACTGAACCTTAATCACACCTCCTTCCTGCTTACTGATAACTTCTCTCTTCACCAACAACCACAGACATTGCTCTCCCCACTGAAAGGCTCTGGAAAGTGCTACAGTTACTGCTGTGACCACAAAATTTCCAGTGCCCTCTGCATGAACTATTAGCCTATTCCTTTGTAAGTATTAGATTTAGTGAACAAGCACTTGTTTTTAATATCTCCTAATTTTTCATTTCCTTTAACTTCAGTGTTATGGTGGACAATTAGAAAAATGCCAACGTTCAACCTTCCTGGTGATCTTACTTTAATTGATGGGATTTGGAAGGCTTCCTTACAATGCTGTATTCCGCTCCACTCTTCATTTGCTCTGCCTTGAGTTCTGGGAATTTAATCGATCCAGGTGCAGAAACAGGAATGTTTGCTCCATTGCATTTACTGTAGAGATATTTAGAGAGGCATAACTCATTGGGTATTCTGCACAGATCTGGGTCAAAGACTGTGGAGTGAAGATGTGCTCCAGAAATCGGGGTACAAAATCTAGCCTGGCAGTTGGGCAAAGTACCCAGAAATGTTGCATTGTTGAAAGCACCATATTTAGAGATACTAAACTGAGTTTCTTTTATCCTCTAAGGTGTATATGTAAGATCACATAGCATTATTTAAAAAAGAAAAAGAAAAGTGGAAGGAGTTAAGATGCTATGTAAACAGCTTAAATTCCTCTCTTTCATGTCTCTGTTTTTCCCTTTTCAAAGTGGCTGGGTTCTATCAAGGTCCCTGATCTGCATCAGCACTCAAGCCACTTTTTTTCATGGTAGTGAGTTCCTGTTCCTGGAGCTCACCGACCAACCGGCCGTTCGCCGGCATCCTCTGGGCGCGGCATGGAAGATGCTGAGATGCTGCTCTGTGCGGCCCAGCGGTTGCGATTCCAGGCTGGTGCCACCGCCATGCTGGAGATGGATCATCAGGATTTTGCGGCGGTGGATTCTGTGGACGGAGATCTTTGTAGTGGAGCAAAAGTTCTCTCTCTCTCTCTCTCTCTCTCTCTCTCTCTCTCTCTCTCGATGGTAGGGGGAGTTTGCTGCCGGTCCTCAAGTCAGAGAATCTTGGAATAAAATGTGACGTGGCAGACTGTAACACTGTAACAGCGACTGTTACTCTCCCCTTTTACTGTGTAATGGGTGACACCTCTCTATCCCTTGCTAGTGTAAGATCAAGGGAGCCTGTTGACTGCAGATTATGGTCTCTCTTTGGGGGCTTTGCTGTTACTTGGTGAGTGGTGGGCTCTGACAGTTCCTGCTAAAATGGGTGGGGGGAGAGGGAGGTGGTTGATGCTTTGCTGCTGCTTCTGCATAGGAGGGGGGAGAGGGGACTTTGGGGCTCTAACACTTTTCTGCCGTTCATTCTTTTGGAGCTCTTCTGTTCATCGTGGATGTCTGTGAAGAGAAAAAATTGCAGGTTGTATACTGTATACATTCTCTGTTAAAAATTGGAACCGTTTGAACCATTTGAGATTGTTCTAGTCTTCAATCGAATACAAGGAGACAATACACTGTTAAGGGCAAGACTCCTAACAGTGTTGCTGTGCAGGGAGACCTTTGGGGTCCAGGTTCATAGCTCCATGAAAGAGACCACACAGGTCCTTAGGGTGGTTATGAAGGCTTATAAAATGCTTGCTTTTATTAGTCGAGGCATTGAGTTCAAAAGTCAAGAGGTTATGTTGCAACTTTAAAAAGCTCTGGTTAGGCCACATCCGGCATATTGCATACAGTTCTCCCCACCCCACTATAGGAAGGGTGTTGAGGCTTTGGAGAAGATGAAGAAGAGGTTTATCAGGATGCTGCCTGGATTAGAGGACATGCGCTATCATAAGAGTCTGGGCAAACTTAAGCTGTTTTCTTTGGAGCAGCAGAGGATGAGGGTAGATCTGATAGAGGTTAAGAAGATTATGAGAGGCATAGGTAGAGAATACAAGGAGTATCTTTTTCCTAGGGCAGAAAACACAAATACCAGAGGGCATACATTGGTGAGAGAGGGTAGGTTCAAAGGGGATGTGAGGGGTAAGTTTTTTACTCAGAGTGGTGGATGCCTGAAATGTGCTGCCTGGTATGATGGTGGAGGCAAATACATTAGAGGCCTTTATGAGATATTTAGATAGGCACATGAATGTGAGGAAGATGGGGTTATATGGGCATTGTTTAGGTAGGAGGAGTTAGTTTTGGGGTGGGGGGGTGATTTACTTTTTAGCTGGTTCTACACAATATTGTGGGCTGTAGGGCCTGTTCCTGTGCTGTAATATTCTATGTTCTATAATTCTTTGAGACAAAGAACTATCAGAGGTAAAGTTTAGCGATAGATGATAAATTATAGCAAAATGCTGGTCAAGATTTTCGGTTCAGGTGGGAGTTGAAACCAGCTTTGCTGTGGTCATCAACATAATTCCAATTAGGACTGAACGAAAGAACATCCCACAGTATTCCTAAAACAGATAATGCTGTTCTTTTCACATTGTTGTGCACAAAAAATGCAGCTGACATTTTTCTACATTTGAATAGTAGCTATGTTTATAAAGCATCCATAACAATCTTTTTACATACTGCTTTTAACATGGCAAAATATCCCAATGTTTGTCACTATAATTTGAGGTTAAACTGCTTAGAGGTATCTTAAAGTTATGGTACAAATACACAGGCCTTTCTTTTCTTTCCTTAGTAACCTTGTGAAAAGTTTCAGACACTTTGTGGGATATCAACAAAATACGTAATTAATAAAAAAGTATTGGAAGAGAAATTGGTGTATCACGGGTGATTCAGATGGGCGAAACGGATTAGTGTTGGGAGCTGGGGGACTCATTGAAAACGTGTCTCATAAGGTACTGCATGCAAGTGTGCTATGAAAAGGAGAGCGACTGATCATGTGTAGCAACGCCTCTTTAGAGCAAAGGACAGAAATATCCAGTGGGGGCAGGGGAAGTCCACTCTTGTTACCTTGTTAAATACTTGAAAGCTTCTGCATTCTCACTAGACCCAAAGAACAGAACTATCACTTTAATAACACAAGAACTTCCAAATAGTTTGCCAACGAGCAATTGCTGCTTTGCTTTGCCTTAACAAAGGTTTTTTTTCTCTTTTAAGGGAGAACATTGTCCCTCTGAATGCCATATGTTGATCGCCAGGTAGCCATTCAGATTTCAAGTCCATTTTCCTGTCTAATTTTCCATGTGTGGGAGTTCATGTAATTTAGAAGAACGGCTTGTGTTTGTTGAGCTTAGTGTACCCTTCCCACCCACTTCACATCCTTTCATACCTTACAGCTGCAGCCACTGCAGGATCATAAAATCACTCCTGCTATGTCACCATTTGCAGCGTTCAGCTTTTCTGAGAGACATACTGATGCAAATAGTTTCTGCTACTGAGCTGGTACTTTATTCACACACAACTAACAACAAACTCTTTCAGACTTGCTCTGCTAACGTTGTAGCAGCCGCAATCTCCCAGGCTGCTTCTCTCAGCACTGACAAGTGGAACTGGAGAGCATGGGTTTTCTCTGGTTTCCTTTCACAGTCCACAGAAGTACTGGTTATTGTAAATTGTCCCGTGATGAAGCTAGGGTTAAGTCAGGGGTTGCTGGCGGCGTGTCTCAAAGGGCTGGAAAGGCCTATTCCATGCTGTATACCTAAATAAATAAAAAATAAATAACTCAGCGAGTATGATTAGTTATTGCAAATATATTGGTTGTCACTGCACATAATCAGTGCCAGTAGTAGCCACATGGATCAGCAATTTTGCTTCTAAAGGGGAAAGCATGGCTAAGTAGATTAGCTCTCAGCAGAGGCCACAGACTGCATGTAATAACGTCCGTTAATAAATTTGCCTCATTAGTGTCAATAATTTGAGAAGTGGGAGAATTAGCTCCAAAGCAAATTAAATTGATATTTTTCCTTTGGCTAGCAGTTTAGTTGAATATTCATTCCATATCTCCAAGCATTCATGTGGTTCAAAAAATCTCCTTCAAAACTATACCCTTGATCTAATAATCTAAAGGTCATCCCTGCGTCAGGAATTTCCACAGAGTTCCTGCTCCAGAATTTTAGTAGAACAGGATAAAATAATCCATGTAAATATATACCTAAGATTTCAACTATACAGTAGTTCTATTGAAGTTATGGCACAGGAGTGGGGGTACTTCAAAGGAAATTCCCAGAGCACTTCAACATGAAATCTGGGTGGTTCTAGTAGGAAAAATTATAAGGAGTGGCAAATATCAATTATGTGTAGAAAGCCAATAATAATGTGTTGACTCAGTCTCCGATAAGGTACCTGGCATGCAATTTTGAAGGTCAGAAAATTAGATAAAGATTCCTGTTGAAGTTCAATAAGTTTTTTTTTGCCATTTAGTCTCTTATTTTACCTTCTCACATTCTTACATTAAATAAAATTTTAGTTAGAAATTACAGCAGTCGATAACTATTTATCCTTAACATAAGCACAGCCATAATCCCACCTGTCTGCTCTACTCACATATTGTATTATTTTGATTCTTTTTGTAACTGGGCAGCAAATCTACTTTTTAATGTTGACATAGAAACGTAGATATTCTTGCAGTG